>NC_090738.1:110808161-110980371 GCF_036898095.1 Palaemon carinicauda
GGAGAAGAAATGTGGTAGGACTTAAGGGGGCGAGAGGCGTAAACCAACGTACAGACGTTCCCTCTTTGGTATCGGACGTTTCTCGTCAAGATCGTCCTTACCATAAGACGGGTGAGACTAAGTTCTCCTCGTCCTCCGAAGACTTATCGCACAAGAAACCTTGCCGCAAGGTATCTAGACCCTTAAAGCGAAAGTCAGTCCCTTCAGGACAGGTCCAGCGTCCTGGCTGTAGCCATTGGGGCAGCTCTGACCATTTGCAGTCGTCGGATGACTGTTCGCCTGTTAAGCGAAAGCGTAACACGGGGTCCGAGGGTCTCGGTAGAGGCAATGTTTTGCCAACGCAGACGTTACCGACGTCACGGCCCGTTTCGACTCCCGTTGATCCGAAGTGGGTTGTCCTGCGGGACATGCAGTCTAAGCTTGCCTCCCTTATGGAAGAGTATGACTTTGATCAGGTTCACGATGATCCTTTGCTTGCGGGTCGCCAGTGCGCTGAACGTGACTCTGGCCTTCAGCCGCCTAAACGAGTGTTTTCTCGTCCGTTTGACGTTAGTGCTAACGTTTCTAGTGCTTTGAAACGCGATGCTAGTCGTGTGCCTAGTCATTCACGTCAGTCACGTGACATGGATCCCCCTTTGCTACAGTCTCAGACTGACGTTCAGCTGCTGCCGCCGCAGCCCCGCATTGACGTTCGCCGACCGGCTCCGTTGCCTCGACGTGACGTTGAGCGTCGGTCACCGCAGTCGGAAGTTGTTTTGCCTGCTCAGACTCTGCAGTCAATGCAGGTCCGACGTGATGTCGAGCGTCAATCAACTTCAGCTGTTGTTGTTGGTCAGTCACAAGACTTTCAGTCCTTTCAGCAGCGACGTGACGTCGTTTCCTCTTCTGCTGCTGCTGCTCCGTTGCTTGTTGACATTGCCTGTCAAGCGTTGCCTCCTCGGCATGTCTCTCCGTATCATGAGACTCGGCAGTTGTCGGAGGAAGTTCCGTCGGATGAGGAAGTCGCTGATCCCCTTCCAACTGATATACCTTTGGGGACTTTGTCAGATGGAGAGGAGCCTAGAGTTGCTCAGCCCTCTCTTGATTTTAAAAAGATCATGCTGATTTTTAAGGAACTGTTTCCTGACCATTTTGTGACTGCTGCTCCTCGTTCGCCTCCATCAGAGTTTACGCTAGGCCTAGCTACTTCGACGCTGTCATTTACTAAGCTAGTGCTCTCTCGCTCTTCTAAGAGAGCTTTGCGTTTACTAGGCAACTGGTTGATCACCAGGAGGAGTTTGGGGAAGACAGCCTTTGCTTTCCCCCCTTTTAAACTGGCTTCTAGAGCGAGCGTCTGGTATGACACGGGAGAAGTTCTCGGCTTGGGAGTTCCTGCCTCTGCCCAGGGAGACTTCTCAAGCCTCGTAGACTCTCCCCGTCGCCTGGCCATGAGACGCTCAAAAGTTTGCTGGTCCTCTTCGGACCTTGATCATCTCCTCAAAGGGGTTTATAGGGCCTTCGAAGTTTTTAACTTCTTGGATTGGTCGCTGGGAGCCTTGAGCAGGAAGATCTCTTCGGCCGACCGTGATGTATCCGTGCTAATTATGTCCTGCATGGACAAAGCTATCCGTGATGGCTCTAATGAGCTCGCTGCTACCTTTACGGCAGAAGTCCTTAAGAAGAGGGAGACTCTTTGTTCGTTCCTTTCGGCAGGAGTAACTCCCTGTCAGAGGTCAGAGCTTCTCTTTGCTCCGTTGTCATCTGCCTTGTTCCCTCAGCAGTTGATTAAGGATATCGCAGCTTCTCTGGTGCAGAAGGATACCCACGACTTGATGGCTACGTCAGCGCGTAAGGCTGCTCCTTCATCATCTTATGTCGTTAGACCTAAGCTCGATACTCCAGCAACGAGGTTTATCCCGCCCTTTCGTGGCAGAGCCCCCAGTAAGGGAGGCGCTCGTGCCGATAGTAAGAGAGACAAGAGGAGAGGATCTAAGTCCTCCCGTGGCAGAGTCTGACTGCCCACGTCCTCAGACAGCGGTAGGGGCCAGACTGAACAACTTCTGGCAGGCCTGGGAGAAGAGGGGTGCAGACCGGGAGTCTGTTTTGTTGCTAAAGGAGGGGTACAAAATACCTTTTGTACGGAGACCTCCTCTGGTAAAAGTCCCTGTAGACCTCTCTCCCAGGTATCGAGAGGAGTCAAGGAGACAGGCACTACAGCTGCAGGTGTCTCAGTTGCTAGAGAAGGGAGCGGTGGTGAAAGTCTCGGACCTTCAATCACTGGGATTTTACAACCGTCTCTTCCTAGTACCAAAGCATACAGGAGGTTGGAGGCCGGTGCTGGATGTCAGTGCGCTCAACGTTTTTGTTGTCAAAACAAAATTTACGATGGAGACCACCAAATCCGTTCTAGCAGCGGTCAGAGAGGGAGACTGGATGGTCTCTCTCGACCTGCAGGATGCGTACTTCCACATTCCTATACACCCGGATTCTCAACCGTATCTGAGGTTTGTATACAGGAATGTGGTGTACCAATTCCGAGCACTGTGCTTCGGCCTCAGCCCTGCTCCTCTTGTTTTTACGAGGCTCATGAGAAATGTGGCAAAATTTCTACATTTATCGGAGATTCGAGCCTCCCTGTACCTGGACGACTGGCTGCTCAGAGCGTCGTCCCATCATCGCTGTCTGCAGGACCTTCAATGGACGTTGGATCTTGCAAAGGAGTTGGGACTGTTGGTGAACATAGAGAAGTCTCAGCTGACTCCCTCCCAAACGATTCTCTATTTGGGGATGGAGATTCACAGCCTAGCTTTTCGGGCTTTTCCGTCTGCCACCAGGATAGAGCAAGCCTTGCTCAAAGTCCGCCTCATGCTGAGGAAAGACCATTGCTCTGTGAGAAGTTGGATGAGCCTCCTAGGGACGCTGTCATCCCTGGAACAATTTATCTCTCTAGGGAGACTTCACCTTCGCCCTCTCCAGTTCCATCTAGACTCCCATTGGAACAAGAACAAGACTTTGGAGGCGGTCTCGATCCCGATCTCCGAACCAGTAAAGACGTGCCTGAACTGGTGGGACAGCAATATAGGTCTTCGAGAGGGTCTGTCCCTGGCAGTCAAGAACCCAAACCACGTGTTATTTTCAGACGCGTCGGATTTGGGTTGGGGAGCGACTCTGGACGGTCTGGAATGTTCGGGTCTTTGAACGACAGACCAGAGGAGCCTTCACATCAACTGCAAGGAGCTGTTGGCTGTTCACTTGGCCTTGACGAGTTTCGAGAGTCTTCTTCAAAACAAGGTGGTAGAAGTGAATGCGGACAACACCACACCCTTGGCGTACATCTCCAAGCAAGGAGGCACTCACTCCCACACTCTGTTCGTCATCGCAAGGGACCTCCTCATCTGGTCAAAAGATCGAGGCATCTCACTGTTGACGAGGTTCGTCCAGGGGAAATTGAACGTCTTAGCGGACTGTCTCAGTCGGAGAGGTCAGGTGATCCCTACAGAATGGACCCTCCACAAGGACGTGTGCAAGTGTCTTTGGATGACTTGGGGTCAGCCCACCATAGACCTCTTTGCGACCTCACTGACCAAAAGGCTCCCGACCTATTGCTCTCCAGTCCCAGATCCAGAGGCGGCCCACATAGATGCTTTTCTGTTGGACTGGTCTCACATGGACGCTTACGCATTTCCGCCGTTCAAGATCATCAACAAGGTTTTGCAGAAGTTCGCCTCTCACGAAGGGACAAGGTTGACGTTGGTTGCTCCCCTCTGGCCCGCGAGAGAGTGGTTCACAGAGGTACTTCAATGGCTGGTAGACGTCCCAAGGAGTCTGCCTTTACGGATGGATCTCTTACGGCAGCCCCACGTAAGGAGTCTTCATCAAAGCCTCCCCGCGCTTCGTCTGACTGCCTTCAGACTATCGAAAGACTCTCAAGAGCTCGAGGATTTTCGAAGGAGGCAGCCAGAGCGATCGCGAGGGCTAGGAGATCTACTATCAAGGTCTACCAGTCGAAGTGGGAGGTCTTTAGAGAGTAGTGCAAGTCCTCCTCTATTTCCTCTTCCAGTACCTCTGTAGCCCAAATTGCGGACTTTCTCCTGCATCTGAGAAATGTTCGCTCCCTCTCTGCTCCCACTATTAAAGGTTACAGGAGCATGTTGGCGTCTGTTTTCAGACATAGAGGCTTGGATCTGTCAAATAACAAAGATCTCCAAGATCTCCTTAAGTCCTTCGAGACCTCTAAGGAGCGTCGTATGTCAACTACCGCTTGGAACTTAGACGTGGTCCTAAGGTTCCTAATGTCAGACAGGTTTGAGCCATTGCATTCAGCCTCCCTGAAGGATCTCACCCTCAAGACGCTTTTTTTGGTGTGCTTGGCTTCGGCTAAAAGGGTCAGTGAGATCCATGCTTTTAGTAAGAACATCGGCTTCTCTACAAATAAAGCTACATGTTCGCTTCAACTTGGTTTTTTGGCCAAGAACGAACTGCCTTCTCGTCCTTGGCCTAAATCTTTTGAAATACCTAGTCTGTCAGAAATCGTAGGTAACGAAGTTGAAAGAGTGCTGTGCCCCGTTAGAGCTCTTAAGTTTTACTTAGCTCGAACTAAACCTTTACGAGGTGGTTCTGAGGCCTTATGGTGCTCCGTTAAGAAGCCCTCATTGCCCATGTCTAAAAATGAGTTATCGTACTTTATTAGACTTTTAATCCGGGAGGCACATTCTCATTTAAATGAGAAAGATTGTTGTTTGCTTAAGGTCAAGACACACGAAGTGAGAGCAATAGCAACTTCGGTGGCTTTTAAGCAAAACAGGTCTCTTCGAAGTATTATGGACGCGACCTTTTGGAGGAGCAAGTCGGTGTTCGCTTCATTTTACTTAAAAGACGTCCAGACTCTTTATGAGGACTGCTACACCCTGGGTTCATTCGTTGCAGCGAGTGCAGTAGTGGGTGAGGGTTCTACCACTACATTCCCTTACTCCCAATATCCTTTTAATCTTCTCTTGAAATGTTTTTAATCTTGTCTTGGGTTGTACGGAAGACTAGGAAGTCTTTCGCATCCTTTTTGATTTGGCGGGTGGTCAAATGTTGTTTCTTGAGAGCGCCCAGATTAAGGGTATTGATGAGGTCCTGTTATAGGGGTGTTCGCCCTGGATATAACAGCTCCTGGGAGTCTTTCAGCATCCTGAGAGGATGGCTGGGCTTCGTGAGGAAAGCGGACCAATGAGGCAGAGTAATCGTCAGAGTCAGCTTCCTTGCCAGGTACCTATACTTAAGTTGGTTTTTTATGAAATAATTGTCAAAAAACTCTTGAGCATATACGCCTTTATTGTATTAATACTGGTCTCTACCCACCACCATGGGTGTGAATAAGCTATTATATATTCACCGGCTAAGTTTAATATTTAAAAATGATATTTTGATTATAAAATAAATTTTTGAATATACTTACCCGGTGAATATATTAATTAAAGGCCCTCCCTTCCTCCCCGATAGAGACCCAGCGGACTGAGAAGAACTGGAGATATTGACAAGTATATGCGGTATCTGGCCGATATTCGGCGCTGGTGGGCACACCCGCAACCTTCACGGCGATCGCTCGTGAGTTTTTGGAATCTGTCGAGCCGTCGGAGACGTCAGCTATTATATATTCACCGGGTAAGTATATTCAAAAATTTATTTTATAATCAAAATATCATTTTTTAGAATTTACCTTTATGATTGTTAACTGTAGATAATGTAATGCTATACTAGCTTAACAGTATAACTAAATGAAAATAATTACTTTTCACAAAATATTTTTAATAGTCAAAGAGACCTGAATTTTGCTCTGTATTTTTCCTCTTTTTTCTAATCAATAGAACTTGTACTATTATGGTGTCCTAATCTGTTTTTGAATAAGGCTTTCCAAGTAACTGAAAGAATTTCATATATAGTAATACTTTTTATTGATTTCTTTTAATTGCTTCATCTTACTCTTTCCATTTAGCACATTAGCAGCTTTAAGTCACTGGGCTCCATTTCTAGCAAGCGTCGAATACTTGCCAGAATTTGTGTTTCCCTTCGTAAAATTCTTCCACAGCAACCCATTGCTTTGCTTTGAAGCTGTGACAACAGTTATATGTAAGTAGAGAAGTACAGTATTATAGTATTTTATATCTTTAAGTAATGCACTATATCGGTATCTTCTTTGGCCCAGTGATTTTAAGAATTGTGGTAAATTTAAAGACTGTGTTGATAGTAATGAGGAAGATTGATGCTAATATGTCTTTTTCTTTTGTAGTAAACTGGTGCCAATCATGGTTTGAATTCTGGCCTAAGCCTGGTCTCCTGGTACTTAATGTGATTGAGCAGCTGATCTGTGATAATGATTCTCCCTTACTTGCACACTTGATGAGACTAAAGGTCACAGCTGAGAACTATGCTTGGTCTCTTCTTATAAATGCTTTTTCTAGAGTAAGTGACAATATAAATAATTCTTACTTGAAGTAATAGTCATATTTTTTCCTGATTCTCTTTCCATGTGACGTACATCATAAACCAATTGTATAATTCTCTTAAACTAAATTTACACAGGTTCTTATTTAAATGTATTAAATGCTCAAGATTATAAATTTTAATGTCACAAATGATGGTCATTAGTGTCAAGAGTTCACAAGGGGAAAATAATTCTGCATGCTGATTTACTCCCCAACATTTATTGGGATATGTCAAAATGATTCAAATTGAACTTTGGAGAGGTTGTACACATTTTCACAGACACTTGTTTTTAAGTTTGGTGTTTAAATATTTACCTCTATACTACACAAGAGGTACCTATACTCTTATGAACCATTTTTATTTTTTTATTTTTTAGTGTCTGGAAACTTCTTGTATTGATAGACACTTTACACATTCAGGGAATACTAAAGGTTGTATTGAATTTTTACATTTAACTTTCATTGCATTGGATGATGTGAGTGGTCACTAACTATTATCTTAATGCAATTAAGTTTAAGACTTATCATATACTTGAGTAAGCAGGGTTTCATTTGATCTTTAGGGTATACTGGCTTCATCCTAAGTGGTGAAGTTGGCATTACAAATAAATTTTTGTGTACACAAATACTTGTTTCTTAGCTTGATCTTCATAATCACTCTTCCTAATGTACAAGCTAGAACGGGGAATCTAGTACAACATAAATACCAAAGAAATATTGTTGCCCTCCTCTAGTGCCAGGGTTTATTATCATGCAAAGCATGGACTTGGTGTGTGTATAAGGACACCCTTGAGTTTATACACTATTGAGCTTAACGCAGGAGCTCTAATGCTGATATTGTCTGGCTATTGATGACACACCATACCTGAGAACCATCAGTACAGCTGTTGATGATACTACCTGTGCACCAACTTTCATCTAGCCAGCATCTTTCAAAACCAGTTGCCAAATCAATAAGAAGCTTCTATTTTGAAATGAGGAATCTTTGTCTACTGTTAGTAACAAGATTCAAGTCATGATTAGTTATCCACTATTCTTTATATTGTAATATCATTAATGTAATAAGGGTTAATTTTATGTTCAATTTCACTGTCGATAATTTATTGTGATCGTTTTGCTTTTGATTCATATGGTGTAATTAGCCCTATATTCTTGGCTTCCTTGACAAGATGGAGTTTCTTAGTTTATTTTGTATCACCTATGAGTATTCCAGTGTTAAAATTCAGTGCCCCTTCTTTAATTTTATAAAGTTTCACAATTACTTGCTGTAAAATATTTAACTTGCATAGCCTATCAACTTCCCTTTTTCAATATTTAACTTAGCCGGTGATTATATAAGCTGCAGCTCTGCTCCTCGACAGAAAACTCTACGGAAAAAATCCGCCAGCGATCGCTATGCAGGTAGGGGGTGTACTTCAACAGCGCCATCTGTCGTGCAGGTACTCAGTACTCATTGTAAACAAAGAACTCAATTTTCTCTCTGTCGTGCTACCGGCAAGACCTACTAATTCGCTGTTGCTAACTGGATTTGTTTTCACAACTATTTGGTGAAGTACACTATTCTAGTTTTAAGCTTTCGCTGTGCAGGCTTTCTCTTCAATAAATCCTTGCATTCTTTTGTTGATTTCAGATTATTTGTTGATGACTTTGGATAGTTTTTGAATTCCCCTTTGACCAATTCAAAATGGCTGACCCTTCTCAAGTCCCAAAATTCAGGAAGTGTAATGCTAGGGACTGTTCAAGGCGTCTTCCGAAGGCCTCTATCGATCCTCACACCGTTTGTTCCAATTGTCGGGATAAAACCTGTCAATTGGAAGATCGATGTGAGGAATGCGTTGGGCTTTCGGAATTCGATTTTATCGAATTCCAAAAATATACACGTAGGCTAGAGAGAGATAGAGTCAGGAGAAGTTCATCTCGTTCTGTTGATTTTTCCTCTCCTCATGCCCCACAACCTATTCCTTCCCCTGTAGTGGTTGCTCCCGATCCCCCTTCTGGCACTCAGGAACCTTCGATGGCTGACATGATGCGTGCCATCCAAGCTCTGGGTGAGAGAGTTGAGTCCCTGGCGAGTGACCGTAACCAGCTCATGGCGGACGTGAAGGAGCTGAAGTGTAAAAGTGCAGTGGGAAGTGGTAAAGTGAGTGATAGTGTTGTGGATAGTGTTGCGCTTGAGGGTTCGTCTGTTCGTGCCTGTCGTCCTCCTAGTCCGGGACCTCTTGCAAGCTCCCAAGTCCAGGGGAGAAGCAATGTCGTATGACCAATGGGTTCGAGAGGCTTTAATCAGCGAACAGACGTTCCCTCCGTGGTTTCGGGCGTATCTACCCAAGATCGCCCCACCCACACAAAGACGAGAGAGCCCATTTATTCCTCGTCTGCGGAAGAGGTTTCTCGTAAGAAACCATGGACCAAGGTCTCACGACCTCTTAAGCGCAAGTCGGTCCCTTCCGCGCAAGTCCAACGGCCCAGTTGTAGCCACTGGGTCAGTTCGGACTCGCTGCAGTCTTCCGATGACTGCTCACCTCCTAAGAGAGGCAAAGCGGTACCGCCTCAGGCAGTCACACCGTCTGTCGCCGCACCTGCTCCTGCAGACCCTAAGTGGTCTTTGCTGCAGACCATGCAGTCCCAGTTAACGTCTCTGATGCAGGACTTTCGTGCGGAGAAGGTTGCTGCTGCACCAGCCTCTTGCCTACAACCAACCACACACTCGGTTGTGCGTCCTGTGGACGCTGAGGCAACCTTCTTGCGCACTCCAGTTGAGAGAGTTCCGCCACCCATGCGTTCCAGTGTACCCTGCCAGCCGCATGTTGACGTTCAGCGACGCACGGAGCCTTCCGTTGACGTTCGCGAGACACAACAACAGTCAGAGTTGTTTTGTTTTGACGCGGTGCGTCAACCTCCGCAACCCAGTGTGGTTGCCACTGCTCGCCCGCATCTGGCTAGACAGTCTGGAGTAGACGCTGTGCGTCCCCGCGCTGCTATGGTTGTTGCCAGCTCACAGACTGGGCAACAGTTCCATGACGTTGCGTCCGGTTCAGTCACGCGTGCACCCGTGCGACCGGACTCAGCTAACCAGCCGATACCTACTCCATTGCCGCTTCCTCCTCAATACTCGGATGATGGACTCTCTGATGATGACGATGCGGCACACGTTGATGAACCACATTCGGACCTTGACGAGCCCAAGTCCACGCAACCCTCTTTGGACTTTAGAAAAGTTCTTGCTCTGTTCAAAGAGATGTTTCCGGACCAGTTTGTGTCTGTGGCTCCGCGCTCTCCTCCGTCAGAGTTTGCTTTAGGTACGCAGTCATCCTCGCCTGCCTTTACTAGACTCGTACTCGCACGCTCGTCCAAGAGAGCTTTACGAGTTATAGGAGAGTGGATGCAGTCCAAAAAGAGTCTAGGGAAGACAGCCTTTACGTTTCTCCCTGCTAAACTCTCTTCCAGATCGAGCGTCTGGTATGCCACGGGAGAAGTTCTCGGCTTGGGAGTTCCTGCCTCTGCCCAGGGCGACTTCTCAAGTCTTGTAGACTCTCCCCGCAGGCTAGCCATGAGACGCTCTAAGATATGCTGGTCACCTTCGGACCTAGACCATCTGTTGAAAGGGATATTTAGAGCCTTCGAGGTCTTCAACTTTTTAGACTGGTGTTTGGGAGCTTTGAGCAGGAAGATCTCTCCGACTGAGAAGGAATCTTCCTTGCTCATCATGTCCTGCATGGACAAGGCCATACGTGACGGGTCTAGTGAGCTTGCTGCATCGTTCGTATCCGGAGTCCTCAAGAAGCGTGAGAACCTTTGCTCTTTCCTGTCAGCTGGAGTGACACCTTGTCAAAGATCCGAACTTCTGTTTGCTCCTCTATCTAAGTGCCTTTTTCCAGAGGACTTGATCAAGGAGATTGCTGCTTCTTTGATACAGAAGGACACCCATGACCTGGTTGCGTCCTCTGCCCGCAAAGCCACCCCTTTGCCTACTGTGTCAGCTAGACCAAGGATGGACACTCCAGCGTCCCGATTTATTCCGCCCTTTCGTGGCAGAGCCTCCAGCAGAGGAGGTGCTCGTGCCGAAGGGAGACGTGGGAAGAAGAAAGGAACCAAGTCCTTTAAAGGCAGAGTCTGACTGCCAGCTTCTTCAGACAGCAGTGGGAGCCAGACTCAAGAACTTCTGGCAGACCTGGGAGAAGAGAGGTGCAGATGCACAATCTGTGAAGTTGCTCAGAGAGGGGTACAAGATCCCGTTTGTACGAAAACCCCCTCTAGCAACGTCTCCCATCGATCTCTCTCCCAGGTACAGAGAGGAAGACAAGAGACGAGCATTGAAACAGGAGGTGTCTCTCTTACTAGAAAAGGGAGCGGTAGTCAAAGTCCTGGACCATCAAACCCCGGGCTTCTACAACCGTCTCTTCTTAGTGGCAAAGAAGACAGGAGGGTGGAGGCCGGTGCTAGACGTCAGTGCGCTGAATGTCTTTGTCATAAAGCAGACGTTCGCCATGGAGACCACAAAGTCCGTTCTAGCAGCGGTCAGATGGGAAGACTGGATGGTCTCTTTAGACCTAAGGGACGCATACTTTCACGTCCCCATCCACCCAGACTCCCAACCTTTTCTGAGATTCGTTTGCGAAAAGGTTGTCTACCAGTTTCAAGCCCTGTGCTTTGGCCTAAGCACAGCTCCTCTTGTGTTTACGAAGCTGATGAGGAATGTAGCCAAATTCCTTCATTTAGCGGACATCAGAGCCTCCCTCTATTTGGACGACTGGCTTCTAAGAGCTTCTTCCAGTCGTCGCTGTCTGAAGGATCTAAAGTGGACTCTAGATCTGACCAAGGAATTGGGTCTCCTGGTCAATATGGAAAAGTCTCAAGTGGTCCCATCCCAAACTATTGTGTATTTAGGGATGGAGATTCACAGTCTAGCTTTTCGGGCTTTTCCGTCGGCCCCCAGAACAAGTCAAGCCCAGTTATGCATCCAGAACATGCTGAAGAAGGAACGATGTTCAGTCAGGCAGTGGATGAGTCTGATAGGGACACTATCATCCCTGGAACAGTTCGTATCGTTAGGAAGACTACACCTCCGTCCTCTTCAGTATCACCTAGCTTTTTACTGGGAAAAGGACAAGACGCTAGAAGCGGTCTCGATCCCCATTTCCGAGAAGATGAAGTTTTCCCTGACTTGGTGGAAGGACAGTATCAGCCTCAGAGAGGGTCTGCCCCTGGCTGTTCAGACTCCCAACCACGTTCTCTTCTCGGACGCATCGGACACGGGCTGGGGCGCGACATTAGACGGTCGGGAATGCTCGGGAACTTGGAACTCGAGTCAAAGAACAATGCATATCAACTGCAAGGAGCTACTGGCAGTTCATCTGGCCTTGAAAAGCTTCAAGTCTCTCCTTCAAGGCAAAGTGGTGGAGGTGAACTCGGACAACACCACGGCTTTAGCGTACATCTCCAAGCAAGGAGGGACACACACTATGACGTTGTACGAGATCGCAAGGGACCTCCTCACCTGGTCAAAAGATCTAAACATTTCACTAGTAACGAGGTTCATCCAAGGCAACTTGAATGTCATGGCAGATTGCCTCAGTCGAAAGGGACAAATCATTCCAACAGAATGGACCCTACACAAGGATGTGTGCAAGAGACTTTGGGCCACATGGGGACAGCCTACCATAGATCTCTTTGCAACCTCGATGACCAAGAGGCTCCCAATATATTGCTCACCAATCCCGTACCCAGCAGCAGTTCATATAGATGCCTTTCTCCTAGATTGGTCACATCTAGACCTATATGCATTCCCCCCGTTCAAGATTGTCAACAAGGTACTGCAGAAGTTCGCCTCTCACGAAGGGACAAGGTTGACGTTAGTTGCTCCCCTCTGGCCCGCGAGAGAATGGTTCACCGAGGTACTTCGATGGCTAGTGGACGTTCCCAGAACGCTTCCTCTAAGGGTGGACCTTCTACGTCAGCCACACGTAAAGAAGGTACACCAAGGCCTCCACGCTCTTCGTCTGACTGCCTTCAGACTATCGAAAGACTCTCGAGAGCTAGAGGCTTTTCGAAGGAGGCAGCCAGGGCGATTGCTAGAGCAAGGAGGACATCCACCCTTAGAGTCTACCAATCGAAGTGGGAAGTCTTCCGAAACTGGTGCAAGTCAGTATCAGTATCCTCGACCAGTACCTCTGTAACTCAAATAGCTGACTTCCTTTTATACCTGAGGAAAGAACGATCTCTTTCAGCTCCCACTATCAAGGGTTACAGAAGCATGTTGGCATCAGTCTTCCGTCACAGAGGCTTAGATCTTTCCAACAACAAAGATCTACAGGACCTCCTTAAGTCTTTTGAGACCACGAAGGAGCGTCGTTTGGCTACACCTGGTTGGAATTTAGACGTGGTACTAAGATTCCTCATGTCAGAAAGGTTCGAGCCGCTACAATCAGCCTCCCTTAAAGATCTCACTTTAAAGACTCTTTTCCTGGTTTGCTTAGCCACAGCTAAAAGAGTCAGTGAGATTCACGCCTTCAGCAGGAACATCGGATTTTCATCTGAAACGGCTACATGTTCTCTACAACTTGGTTTTCTAGCCAAAAACGAGCTACCTTCTCGTCCTTGGCCGAAATTGTTTGATATTCCAAGCCTATCAAATATGGTTGGAAATGAACTAGAAAGAGTCTTATGCCCTGTGAGAGCTCTTAAGTTCTATTTAAGACGAACTAAACCTTTACGAGGACAGTCAGAAGCTTTATGGTGTTCAGTTAAGAAACCATCTTTGCCTATGTCAAAGAACGCTTTATCTTATTTTATCAGACTGTTAATACGAGAAGCTCATTCACATCTGAGTGAAGAAGACCAAGCTGTGCTGAAGGTAAGGACACATGAAGTTAGAGCTGTCGCAACTTCAGTGGCCTTTAAACAAAATAGATCTCTGCAAAGTATAATGGACGCAACCTATTGGAGAAGCAAGTCAGTGTTCGCGTCTTTTTATCTTAAAGATGTCCAGTCTCTTTACGAGAACTGCTACACCCTGGGACCATTCGTAGCAGCGAGTGCAGTAGTGGGTGAGGGCTCAACCACTACAATCCCCTAATTCCATAACCTTTTTAATCTTTCTCTTGAAATGTTTTTATTGTTGTTTTTGGGTTGTCCGGAAGGCTAAGAAGCCTTTCGCATCCTGGTTGATTTGGCGGGTGGTCAAATTCTTTTCTTGAGAAGCGCCTAGATTAGAGGTTTTGATGAGGTCCTGTGGTATGGGTTGCAACCCTTCATACTTCAGATCCTAGGGGTCGCTCACCATCCTAAGAGGATCGCGAGGCTCCGTAAGGAAGACGTACTTAAAAAGGCAGAGTAATTGTTCAAGTCGACTTCCTTACCAGGTACTTATTTATTTTATTTTTGTTATTTTGATAACTTCTAAAATGAAATAAAAAATCCTTAGCTCATAATAATGTAAACATTTATTGCTGGTCTCTACCCACCCCCCTGGGTGTGAATCAGCTTATATAATCACCGGCTAAGTTAAATATTGAAAAATGTTATTTTGATAATAAAATAAATTTTTGAATATACTTACCCGGTGATTATATATTAAAGGACCCTCCCTTCCTCCCCAATAGAGACGCAGTGGACCGAGGAGAAAATTGAGTTCTTTGTTTACAATGAGTACTGAGTACCTGCACGACAGATGGCGCTGTTGAAGTACACCCCCTACCTGCATAGCGATCGCTGGCGGATTTTTTCCGTAGAGTTTTCTGTCGAGCAGCAGAGCTGCAGCTTATATAATCACCGGGTAAGTGTATTCAAAAATTTATTTTATTATCAAAATAACATTTTTTATACTTTACTAGCTAAATATACGAATGTTTGTTTGTTCAGTTACTGGCGTATTTCATATTTTCATCCCTTTTATCATGGTTAGCTTAGGAGTGTCTATATACAGTAATGGTTAAGAAATTATATGGGGCTTTTGGTCTAGCCTTATTGCTAACCCATATTTATGGGTGGCTTGAGTAGCTGAAGTTTGTGTACTCTATCTTATTTTACTAATAATTATTCTATTGATTACCATTATTTGATTGGTAACTTTCAGCTGTTAATTGCTAATAACAATTAATGAGAGTTGTTACCTGACTTACGTAAATTTTGAATGGTATGCTTAAATGCATCAGCAATCATATTAAATGCAATGTAGTCAAAATGACAAACATCATGTATATCCACCAATTACTACACTGAGGACCTTAGACCTTCACTATAGATCTAAAAGATGCTTGACACCTCCCTACCTTACCTTGCGTTTCAGCTAGGGAGGAGTGTATGCAGGTTCAAAGTGATGCCTTGGCCTCAATATTGCCTCTAGAGTATTCACAAAACTAGCAAAGTTAGTGATCAGACTTATGCAGTTACAAGGATTTCAGGTCATCTATTTTGACGACTGTGTGTTTTGGGCAGATACAAATGAATTATGCCTCCCTTAGACAATTCATATCTTGCAAGTTCTTCAGGATCTAGATTTCCTGATCAACTTCACAAAAACAAGAAAGATATTTTAAGGACTTGGCCTTCAATGGAATATATTAAAAGCTGCCAAAAGCATCTCAGCAGAGAACTCTAAGGTTAGATTTTATAAATCTTCAGGCCATACACCACATCAAATGCCCTTAACATGTCAGTCCCATAGGTCCCTTCCTGCTTCATACAGACACACCCCAGTCAGGTTAAGGTCTTTCAGAGGAGACCTATGTGTTGAAATAAATGTGTTGGAACTGATTTCAGTCTTCCTGATGCTGAAGAGACTCAGTCCAAGTAAGAACTCTCATCAAGATTTTCATTGACAACCGGCAGCAGTATGGGGATCCTGCTTGAGATTTCTCAATACAGTGATTTTTCCAATTATGAAGTTCCTTCACGAGAGGAAGTTGTTCCTCTCTCAATTCCATCTAGTTGGGTCTCTCAATGTAATAGAGGACTCGCTTCAGACAGAAAATCCTACATACTGAAAAGTCCTTGGATCAGAGCTCTTTCCAAGAGATCCTAGAGTTTGTTCCAGATCCCCAAATAGACCTGTTTGTAACAAAAGAGAACCACAAGCTTCCATTCTACATAATTTTGAACATGAATTCTCAGGAAGTGGAAAAAGATGCCTTGATTGTGGTTTTGCACTGATGGTCATTGTTTCATCTGCCTCCTCCAAGTTTGATTTTGAGGGCTTCGATTATCCTTCAGGTCCAGCGACAGCTGTGCTTGTAACTCCACTTTGCCAGAACAAGTTCATGGTATTTACTGCTCAAGCGTCTGATACCTAGGTTACACCTGCTTTGATTGGCACAGCTGTATCAGAAAATAGGAAGTAGGACTATCTTTGTTAGTTTCTTTCCAACTCAGATCCTTCATGCTTAGATTTCTCTCCCTTATATAACACTGGAATACTCGTAGGTGATACAAAATAAACTAAGCAACTCCATCCCTGTGGCCACGGGGGCATAAAAACAATTAGAATAGCGCCAACGTTATCCCTGCGTGTCGTAAGAGGCGACTAAAAGGGACGGGACGAGGGGGCTGGGAACCCCCTCTCCTGTATAAAAATCCTGTGAGACATCATCAAAGAGATGGAGCTGGGGGGAGAGTGACTGCTCCCCGCACTCTAGTTTTGGGGTGTTTGAATGTGCGTGGATGTTGTACGATAGAGAGTAAAAGATGTGAGATTGGAAGTATGTTTAGAAGTAGAAGGATGGATGTATTGGCCTTGTGTGAGACAAAGATGAAAGGAAAGGGTGAAGTGTCTGGGATTGAAAGGGGAAGAGCGAGAGAGGGTGTGGTTTTATTGCTGAGTGAATGGATGACAGGTAAAGTAGTGGAATGGAAGGAGATATCATCTATGTTAATGTGGGTAAGGGTTAGGTTGGGTAGGGAATGTTGGGCGTTTGTCAGTGTGTATGGGCCAGGTAGTGAGAAAAGTGAAGAAGAGCGGAATGAGTTCTGGAATGAATTAACTAGGTGTGTAGAAGGACTGGGTAGAAGGAATTATGTAGTTGTCATGGGTGACTTAAATGCTAGAGTGGGCGCTGGAGAGGTAGAAGGTGTCATTGGGAAGTATGGCGTACCAGGTAAAAATGAGAGTGGTGAGAGACTGGTAGATATGTGTGTTGAACAAGAGATGGTAATAAGTGCTAGCTTTTTTAAAAAGAAAGATAAAAATAAGTATACATGGGTAAGAGTGGCAAATGGAAGAGTAGTAGAAAGGGCATTAACGGATTATGTGTTGATAACTAAAAGAATGTTTGGAAGATTGAAAGACGTGCACGTGTTTAGGGGTATGGCTAACGGTATGTCTGATCATTTTTTTGTGGAAGGAAAATTAGTTGTAGCAAAAGAGTGGGGGAATAGAGTAGGTGGATGTAAAAGGGAGGTAGTGAGGGTTGAAGAGCTAATAAAACCGGGGGTAAAAAGTAAATATCAGGGAAGGTTGAAAATGGCATATGACGAGGTGAGAGTAAGAGAAACTGGTAATTTAGAGGAGGAGTGGAAGTTAGCAAAAGAAAATTTTGTTGGGATTGCAAGTGATGTATGTGGCAAGAAGGTTGTTGGAGGCAGCATGAGGAACGGCAGTGAATGGTGGAATGAAGGAGTGAAGGTAAAAGTGGAGGAGAAAAAGAGGGCTTTTGAAGAATGGCTGCAGAGTAATAGTATAGAGAAGTATGAAAAATATAGAGAGAAAAATGTGGAAGTAAAGCGCAAGGTACGTGAGGCAAAGAGGGCAGCTGACCTGAGGTGGGGTCAGGGACTGGGTCAGTCATATGAAGAGAATAAGAAGTTTTGGAAAGAAGTGAAGAGAGTAAGGAAGGCCGACGCAAGAATTGAAGAGACAGTGAAAGATGGAAATGGAAGGTTGATAAAAGGAGAGGAGGCAAGGAAAAGGTGGGCGGAATATTTTGAAAGTTTGCTGAATGTTGAGGATAATAGGGAGGCAGATATAATTGCTGTTCCAGGTGTTGAGGTGCCAATGATGGGAGATGAGAATGAGAGAGAGATTACAATAGAGGAAGTGAGGAGAGCACCAGATGAAACGAGAGTAGGAAAAGCATCTGGTATGGATGGTGTGAAAGCAGAGATGTTGAAGGAAGGGGGTGTGACTGTACTTGAATGGTTGGTGAGATTGTTTAATATGTGTTTTGTGTTGTCAATGGTACCAGTAGATTGGGTCTGTGCATGTATTGTACCACTATATAAGGGTAAGGGAGATGTGCATGAGTGTTGTAATTCAAGAGGTATTAGTTTGTTGAGTGTAGTTGGAAAAGTGTATGGTAGAGTAATGATTAATAGGATTAAGGATAAAACAGAGAATGCAATCTTAGAAGTACAGGGTGGTTTTAGAAGAGGTAGGGGTTGTATGAATCAGATTTTTACAGTTAGGCAGATATGCGAGAAATATTTAGCAAAAGGTAAGGAGGTGTATGTTGCGTTTATGGATCTGGAGAAAGCATATGATAGTGTTGATAGGGAAGCAATGTGGAATGTGATGAGGTTATATGGAGTTGGTGGAAGGTTGTTGCAAGCAGTGAAAAGTTTCTACAAAGGTAGTAAAGCATGTGTTAGAATAGGAAATGAAGTGAGCAATTGGTTTCCGGTGAGAGTGGGGCTGAGACAGGGATGTGTGATGTCGCCGTGGTTGTTTAACTTGTATGTTGATGGAGTGGTGAGAGAGGTGAATGCTCGAGTGCTTGGACGAGGATTAAAACTGGTAGGCGAGAATGATCATGAATGGGAGGTAAATCAGTTGTTGTTTGCAGATGATACTGTACTGGTAGCAGACACAGAAGAGAAGCTTGACCGACTAGTGACAGAATTTGGAAGGGTGTGTGAGAGAAGGAAGTTGAGAGTTAATGTGGGTAAGAGTAAGGTTATCAGATGTACGAGAAGGGAAGGTGGTGCAAGGTTGAATTTCATGTTGAATGGAGAGTTACTTGAGGAGGTGGATCAGTTTAAGTACTTGGGGTCTGTTGTTGCAGCAAATGGTGGAGTGGAAGCAGATGTACGTCAGAGAGTGAATGAAGGTTGCAAAGTGTTGGGGGCAGATAAGGGAGTAGTAAAAAATAGAGGGTTGGGCTTGAATGTAAAGAGAGTTTTATATGAGAAAGTGATTGTACCAACTGTGATGTATGGATCGGAGTTGTGGGGAATGAAAGTGATGGAGAGACAGAAATTGAATGTGTTTGAGATGAAGTGTCTAAGGAGTATGGCTGGTGTATCTCGAGTAGATAGGGTTAGGAACGAAGTGGTGAGGGTAAGAATGGGTGTAAGAAATGAGTTAGCGGCGAGAGTGGATATGAATGTGTTGAGGTGGTTTGGCCATGTTGAGAGAATGGAAAATGGCTGTCTGCTAAAGAAGGTGATGAATGCAAGAGTTGATGAAAGAAGTACAAGAGGAAGGCCAAGGTTTGGGTGGATGGATGGAGTGAAGAAAGCTCTGGGTGATAGGAGGATAGATGTGAGAGAGGCAAGAGAGGGTGCTAGAAATAGGAATAAATGGCGAGCGATTGTGACGCAGTTCCGGTAGGCCCTGCTGCTTCCTCCGGTGCCTTAGATGACCGCGGAGGTAGCAACAGTAGGGGATTCAGCAGTATGAAGCTTCATCTGTGGTGGATAATGTGGGAGGTTGGGCTGTGGCACCCAAGCAGTACCAGCTGAACTCGGCTGAATCCCTGGTTAGGCTGGAGGAACGTAGAGAGTAGAGGTCCCCTTTTTTTGTTTTGTTTCATTGTTGATGTCGGCTACCCCCCAAAATTGGGGGAAGTGCCTTTGGTATATGTATGTATGTATATACGGCAGGGAATCCTCAGCTCACAACCCGACATATGTTAACCTACAAGAAGTCTTCATCCACTAGACAATACCAGTCATTGTGGAAGGCATGGATGATATTTCTAAGGGAAAGGTCACTATGTCATATAACTTCGGATTTTGTGGCTCCCTTTTTGGTCCACTCCTTTGAGGATAGAAAACCTAAGCCATCAACAATTCTATCATACAAATCGCCATTTGATAGAACCTCTCAAGTGGGCTGTTGGCGTGAATTTAGACAGACTTGTTTCATAAGATTACCCAGTCCTTTGCTCTACATCAATCATCTTCATCAACCCCTGCAGTATCTTGATCTCTGGATAAAGGTAGTAGGTTGGCCAGGGCACCACCCACCCATTGACCACCGCTTGAGAGTTATGGGGTCCTTTGACTGGCCAGACAGTACTACATTGGATCCTTCGCTCTGGTTACGGTTCATTTTCCATTTACTTACACATACACCAAATAGTCTGGCCCATTCTTTACATAGTTTTCTCTGTCCTCATTCACCTGACAACACAGATTACCAAACAATTCTTTTCTCAAAGGGTTAACGACTGCACTGTAATTGTTCAGTGGCCACTTTCCTCTTGGTAAGGGTAGAAGAGACTCTTTAGCTATGGTAAGCAGCTCTTCTAGGAGAAAGACATTCCAATATCAAACCATTGTTCTCTAGTTTTGGGTTGTGCCATAACTGCTGTACCATGGTCTTTCACTGTCTTGGGTTAGAGTTCTCTTGTTTGAGGGTACACTCGGGCACACTATTCTATCTTGTTTCTCTTCCTCTTGTTTTGTTAAAGTTTTTATAGTTTATATAGGAAATATTTATTTTGATGTTACTGTTCTTAAAATACTTTAATTTTTCCTTGTTTCCTTTCGTCACTGGGCCATTTTCCCTGTTGGAGCCATGGGCATATAGCATCCTGCTTTTCCAACTAGGGTTGTATCTTAGCAAGTAATAATAATAATAATAGGGGGGATGAGTTTTTGGCAAGTTTAGATCATTCTTCTATCTCTTGAATAATTGACATAAAGAAATATTTCCTATAGCTTTAGCCTCAGGAGCTTGCAGCCTTTTAGAGATGAGAGTTTATTACCATCTTTCCAAGTCGTCTGTTAATCTTGACTCTTGGTCTTCTATAGTTAGCTAAAACAAAAACCATCTTCAGAGATGGGATTTGCTTTATATTATTGCACTAAAATCAAGAGATGGCAACCTCTGTCTACCCTGCAATGATACCTGAAGTGCTCCATGTCTTCAGAAGGTAGTGTGGTTCAGAATAATAGGACTAACAAATCCCTTTCAACTGGGGATATCTGTATTCTAATGACATTCCTTTTTTAAACAAATCTAATCCGCTCTCCATCCGTAAAACCATGATGTAAGAAAATTGGTTTTTCACTAGTATTCTTTGCTATTATTCAGTTTCAGGACATCTAGAGCTTGGTCTGTGCCTAGAGTATTTATTAATCACTTTTGTACATAAATCAAATTCAAGTAGTGTAACATTTATGTGTATTACTCAGCTTCTTTGTGACTCCTACAAAGAGAAACCAAAGAGGGGAAGGGCCACATCCAGGCACTTCAACAAAAGCATAATGGGAGATGTCCAATCTTTCTCTGGAGTTTTCCCTTATGAGGCGAGTGTAAGAATTGTTAGTTTTTCTTCTCATCTATACGTACATGGTTAAGTTGTTTGCTTGGTTGTAAACCGTTGTCCTTGATAGTGCACATCTAATCGGTTAATGCTCTGGTATTAGTGCTGAGACCGCACAGCACATTAAACCCCCCCCCCCCCTCAAAAAAAAAAAAAAAAAAAAAAAAAAAGCTTATGACAAAGGAAAGCCCTATTTTTGGGGAGGTGCTGTGTGGTCTCCAAGACCCTCCCTCAGTAATCTCATGCAGGGAAGTGGGACAATTGATTCTCACTTTGAGTTTGAAAAATGGCTGCTGGTAAGAAGCTGGTGTGCAGGTAGCATTGTCTCCAGTTATAGTAATGGTTCTCAGGATGAAGCATCATAGATAGCCAGACGATTTCATCATGGGAGGTGCTGTGTCGAGTTTACTAGCGCCTAAACTTTAAGGTCTCCTTTAAACATACCGAGTCCATGTTTTGCATGTTGATACGCTGGCCCTAGAAGATAAACAAAATTTTTGGTATTTATTCATATTGGATTATCTGTTAGCCTTTTAGAGGAAAGTCCTTGGAGAACTCGCAGCATCTCCCGAGAAATAAGTTTCTCATTTGTCAAAACCACTTTTAGCTTAACAGTTTTTGTCCAAGCCCTCTAGAACAACATTGCAAAGTACCGAGACTTCTTACTTGATAAACCAGGGGTTGGCTGTTAGTTAGAAATAGTTTGTTATGATACACTTAAATTTTGGAAGTAAATGCATGTGTTTAGTGTTTTATATTGAAATATACTGGTACTTAAAATAAAGTGTTTTTCCAAAATTTATTATCTGAAAATGTATTTACTCAACAGGTTGTTTCTAATGAGGATTGGCTTGTGCTTTGGGACCATATACTTTCTAACCCTCCTGCTTTTCTTCCATGCATAGCAGCTGCATTTATACTGAAATCCAGACAAACCCTCCTCACTTGTTCGGACTCATACGAAGTCAAGGTGGGCTTTTTATTTTGTGGTTTCAAGGCCCTACCAATAATATTTCTTTCTCAATTTTAACTCCTTTGTGTTCAGTTTAATAATAATTTTTGCAAAATACAGTAGATGCTTATTGAAAATCAACATCAGGTCATATATTGCCTTTTCAAGCTGTATAGTACCTGTGGAAAAAATGTAAAGTTTCCTGGAAAGTATCAAGTCATCAGCCTTTATGTAGGTTAGATAACCATGATGTATAAGAAAGTGTCTTAATTTTTTTTATTTAGTTACAGATCAGTTCTAATTTGCTCATGAAGTGATATTAAGATATAATAGAACTTTGATTTAGTTGTTAGTGAAGACCTGCAGTGGACGTTTGTGCTGATTTTGGCTATTTTCAGATGTATCTTAGTCAAGAATCTTGGATGTCGGTCAAACCGGTTTTAGATAAAGCATACATTCTGTATGCTAGAAGCAGCAGCACCAGTCTTCCTAAGGATAAGTTTGGTCAGTTTACTCCTCTTCCCAGGGGAGGTCTACCAATCTTCAACATTGGACCAAGAGATGCCAGAGATGAAGAGGTGAAATTAAAAAAAGTTTCAGAAGTTTATCAGTAGTATGGCATATTTGTACAGTAATATATAATTTTAGGGTTTGTAGTTCTTTTACCGATGTAATATTTTTACTTTATAGAGAGAAAGAGTAGAGCGAAGTCTTCGCACTAAGAGTGCTGGCCTCCCATCTCCATTATGCCAGACTGTCAGCAGGAGCCCTAGAACTGATGGAATATTCTCCAAACAGCAAGAAGATATGGGTAATTATTATGTTAATAGGTAGTTTCACCAAGCAACAATATCAAATTGCAGTACTTGGACTTTAAAAGGGCAAGTCCAAAGGATTTGTTTTCAGTACAGTGTACTGAAATTTATATATTATTCAATAAATTTCTGCTCTTAGACATTAATCTGTTCTTATGCATATAAAAACTTTTTGTCCTTTAAAATAGTGAATGTTCTCAGAGGAGCTGGTGGACAGCTGTTGAATTTGTTAATGAGGTAGTAAACAGGTGGCAAGCGTGGAAAAGTATCCTAGCCAACTTTCTTGTCAAGGCCTTGTCACTTGTGTCTTTGACCATGAGTACAGACATACTGTTGTGTCCCAAGTCTGTTAGTCTATATCTCTATCCTTTCAGTTAAATGGTTGATTACCATCTTTGTTCTTATTTTGGAGGTGAAGCAGAAAGCTGTTCATAAATGCTGGGGGAATGGTGGATACTATAACTGGTTTATGGCTAAAACGGCTGGAGAGTCCCCTCTCTCTTTATATCTTGTAGGTGACATGATTGTTTGCAATCATTCCCAGGTGCCGAGCTTAGAGCGTGTCAAGATCATTAGTATGTGTTAGCTTAGAGGAGGAAAAAGAAGGCTAAGAATACTTAGGCATATAAGCAACAACCAAGATAGTGCCGGAGAAGCTCTGTGGCACTTTTCTCTCCCCTTCAAGTTTGCAGGCAGCTTAAGCATCAGAAGTATACACCCCTGACTCGGGGAGTAGGTTTCAACATCTACATCAGTGAATTTTTCAGGGTTTGTTAGCGTGGGGGGGGTCTCCCAGTGAACGCTGACTCCAACATGCGTTGAAGCTATCCTGTTGCCATGCAGACTGCTGACAAAGAGTTTGACCTAAATAAGGCTAGTTTTTGAGGTAGGCCCTCTATATCTTTCCAAGAGAACGCTAGTTGCATAGGTTACATTGCCTCTGGTGTCCCCAGTGGTGACCCTAATAAAGTCAGTGAGTGTAAGGCCCCTGAAACTAGTTCTTGTTGGAACAGTTTCTCTGGTTACTCCTGGAGAGGAGCATTGCCATTGATGGTTGCATTGACCTCAGCACTTGTTTGCAGAGCCTGAAAAGTAGGGTAGTAAGAGAAAGAAGAGAATACTGTACACCCTTCTTCCAGCTCTTCCTTCACTACTTTTGATTCTGACACTTCTCTTCTCAAAAAATAAGTCCAGGAAGGCCAATCGTAAGAAGTCCTTTAGGACTCCTGACAATCTTGCCTCTCTTTCAGGAGAGATGGATGGCTCCTGCCCCCGTTGGGACTAAGGTCAAAGCCCCGTGGCCCGGTTAATCGGCATTGCTAGACCTGTAGCCAGGCTGATCAGAGATACATGGGTCCGTACATTTTTTCCATTGGTTAATGGTTGGAAGAACTTGGGCACCCTCCACCTTTTTGTAAATGGACATGCTAATAGTGCTCTTTTCTTTATTAGGATTACTTTTGTATATCAAATTGAGTAGAGGGCACTTCTCATGGACGATGTTGTACAGGGCCAGAGCCCTGTGTACATGAGCATGGACACGGCTTATTCCCTACCAAGATCAGCAAAGGAAACAGTACAAGGTACCTCTTCTGTGTCTTGTGTTGATTGTTACTGAAGATTACACTATCACCCAAAACCACCAGCCTAGTCTGTCATCAGCTTAATTACACTGTTGGTTCTATCCTTGAGCCCGACCGCTCATATTCATAGAGGAGAGGTAGATCTTAGCAGCCTGCTGAGGTCTTGTCCCATACTAGGGAAGAGGCCGCTCAGGATTTTCCTGTTCTTAAGCCTTCACACCTAACCCTGGTATCTACGAGAGCAGAAAATCCAGTTGTTCTTACTCAAAATAGAAACCATAGTCCTTTAACAAGGAGACGGTTGTTTTAGAATTATTTGATGAGAGGTCAAACGACTTTTGTAGGGAGCGGGTAAAAAAGTCCTGCTCCCCACCAGGCGGATTAGCCTCACTTTTGTTACGGGAGGGAGTCTGGATGTACCACTTGTTCCCTAATCAAACATTGTCATTTTATTTTTCATTCAGGAAGTGAATGCCTTTGGTTGTTAGTGATAGATGTGAATAAGCAAGAGATTCATACTTGCCAGGGGAAAAGTGGACGCTGCAACCTGTTACAAATAGCTGTAGATCCACACTCCCTCTGCTTCTTGTAGGGGATGTGATTGTTCACAATCATCTCCATGTGATGAGTGAAGGTCGTGGCCTACTTTGTAGTAACAGGCATATGCCCTGAAGGGTAAAAAGAGAGCTAATCCTTTGCCGGTGTCTTGGTAATGTCCAAAAACACAGCGAAGAGGTGTTTTGTTGCTTCAGTCTCCTCAGCTTGTGTGCCTGCTGCTGTCCCCCTTGTTTGGTATCCAGGGAATATGGATCTGCATCAGTGGGCCTTTCAGATTATGGTGGTGTGTGGGGTTATTTGGAATGTCTGCTGCACCCTTTTGAAAGCTGGAAGCTCTTCACCTGTCTTTGTGCAGACCGCAGATGTAAGAGTTTGTGCTACTCCTGTCGTCTCTGCTGGGATCTGTGCCAGGAATGTTTTCCACTATCATTGGCTCCTGATTACATTTTGGGCTCTATTTTTGCGAGAGAGCAGTTGTATTTGTGGGGGATTGAATCTCTGAAGCACCTTGCCACGCCCTTTACCCCACCTGGGTAGATGGGTGCTCAGACTGTTGCTGCCCCTGGGACATTGAACCTTGGCCCGGTGCTGATGGAGGCAGACAATCCCGTGCCAGAATGTTGCTTCTTGAAAGTCCATGCTCTCATCGCCGAGTACAATTGACTGAAGGGGGGGAGGCAACCTTGGCACCACCTTCAGGGAGAACCTGTTGTTTATCAGCACTTCAGTGCTCCTCAAATCTGGAGGCCATCCTTGGATATGCCTTGGTCGAATCTTGTGGATTTGGCCCTGGATTGAGTTGATCAGATGTGGATCTGAGAGCTCTCTCCAGTCCAGTTGGTCAAATAAGATCCTGGCCCCCCACCCCTTTCTCGGAGCAGCATAGGTTCTGTACGTCATAGAATGCTGCATCAGCATCCCTGCAGGTTAACCCGTTGGTGTGGGCACTGAGTGGGAGACTTTGGAGAGACTCAAGGCGGAAGGTACGTCCTTCTTGGACTCTTGAGTCGACAGCCATATAGTTGTGTGCTTTGGCCTTCCTCAATACTGTTTCTGAGCTTGACCAGTGGTCAGGGGCAGTACCATACTTTGCAAAGACAATGGGGTTATCAACCCGGGAGTCTTTGGAGAAGTATAAGTCTCTCGTGCTGTTGGGCAGTTAGGCAGTAACCTTCCTTGCACACCAATTAGCAAACCAGTTAGATAACTGGGTTTTCAAGAGATGGGATGCCTTGATTTCCCATTTCTCAAACCATGTTAGCCCCGAGGTAGCTTCGTTGCTAAATTCTTTACAAGACTACCTAATCTAGCTCACTGTCTCCTTCAAGGGCATGCAGGATTGGGGTCAAGGAAGGGCTTAGCGCCTGCTCCTTAGCCCTGATCTGCACCACCTACAACCTCCTCCTGGAAAGAGCCTGTGCATGCACAGTCTTTTAGAAAACCCCAACGTGGTTTCTCCAAGAAGGGTTCGAGGGAAACGCTGAGGCCAGTGTTCCCTCTCTACCACTCCCGGAGTAGGGAGATTCCCGTCTCTCCAGAGGGCAACTTAGCAAAGACACAGGTATTGAGTGTCCTTTGCGATGGTTACTTCCTGCCATCCAACATCACCAAAAGCCTTGTGGACAGATGTGGAAGAGATGTTGGAAAACTCGCCCGAAGTCGTTCAATATAAGTCTCCAGACTTTTACAGTCGGTTCTTCCTCATGGAGAATTCAACTGGGGGCTAAAAATTGATCATCGACCTCTCTCCCCTGAACAAGTTTATTCGACAAAGTTCAGGATGGAAACAGTGCAGTCTGTACAGGCTTCCATCAGAGAGAGAGGGAGTTCATGCTTCCGGTGAACCTGGAGGACACTTAATTTCAAGTACCTGTGCATCAGTTAGGTCAAAAGTACTCTTGCTGCTCCCTCTACTGTATGACAAACCAGTTCAAGACTCTCTGCTTCAGACTGTTTACAGCTCTCCAGGTGTTTACACAGGTGTTCATCGTGGTAGTGGATTGGGCTCACTCGAAAGGAATACGTTTGTTGATGGCTGATGTATCTTGACAATTGGCTGATCCTGGTCTCCTCAGAGAGACAGGTGCTAGTGAATTGAGATCGGATTATTGCATTTTGTCACAATCTGGTGATTGTAATGAATTGGGAGAAATTGAAACTCACACCCAAGCAGGGGTAGAAGTACTTGAGCATGCTGATAGACATGGCAGAAGTGAGTCTTTCCGCCAGAAAATCGTATCAGCAAGCTCAAGGAGGCTGTGTGCCTGGTATTGTTCAAGACAAAAGTACCGGATTAGTGCTGGCAATCTTCTCAGCCATCTTTCCATGTTGGAGAAGCTCGATCCACCCAGGTGAGGCACCATAGATCTCTTCATTCGTGTGTAAAGAATTAGTGGTCAGCTGACAAGGATCCCCCATTCTGTTACAGTGGAATAGGAGGCTTGGCCCAATCTTACCTGGTGGCTGAACGAGGAAAACCTCACCCTGGGAGTCTTACTGGACTCTCGTCTGAACATGCAATTATTGTTAGAGGCATTGAAGGAATGGTGGGGCACACACTTATGATCTGGTTGTCTTTGGTATCTGGTCACAAGATGAAATGCTTCGGCATATCAACATCCTTGAAATGCAAGCAGCCTTTCTAGTGCTGCAATCATTCCAAGGAAGTTTGAGGCAGCACTTGTTGCTATCGAAGAGCAATAATACCACTGTAGTGGCCCATGTCAAAAAGCGAGGGAGCACAGTCTCGCGCCCTCTCTGCAAGCTGACAAAGCAGATGCATGGTTGGGTAACGCTTTGTAACTTTCAGTAGGCCAGGTACTGAAGGCTGGGATTTGGAAGCGTCAAACTACTACCACAGCCTTTTACTTAATGTGAGTATATCTACAAGCCCTTTGACACCTTGATCCTGTGGGGACTGTGCAAGTAGTTGTGTGGCCAGCCCAACTCCTACATGGGACAGGAAGCATCATGGCTATGGTTATGTGTAGATGTAAGTGGAATGAATGGTAAAATAATTGTCTTTTCTCCTTTATTTTTTGTCCTTCCTCCTGGAGACAAAGCAGTTGAAACGTTACACTATGGATCTAATTTGATGCTGGTAAGTTACACTTTTGAGCTCCATTCTTCAATCCTAACAAGAAGGAGGATGATGAAATTTATACTACCCTTTGATCATAATACAGGTATATTATTGACCTAATATATTTCCCCATTTACTGGCCGGGCCCTATCAGGTCTTCTCATCCCTATGAAAGGCAGCTAGGAGATTGCTGGAGTCACTGCTTTGCTACCTTAGTGGACCAGGTTGTTTGACACTTAGAAAAATAACCCTACAGTTCAGTTCTAAGGAGACTTTCAACCCACCATGCTGTGTCTCCCTATTAAAAGATGGTTGCAAAATACAAGCAAATCAATTTTTATTTTCCTAACTATACAAATCTGAGTCTGTTAAGCTAACTTCCCTCCTCAACCATCCCTCTCGGTCCTAGGCTGAAAGGTCAGAAGCGAGGCTAATCCAGCTAGGGGACCTTCTCGCCCTCTCCCTCCACTGGTTGTTTAACCCCTCATTAAACAATTCTAATGACCATTTCCAGCTTGTTCTTTAAACAAATCTCCCCATTAAAGGAATTGTGTTTGAATAGTTAGGAAAAATACAAATTACTTTTTTAAGAATTTTATTTGGTGTGCTCCTATGTGAAAGTTCTTGCATTGGTGTTGTGACTATGGCATCAACTTCAAGTAAGAAAGACCTTGGTCATTGATCGACAATGGCACTCCTCAAGGGTTTAAGACCTTCTCTGGACCTGCCATGGCTAGACCTTGCTAGGATTGCCCTGGACAAAGTAGACAATCAAATTTGAGGATCTGAGACCTCTTGCATCCAGTTGGTCCAGGAAAATCCTGCCCACACACTTTTTTGAGACTGCAGACATTCTTCTTGCCTAAGTCTACTGCTCTATCACCTCTACCAGTAGACCTGTCAGTGTCCATGTGAGCTGGGACTTGGATCATAAGACACATCTGTCTTTGCCTCTGAGCCAGAGGCCATGAAGGCTTCTGCTATGGCCTGGAGTCTTGTGGCTAGCCCAGTAGATAGGTTTTGTGACATCCTCAACCATCCCTCTCAGTCCTAGGCTGAAAAGTTATAAGTGAGGCTAATCCAGCAGGAAGGGGCTTCTCACCCTCTCCCTCCACTGGTTGTTTAACGACTCATTAAACAATTCTAACCATCTCCAGCTTGTTCTGAAGCAATCTCCCCAATAAAGGACTTGTTTGAATAGCTAGGAAAAATACAAATTACTTTTTTAGAAATTCTATTTGGCATGCTGCTTTGTGGAACTTCTTGCATTGGTGTTGTGACCATGGCATCAATTTCAAGGAAGACCTTGGTCATTGATTGACATTTTGGCACCCCTCAAGGTTTGAGACCTTTTCTGGACCTGCCACAGCTAGACCTTGCTAGGATTGCCCTTGACAAAGCAACAATCAAATTTGAGGATCTGAGAACTCTTATATTCCAGTTGGTCCAGCAAAATCCTGCCCGACGCACTTTTTTGAGACAGCAGACATTCTACTTGCCTAAGTCTTATGCTCTATCACCTCGACACATCTGTCTTTGCCTCTGAGCCGGTGGCCATGAAGGCGTCAGCTATGGCCTGCAGTCTTGTGGCTAGTCCTGTGGTCAGGACATAGTTAATAAAGACGACAGTTATCACCTGTCAACTTCAGAGAAGCACAGGAAGCTCGGGCTATATAGTGGTAAAGCAATCACTTTTTTCTTGGCACATCAGTCAGCCAACTAGGTTTTGAAAAGAAAAGATGCTGTGATGTCCCAATTCCTAAAATAGGTTGGTCTAGAGGTGGCACTTGTGCTACAGAATGCACCAGTGCAGAAGTTCCCGTCTCTTCTGCCAACGAGTGCCGTTCAGGAGTTGGTGGAGCATTGAATGACTGTCATATACTTCGTAGGACTCCCAATTCCACAGCGCAATAGCTGTCAATAGCCCTGGCCCTTCAAAGGTGCTTGCACTTAAACCTTCAGGTTGTCATGGCCATCTCTAGACCCTAATTAGGATCAACTGCAACTTCTTCTCGAGGTGGCCCTGTGCATTCGCTTTTGTATAGTTATGAAAAATACAAATGACTTTTTTATGTTATAATTGTATTAAGATAAAAATTATGAATACAACCAAATTTTCTAAATTTATTTTCTCTAATGCTAAGCAATTGCTGTTAGTTAAAATTTGTAGTTGTTCCGTAACCGAAATACAAACCACGCTATTTACACAGGGTTTACCTTTTAGCGCAGCTGAAATGGCGAGCCATTAGAATTTAACGAGGGTGTATTACCCCCGCGCTAGTTAGCGGGGGGGTAGGGGAGTGGTAGCTAGCTACCCCTCCCCTCCCTCACACACAGATGAATGCTCACTTTCACTTTTGGCTCGGACTGTGACAGACGTCTCTGTCTTGGTCCTCTCTTGGCAGCCATTGTTTGTTTTGTCTTTACTTAATCGCTTACTTTTCATTTACTCAATATATATGTAAACATGTTTTCATGTTTATATACATATTTGAGTATAGAAATCAGTAAGTTTCCTTTTCAGATTTGTGTGTGTAGTGTACTTATCTACGTGGTGTCCTCGGCAGTTGGCCGCCACGGCGTTATGCGTGGCGATCGAGTTTGACTTATGTCTTTCTCTCTCTCTCTCTTGAGGTCGTTCACCCTTTTACTACGTGTTACTACGCCCTTGTAGCTTCCTTTCCGTGTGGGGGGGTTGCTACGCCGTACGTTTGTCTCAATTAGTTTATGAATCTAATTGTATTTGTTGATTTTTCAGCTTTGTAGAACGATTCCTTTCGGGGTTTTCGTTCTTTCCTTAGTGTTCATTCATTTTTAAATTACATAATTACATAGTTACATACTGTAATTATAATTGTTATAATTCTGTTTTGGTTACAGCTCTCCTTCCGTGAGTGTAAGTGGTTGTGAGGGCACGTGCCTGTTGTGTAATTCTTGTTTCCTTTCCCTCGGGATTCCTCTTCGGAGCCTTCCCGGGGAATGAATGTGTACTAATGTTTTTTTTTTGTTTTATTTTTTTACAGTTACCGATCTAGTTCGTTTCTGTAATATGGCAACGGTGTGAGCTGTCTTGTTGAGTCCTGGGAATTCGGCTGTTGCTGCCTCCCCCCTTGTGTTTTCGTCAGGGGCGTGTCTCCTTCTACTGGAAGTACTCCCGTGACGACGGACAGCTCTCCAGTTCATTTTAGAACTCTCGGGAGGCTTGCCTCCTTGGGCAGGTAACTTTCCTTCCGAGGGAAGTTTTTCCTGTCCAGGCTTGAGTTTTTCCCCTTATGGAGGGTTCTCCTCTTGCTTTTTTTTCGTGCGACTATGCTCTTGGTGCTGAGCGGTCACACCTGCAGTTTCGCTCAAGGGGCTGGGCAACTGCAGGAGCTCCTCTTCGGAGGATTGCTCCTTTTAGGTCACTGCCGACCAGTCTCTTCTACGAAGTGTTTCTCTTTCGTTCGCGAGAGAGTACACTCATAGAGACTCCTCTTCGGAGGTTTCTTCTGTTGCTGTTGCTGTTGGCCTCCCTCGCCGTAAGGCCCACCGTCCGCCTCGTCGTAAGGGCCTCTCATCTCCCTATAAGGGTGCTTGAGGCGCCTTTTTGAATCTCCGTTTGCAGCCTACAACTCCTTTTTCTCGATCTTCCGCCTTGGTGCAAATGGACAGCAGTCTGATCTCGTCTTCCGACGGGCAACGGTCTTCCCGACGGACAACGGTCTTCCCGACGGACAGCGGTCCTCCGACGGACAACGATCCCTTCGGGGAAAAGGGTTGCCTCCCACAGGGGTTCTTCCCTTGCGTGTCAGGGTTTCCCTGCGCGCCCTTCTGCTGTGTTCTCTCCTGCTCCTGCTCAGTGTTAACGCACAGGTGCTCTTCTGCTCATCAGCTCTCTCCTGTTCGTCAGCGCTTTCATGATGATCATCCCTGCTGTTCCTGTTGGTTCCTGTTACGCGCCCTGTGCGCCCACGTTCGCCCTCGCGATCTAGAACTTCGGTTCAGGTCGGGGTCAAGGACTCTCTTCTATACGCAGGCTTCCACGCGTAGCCTTCTGATCGTCAGCGATCATCAGCTCGCCAGCGATCACCTGTCTCTCGGCGATCTCCGGATCGCCCGCGTGTGTTACAGCCGGCACGCCAACGTTCTCCAACTCTTCTGAAGGAACATGGTTCGCCAGCTACTAGCTCACCTGCGGATGCTGATCGCCATCGCGCGACCCTCAACTGCGGATGTTGATCGCCATCGCGCGACCCTCAACTGCGGATGCTGATCGCCATCGCGCGACCCTCAACTGCGGATGCTGATCGCCATCGCGCGACCCTCTACTGCGGATGCTGATCGCCATCGCGCGACCCTCAACTGCGGATGCTGATCGCCATCGCGCGACCCTCAACTGCGGATGCTGATCGCCATCGCGCGACCCTCAACTGCGGATGCTGATCGCCATCGCGCGACCCTCAACTGCGGATGCTGATCGCCATCGCGCGACCCTCAACTGCGGATGCTGATCGCCATCGCGCGACCCTCAACTGCGGATGCTGATCGCCATCGCGCGACCCTCAACTGCGGATGCTGATCGCCATCGCGCGACCCTCAACTGCGGATGCTGATCGCCATCGCGCGACCCTCAACTGCGGATGCTGATCGCCATCGCGCGACCGCACACCTGCGGATGCTGATCGCCATCGCGCGACCCTGCGCATGCTGATAGCCATCGCGCGATCGCCCACCTGCAGAGGCTGCTCGCCATCGCGCGATCGCCCACCTGCAGAGGCTGCTCGCCATCGCGCTATCGCCCACCTGCAGAGGCTGCTCGCCATCGCGCGACCGCCCATCTGCGCATGCTGATCACCATCACGCGATCGCCCTCCTGCACATGCTGCTCGCGATCGCTCACCTTCGCATATTGCTCGCCAACGCACGATCGCTCACCTGCGCATGCTGCTCGACCATCGCGTCGGCATAACACAACGCGCCATCGCCAACCTGCGCGTTAGCGCTCACCAGCTCACCACCGATCGCTTGTTGATCCATATCGCCAGCGGTCTTCCTCGCCCACGCGGCAGCGCGTTTCCTCGCCATTGCGCTAACGCTTGCGTTCGCCGCCTCGGACTCGCGCTCATCCACCTGCCCACCCTCACGACCGCTCGCCCGCGCGACCGCGCGACCATTCGCCTGTGCGCCCACACGCCCACGTGCCTGCACGTCTACGCTCATGCGCGTCCGCGCCCATGCTCTCCAATGTTCGCCCATGCGCGAACCAACGCTTTTCCATCACGCGGACGGATGGTGTTCCGTTGCGCGAACCTACAGTGTTTCTTCCCACAAACGTCGGCTTATTTCTTGCAGTATCCATTGCTCGTCTATGGGTTATCGCTCGCCGACCACCAGCTCTCGCCCTTCCTACCACGCTCGCCCTCCTTCTGCGCTCCTTCGCTCACCTTCGTTTGCGTTACCGCGCATGGGCGCTTCCACGTTCGCCCACGCGAAAATCTTTTAATTACCGTCGCGCGAGCTCCAGGGCGATTGCGACCACGATTCCCAATGGGGTTTTCGCAGCATGGCCAGCCTGGCGAGTTCTTCTGGAGCGTATTTCCAGAACACGACCTCACCCCGTAAATGCAGAGCATGGCACTTGCAAGAATAGGAGAAACTTAAGGGAGATCTGAGCAACACTCCTCTTTCCTGAACCTGGTTAGCCCTTCCTCGTCATTCCCTGGAAGGATTTTTGGTGGGGGGGCTTTCCGTTCGAGATTTCTCCATCGGACAAGGGATGACTGCTTACCCCTTCCTCTGGGAGCTTACCAGGTTCTTTCCCTCCTCGGTTATGGCCCGAGGTTTGGTTCAAGGAAGCTACAGGAAGAGCATGGGTACTTTCCTCCTCTCGAGCTCAGGCACCTTGGCCTTTCGTCGTTAAGTATCTAACTTGCGGACAAGCTCGATGTTGTACCATCTGGACGCGCTGACTGAGGGCTTCCTTCGGGTGTCTCATCTGTGGAGGTCGACGACCTCAGACATCCTTCCATCCTTGAGAAGAGTTTGTTTGTGCCCAAGAACAGAGACTTAGACAGCGGCTGTGCGGAGGAAATCGACTTCCGTTTTCACTAATCCAAGGCGCTTTCTTCCAGACTCTGCAGGGCTCCAGCGCCCTTTTCTTTCAATCACGTCGGCCTAAGTTATCGGCTACGACAACTGGGACAAGGTGTCCAATTGCAGTTTCCTCCTGTCAGGAACAGATGGCACGGGAGACTCCCCCGGGGGTCATAGTCCTAAAAGGAGTTCACGAACTCTAGGATTGCAGGTTTTTCTCTGGGAGGATGCTTAAGGTTACTCATCCGAATGACAGCTTCCCGATGCCCATTCCCGCACAATCTCTATGATCAGCCAAGGATATCGTGCCTGTCGTCTCTGTCAGCAAATTCAGTGTCTCTGAACCTCTATGCCATAGCATCAGCAGAGTTGCCCGGTTGGGTAGAATGATCCATATCTTAGGCGAAGGTCTTCCTTAGGATCATCGACGGCTTCACCCCCGGCCTCCTCAGTCGATCCTTTCTTGTAAGAAAGGATCTGAGAGGGGATGTCCTTAGTCGACCTCTCAGCCCTGATCAAGTTTGTCGAACAAACTTCGGCCAGCGTAGACCAGCAGAATCGATCAGACTGGTAACGAGGCGACAGGACTCCTTAAACCCTGGATCGGAAGGACGGGTACTTTCAGTTTCCATTCCATCCATCTTCCAGGGTGCTCGTCGAATTCAGCCTAGACTGCAAGTATTCCTGCTTATGATGCAGTGTGGCTATCCCGCCGTGGCATAGCAGGTTTGTTTCCCCAGAGAACTCTCCCTGCCTTCCTCTTGGCCGCTCAGGTGCACTCGTCAAAGGAAAGGGGGGGGGGCATATTCCGGTCCAGGCCTATGGTCAAGACCTGAAGGATACCTCTCCATCATTCAGGCAGGCTTAGGGGCCTTAGTCTGGCCCCTCTTCAGATCCTACAGCTCCTGCCGAGTCGCCCCGTGCGCGTCGACTTCATGATTCTGGCGTATTCTAACCAGCAGGGGACGCATTTTCACACCTTCACATCTTGCAGTAGAGATACCGGGATGATTGAGATTCTCTCAATACCACCATCGGCTCTCTCATTCCAGGCAGGGGAATGTTCTCTCAGACTATCCGAGCAGAGCCTCGTAGAGAGAGTGTACCTGGGGGTCTTTGACCTTGGGTAACCAGCAAGTACTGGTCTGGGGGACCTGATCGCGACAGCTTGGAACCTCAAGCTTCCGCTATTCTTCCCCCCAGTCTCGGACCCCGAGACTCTGGCAAGATGCATTTCGGTGATGGGACAACTTCGACGCCTGCGTCTTCCCTCCCTTTTGTCTGTGGACAATGGGTCTCAACAAGACCAGGTTGTCTGTCAACCTTTCAATGGGAGAGCTCCACTGGGACTATGCGCAGAACGGTTTCTGGACCCTCTGCTTCCCCTGACGGAACTCCCGGGAGAGCTTCTCCCACGGCGCAGACTACTCAAGCAACCACACTGCGACATCTCTCCCAAACCAGGGCGTCGCTTCGGCTTCATGCCTGGAGACACTACGCCTCCTCCTCAAGAAGAGACAACCCGCTACAGTCGCGGTACGGAGGTTGTGTCATCTGCGATAGTCATCCACAGGGGTCTCCCAGGCAAAGTGAAGAGTCTAAGGTGGTTGGTGCCGTGGGAGATATACCTCTTCCCTTGAGGCCTCTTCTCCAGCAATAACGGTCTTATTGCCTTTCGGCGGGAGGAAACTCCTTTCCGCTCTCGGCAATGAAGCCTGTCGCTCAGCCTTTCCCTGACTTTCAGGCTTAAAGGAATAACTTTTTCCTGCCCGCTGGATCTATCCTCGCTCATGCGAAGCAACGATCGTCCCTGCCCTAGTCGGAGGAAGACCTCCAACTTGGAGCATGGCTCGGACTTTTAGTCCTTTAAGAGATCTTCTCAAGATCCTTTACGACAGGCCTCGGATTGTATTCCGCCTTGGGTCTCCTGCTCACTCTGGCCAGGGCCAGTGTGTAAGTAATCTTCTTGGTCTCTTACGACTCCCCCCTTTCTAAGGAAGAGGGGAAGGCAACATTCAGGCTCGCTCCTGAGTTGTTGGGTAGACTCAGAATCTGGGGGTCCCGGCCCTTCGGTCCGATTCATTCAAGATTTCGAGTCTCCATTCTGTATCTGATGTCCCAAGACCTTCTCATTCTTGCCAGTAAAGGAATCGAGAGGTTAGCGCTGGGAACAGCTGCAGTTTGTCCTCAGTTGCAGCCGATTTGGGAGCACAAGGAGGACATGGGGGAGAGTCACCAGTATACCTCTTCAGCCCGGACTCAAGGACATTCATCTCGACCTGTCTCCAGACCCTCCCCCGTCACGTCGCCCTACAGCACGATGTTGGATACATCGCAACGTCCCTCGCCTTCGAGTAATACTACTCTGTGACGCAGGTGCTACAAGCTGGAGTCTGGAAGCGTCTAATGACCTTCGCAGCCCGCTTCCTGCAGGGCGTGACCCACAGGAGTCTCGATACGTTTTCTATCGCTCGTGGTGGCTACACAACAGCTGGTCTAACCTCTTTTGGACAGGTAACAGAAGATTGAGGGCATTGTTATCAGGTTTTAGTCTGCATGAACGAAAGAAGTATGTCTGGCCCTTACTTCTTTCTTCATCATCCCCTCTACGGGGAAGCAGCATCCTGGTCTCTGCATAGCTGACCTCGAACCTCTGCAGGTAAACCATGCTTCCTTGTGTTCCGAGTATTGAGTCAATACTGTCGCGTCCCCCATACCCTGACGAGGTGGTATTGGGAACGTCCTAACCCAGAGTTCCTTCTGGAACTCCAGGTCAACTGCCTAGGACGGGTCACACTTCTTCCTTCACACACAAGCTTACGTAGGCCACATGGTTCCTTGCGAAGCAAGGAACTTGTGAGGTGCAGGGACTCCTTTTATCGAGTGCTACTCACTCGGATTCTGAGTCCCCGGGTAAAGCTAAAGCCAGTATGGCTGGGGACTTTCCACCCTACCTAAGGGGTAAGTCACCCTGTGTAAATAGCTTAGTTTGTATTTCGGTTACGGAACAAATGACAAATTCGAAGATAATTTGTATTTTTCCTAACCATACAAACCTTAGCTATTTACACACATTTGCCCGTCAGCCCTGTCCCCCAAGACAAGTCCTACCTCTAAGTGAAAGTGAGCATTCATCTGTGTGTGAGGGAGGGGAGGGGTAGCTAGCTACCACTCCCCTACCCCCCCCCCGCTAACTAGCGCGGGGGTAATACACCCTCGTTAAATTCTAATGGCTCGCCATTTCAGCTGCGCTAAAAGGTAAACCCTGTTTAAATAGCTAAGGTTTGTATGGTTAGGAAAAATACAAATTATCTTCGAATTTGTCATATTCCGATACAGTACAAGTAATATTTTTTTTAAGAGATAGAAAAATACTGTTTATGGATTTGATTCCTGAAAATATTAAGGATCAATACCCTTTTTTTGGAAGTTCATACAACAGAGGATGCCACAACTTTTTGGAAATATGTGATGAATGCAGATTGGCACTGCATTTACAGTTTACAATCCGCCCTCCTAATTCGCAGTGGTTAGGTAACAGACACATGGGTGAAGACAGAGAGTTCGGGAATACTTGCTGCGCTAGATTGGGATTACTCTTAACCCTACCAACTTGCTCCCCACTGCCTACTTGCGGTTGACTAACACACTAAGTACTGCCTAATATTGTTTTTACTTTGTTTCTATCACAGTATAAGTACAGTATTGTGTAAATGAAAAAAAAAAAAACATTTCAGTAAGTGTAAAGTACAGTTTGTAACACTAGACTATAGTAGTAGTCATCGGGACATAACAAAAAACACTGTTTTTCATCTAATATAACATATACTGATACTGTAGTCTACACAGTATTACTGTGATATATGTTGGAGATCCTGGGCTTACAGCATTCTGCTTTTCCAACTAGGGTTGTAGCTAAGGAAGTACATACATACATATACCAAGGCCCTTCCCCCAATTTTGGGGGGATAGCTGACATCAACAAACAAAACATAAACAAAAAGGGGATCTCTACTCTCTACGTTCCTCCCAGCCTGACAAGGGACTCTACCGAGTTCAGCTGGTACTGCTACTGCCTAAGGAAGTAATAATAATAGTAATAATACAGTACTATCACTATAGCTACTGTACTGTAATTGTAAACTGTTTTGGTTTGGATTACTCTCGCTGTTTGACAACTCATCACACATACAGCCTACATTTACCGTACATAAGTACAGTAGTAATTTATGTACAATACTGTACAGTATAGTTAATGAATAAATGAACTAAGTGTACATATAATATTTTATGCAAAGACTACTAACTATTATCCTACAAAGTTCGACTTAATCTTGAAGCATGACGAAACTCCCGATGCATCGTCTCCTGCGCAGTACTGTAGGGAATCACACATCTATAGAACATTACCTGGTAAATATAAATACTCTACAGGAGTGTATACTACTGTGTAGAAATATATAACTTTTTTTATATCAAAACATGATTCTACTCAAAAAGACAGAAGCAGGAGATGCACACGCGAGGAGAAACGATGCAAGACTGAAGCCGAGTCGGCAAAAGATGGGATGTTGTGCTGAGCGGAGAGGGAAGTGGCGCAAAGCATCCTGGGTGCTAAGGAGCTCGGTTTGTTTAAAATTGTCGCACCATGAAATTATTTCTTGCAAACCCGCGAACATGTGATTTATTTATTTAATAGGTTATACGGTTCTCTGTGTCACGAAAGATCAAAATTATAAAGAAAGAACCCATGGATATGGAGGGCTGAGGGTAATACTAAATGAAATGCTTATCTGATTGAGCTGAATATTATTAAAAATTTACATTTGAAATTAGTTCCTGAGTAACATTTGAATTATAAGCACATGCAAAATTAAATAAAAGTTCAACACTCTAAAAGACTTGAGATGGATCTTGGGTAAAATTCAACTTTTTTTTTTTTTTCAAAAGAGAAATATTAAGTTCCATAATAATCATTTAGCCTTTTACATATATTAATCAGACCAATATTCTTATGTAATTTTTAAATACAGCCTGTATGCGTATTCATTGTTTGCTTCTTTACTGTACTAGGCATGCTAAATCAGTTTTATTTCCATTTGCTGAATTCAGGGATATTTTCGTTAACTGATGATTTCATTTCTCTTCCCAGTATACTTAATAGGAAGGAAAGAACTTCAGAAACAAGAGGAAGATTGTCTAAATAGCATCAGAAACCTTCGAAAGAGACATTTAGCAAACGCCAAGGAAAACTGAAAATAACGTTGAAATGGTTGACACTAAGTGTTGACAATAGCCGTGAATGACATTAGTAACTGAGATTCTCCATTGTGATATGAGCATTTTATATGGAATTTGATGCCATTGTATATGGTGCCTTAGCTGAAGAAACCCTTTATTTTTGTAAAAACAGGCTGTGCAAGCATTCAGTAGTTTGCCTATTTTACTAAAGATGGATACTAAAGTCATGCTACTATATTATTGCCAACTTTATGCTGAATAAATAAGACATTTAACCCTAATTGTATTTTCATCTCTAAAACTCTTACCTTATTGCTATGCTACTTCACTTCTCGATTAAAACAAAATCTTCTGACCATTGAGAAATAGTCTTAGCTACTTGATAATTGGTATCATAATGCTGTTATCACAATCATTCTAAATCCACATCATATGTTGTTGAGCGACTGAAGTCTGTTAAAAACCTAGTCAGCACTAGCACTAATTATTTTACCAATTTTCTATGGCAGCCTTCATTTATTCTATTACTGTACAGTAAATAGTAAATTGATAACCACCAAACCTATTCTGACCTCTTATGGTATTTCAGTAGGACCTGATCTTGACTGAAAAATTTGATATTCTGAAATTGTGGAAGGTAACAGCTTGGATGTCCAATTAGAAAGAACTAGGAGAATGCCATTCAGTGCAACTTTACTCAATGTTTGACTGCCTGGAAAACAGACTATTTTTATAAAATATCTTCACTTGCACCATGTGAATGAATTTATACGTAACAATAAGAAATATCACTAGTCATTTAGGTATTCTTGTTTCAATTTAGAGACCTCAGTATATTAAGAATTACATTGGAAATTCAACTTTCCATGAGATCTCCAAGTCACTAACTTAGCCTTTTAAAGTTTTTTTTTTTTTCATTTAATTCAGGAAAGACAAATTTTTAAAAATAAAAACATGATCATGGTCTTTGACTGTTAGCCATACTAATAGCATTCCATGAATAATAATTAAATACAATAGATTTATATAATGGTACTTCTATATGTATTTTAATACATGTCTGATTTGTCATAAATGTGTTTTATTCTGCAGAAACTTATGTTGTAGGTAGTATCAACTGTATCACCTGTTAGGGTCATCTGCACATTTTAAATAATAGTAGTGAAGTTATCATTTTCTTGAAAATCATTTAAAAAAAAGAGCTGGTCCAAGTAAACAAACTTATCAGTAATTGTACTTTTCTGAAATTTTTCCTATTGTTAAATATAAAATTTCAAGCTAGTTTTTCTAAGAGTTATCCCAGAGTTACACTTTTTTTAAATGCTATTATTACATTACAAGAGCCTAACAATATGTTTAGGAAATGTTAGTAACCCTGACTAGATATCATTTATTTGTTCCTACACGAATACAAACTTTTGTCCTGTAATAGGAATAGGAATTCAGCATAGTTGTAACTGCCGTTAAAACTTAACAAGGTAATTATAATACTGGGATGGGTGGCAGTCGGCAAAACTAGCACTTTTGACCTCGCTACAAGTAATTCACACTCTTGCTGCTTCTCAAATTTTGGCAGTTTTAACCTTTGCTTTTCCTTTCCAGAATAAATGGATAAGAGTGCAGGCATGCAGTTGTGTCTTGGTAAACATGGATAAATTAAATGAAATTGGAATTTTGTTGATGAAATTTTCTCAACACTAAATACAAATCCTTTCGTTTTTATTAGTGATATACTTTTGGCAAAGCTGGAAGACTAGCCATAAAACTTTTAGGAAGGTGTAACTAAGCAACTTCTGGTTAGCAGGGGGTAGTAGCAGCTACGCCGCTAACACACACATACCAGTGTTGCTCATCACTTTTATCTTTTGGCTCAGCTGAAAGCGGACGTTGTGTGTCTTACCCTCCCAATTCTGACTGCCATTTGACTAACGCTGTTTTGATTTTCTCTTTAAGGTGTGACTGCTTTTCTTCTTAGGTTATCATGCGGACATGTGCAGCACCTGAGGGGTGTAAATGTGGCACCTTCATGTCCTCGGTCAAGGATGACACACACACACACACACACACACACACACACACACACACACACACACACACACACACACACACACACACCCCGTTGTTGTGTCCAGCCTGCTGATGGCGGTCTTGTACACAGGACGACAACTGCGAGGAATGCTGGGAGTAGTCATCCTCCCAGTGGGAGAGATTTGGACGGCAGCATAAGTAGTAGTCTAAGAGGGATTTCCCCCAAAGTTGAAGAAACCTCGGACTACTTCTTTAACTCCTTGATCCCTTCCCCAAAGCTACTGCTCGCTTAGTTTCCTCCAGGGACCGATTGAACAGGAGTGTTGACCAATTAACCCCAGGACAACCTTTGGGTTCAAGGACGTTGTCGCATCCTCTAGCGGCCACCTTTTCCCTCGGGGAGGGGGGAGGATTCCTTCTCAATTTATGATCTTTTATTACAGATTTGGCCTTTGCTTGGTGTTGCTGGTCCCGTCGAAGGAAGGCCTTGTCGAGCTGCTGCAGCTGGGAGCAGAGAGGAAGCAAACCCCGTCTTTTTCAGAGCTGGAGTTCAATCCCTTCCGAGGGGCTCCAAAGGTTTTGTGCCAGAGGAGTTCCCCGTTTCTGCTGTCATCGATGTTCTGCATAGCATCCTGCTTTTCCAACTAGGGTTGTAGCTCAGCATTTAATAATAATAATAATAGGCGCGAGTTCTCCACCTTTGCCTGCCACCAAAGACTGTGCTTCCCCTTGTTCTGAGTTCACTCAGCCTGCGTAGGGGAGCAAGGTCCAAAACATGTTCCTGTTACTCTGGGTAGTCACCTTTCCCATTTGCAGGTGAGGTCCTCCCCTGAGTGGTTCCCGCCACGTGGTTCGTCAGGTCGTTGCACTGCCTCGCCTAGCCCTTCAGAGCATGACTCCTACAGAGGCTGCTCACCTCTTGCGAGTTAGATGCGTGCCATTGTCTCTCCGGCCTGTTGCTGTGTCCGAGTCTAGGAGTGCTCGCCGTTCCCCTAGGGGAGCCTACATGCCTTCGTCTCCCGAGCTCAGACCGCACATCCTAGCGCTCACCCTCACTCTACAGCAGAAGGTACACCCATGATGACCCTCGCGATCAACATTCTCCTCGTTATTGGTCCAAGAGCTCGCCAGCGCGTGATCTGCCATCTTCACACGTCTTCGAGTGACCAGTCTCCCGTGCACTTTTACTCTTTATGCAACCCTGATGCACATTGTCAGCAAGATCGAGACCTCCCATCTACTCGTGAGTGCGCTTCTGCGTGTCGTTCTTCACCAGATAATCGCTACGCTCCCAGACAGTCCATATGTGATCGTGAGCCTCTTCATTGTCTTGAGCGCGATCTACAGCACGCACGCGTGACCACCCTCCTACGAGCACGACCTACAGTATACATGTGATTGCTATACCCTGCGCCCGATCACTATTCCATGTGTGAATGCCCTTCTGAGCGCCTTCTCCATGATCACATAGATCAGCACGCGAGCCAGCTCCTATGATGCGCCCTCACCGAGGTATGCTAGATCAGTATGTGAGGCCATGCCAGTTCCAACACAGCCAGATAAGTGACCTCTCTCCTCTCTTTTTCTGGTACCTAAACCAGCAACACCCAGGAGGCATTCTCTACCTTGTAGCCTCCCCAGTGAGAAGTCCTTCCCATTTCAATCTTTCGAGAATGAGGTTCCGCGGTTTGACACGTTGGTGAAGGCGGTGAGTTTGGCTATTTTGGGAGCTGCTCCTTCTAGTAAACAGCTGGCAGTGACACACCAGCATGCTCAAGATCCCCCTTGAGAAGACAGTCTCTTCAAGAACTACGATCTGACCCCAGACGTGTTTTGAGAGCTGCTCCTTCTAGTAAACAGCTGGCAGTGACCTACACCAGCATGCTCAAGATCCCCCTTGAGAAGACAGTCTCTTCAAGAACTACGATCTGACCCCAGATGTAGACCTACGATGCCACAGCCTTCCTGGGACCTACCATGTTGGATGATCGTCTCCTCAAGAAAATGGTGTACCTATGGGAACAGCAGGGTCAGTCCAGCAGGACTTTTCACTTGTGCAAATGACCCCTGTTCTGACTATAAAGAATAAGAGGAGACAGAGGAACCCTACTCCTCCCCGGGGAGACACCCTTCACCCCATACAAGCCGGAGTTTGTGATCTACGGAGATCTCTTTAACGTCCACCTATCGCCTCTTTCCCAACGAGATTGTGCTGCCTGAGCAGCATGCCACACCCAAGAGTGCGGACCAGTCACCGTCAGCACCTTTTCCTAGAGACGACCCAGATTCCAGTGGACACAGGGAGGACTTTAGACCTTCACTGATCGAGGAGTTCCTTACTCCCTGGAGGGAGAGCAGAGACTCAAAGACGGACCCCAAGCACAGCGCGACCAGATCTTCCAGGCAAATTCGTGGTACCCTCTTCTGCAGCAGCGGTAACATCGGCAAGATATGCCTTCCTCCTCCAGACATGATTCCGATATGACCCACCTCGAGATACTACAATTAAGAGCTCGTGGGTGGACAAGGATCAGAACTCCAAAATTGAGGACTAGCTTCCTAGGGCTGCTAGTGCTAGATACACCGATGTGTAAGGGTCACAACCATGGGCTGCAGTCCTTTCGGCAAAGGCCCATTTTTTTCCAATTCAGTGAACAGCCACCAAACAATCCGGTGCCATACGCCTGAATCTGGTGAAAACTGGAGCCACATTGTCTTGATATGGTGATATTTTGCGCAAGTTAGCACGAAGAGGAGCTTTTAACACTTGTTGGAGAACTGGAAATGTTACTCCTCTATGTAAGTGTGTTTGTGGTAGTTCAAGTCCCACTGATTACCGCCCAATTTCCATAACTCCCATATTATCTAAAGTTTTTTAACGTCTTCTGGCAAAACGTCTTAATAGGTTTGCTGAAGGTAATCATCTACTCCCTAGTTTGCAATTTGGTTTTCGTAAAGGCCTTGGAGCATGTGATGCCCTTCTTACAATCTCCAATGCTGTGCAAAAATCCCTGGATTGTGGTCAGGAAGTTCGTATGATTGGCCTTGATTTTAATGCGGCCTTTGACCGTGTTAATCATGAGGCCCTTGTTTTCAAACTCAAACAGTTGGGAGTGGGTGGGTCGTTTTTTAGCATTATTATTGATTTTTTAAGTAATAGATCTCAAGGAGTAGTTGTTGATGGGCACCATAGTGAGTATAGGAATGTGATATCCAGTGTTCCTCAGGGTAGTGTTCTTGGCCCATTACTTTTCATACTACATACACATGACATGTGGTTTGGCCTAGAAAACAAGCTTGTTGCATATGCAGATGATGCTACTCTCTTTGCATCAATTCCATCCCCTGAATGTAAATCTGGGGTTGGTGAATCCCTTAATAGAGATTTAGCTAAAATTAGTGCATGGTGCAAATTATGGGGTATGAAGTTGAATCCTAACAAAACTCAAAAGTATGCTTGTAAGTAGGTCAAGGACGATGGCTCCTCAACATCCGGATCTCAGTATTGATAATGTTTCTTTAAATTTGTATGACTCTTTTAAAATTTTAGGTATGATTATTGACAGCAAATTTACTTTTGAGAAACACATTAGGTTAGTGTCTTTTTCAATTGCACAAACAATTGGCTTTTTGAGAAAGTCTTACAAGATTTTCGGTGATCAATCTATTCTGAAGAAGTGTTTTTATTCTTTCATTCTACCTTGTTTTGAGTATTGTTCTCTGTCTGGTGATCACCTGCTGATTCTCATCTTAATTTGTTGGACAGAAACTTACGGTCTATTAAATTTCTTATTCCTGATCTAGATATTAATCTTTGGCACTGTCGTTCAATTAGTTCATTATGCATGTTGCATAAGATTTTTCATAACTCTGACCATCCTTTACATTCAGATCTCCCTGGACAATTCTATCCTGTTTGTAATACTAGGCAGGCAGTTAATTCTAATAGCCAAGCCTTCTCCATCATGAGGCTCAATACTACACAGTATTATAGAAGTTTTATTCCAGCTGTTACCAAGTTGTGGAATGATCTTCCTAATCGGGTAGTTGAATCAGTAGAACTTCAAAAGTTCAAAGTTGGAGCAAATATTTTTATGTTGACCAGGCTGACATGAGTCTTTTTATAGTTTATATATGACATATCTGTTTTGACGCTGTTATTGTTTTTAGAATGATATATATATTGTTAATTTATTCTCATCATTTATTTATTTCCTTATTTCCTTTCCTCACTGGGCTATTTTTCCCTGTTGGAGCCCTTGGGCTTATAGCATCTTGCTTTTCCAACTAGGGTTGTAGCTTGGCTAGTAATAATAATAATAATAATAAACACCGTGTTTGGCACGAACCGTGGGCGTTTGGCTGGAACGCAGAAGACTTCTGGGTATGACATGAGGAGGTGGGCGTAGGCATCCGTAGGTGCGCTGATGTGGAGAGTGAGGTCGGAGGGGTGGGTTGAAGAGGTGTGGACCAGTAAGAATATGCGTTGACTACCCATCAGTGAGCGACATCAACCAGGAGGTGGTAATGCAAGAGGAAATCCGCACCAAGGATTGGCAATGTGACGTCAGCAATGAGAAACTTCGTGATATTTCACGCTTCCGAACCATCATGAGAGGTACTCGTTAATGTAGGTGGGGATCACAGATCTGTTGGCAGCTACCAGGCACATTTAAACAGACTACGTCATGTCCTGGAGTGTAGCTTTTGCAGAAGAGTACGGCAGGCACCCGCGTCTACCAAAAATCGCAAGCCCATACCTGCATCATGTAAAAAGAAAAGATTAGTGACAGGGGAGGCCACCACCCCTGGCAATGGCTTATTTACAGGTGTTTTGGCCGCAGACAACCGTTAGAACATTTTTCTCAGGAGCCCCGAATCTGAGTGGTAGTAGCATAACTGCAGCTGATGGGTGTCGGTCAATAGCTGTAGAGGTCATTAGTTGGAGCATGAGCGAGTGGTGGGTGGCTTTGTTGCCACTCCAGCACATCACGCGGTGGCCATCTATGTCCTACCGCATTCACATCGGCTTTGGTCGATGTTGAATAGTTGTCATCTTCGTCAGGAGTTGAGGCATTGATGGAGATCTTGAAGTTGGTGAAGTGGCTGTCCATAAGGGTGTCAACTTTGGTCAACAGACCCTTCATGAGCAAAATATGGACATCGGGTATGGAAGCACATACAGATTCGGATAAGCATCGTACCCATGGGGCAAGAAGTAAGTTCACCTTACGAGGAGAGCCGTCTGTGGCAGGTTGCAGGCGAGCGATATTGGTCCTTTCCCTGAGGGCGAGCGATATTGGTCCTTTCCCTGAGGGCAAGCGATGCTTTTTGGTCCCCCATGGTAGTTGAGAGGGCTGAAAAAGTTTGGTTATCCGGGCAGCTGGTGATGGCGAGTACTGCTCCAGGAGGTATTTCTTAAGGGCATCTTACGCTATTGGGGTGTCCCCTTCCTCGCAAAGGCAATTGGATATTTCCAGGTAAGTGTCCTTGGACATTGCTGCAAGAACATAGTCTGCTTTGGTACTTGACTGCGTAATGCCCTTGAAACTGGACTAAAGCATGCTGGAACCAGACGAATGCTTCTTCGCTGGTAAAGGGCGGCAGTTTCATTGAGGCGAGGCGACGTGTGCCGAAGAGGCAGGTTCGAGGGGTGGCAATGTAACAGTAAGACCCAGCAGTGAGGGAGAGGGAGTGGTCACTCCACTGGTCACCAATGTGCGTGCAAGCAGTTAGGTTGTAACCAAGAGGTGAGGTGAAGGCAACTTTACTTTATTAAACAATCCTACAGCGACTTGCAAGGAAGAACGTCACATAAATTCAAACATGATAAGGCATGAGCTAGCATGATAACGCAGGTCGGTCTATAAATAGTGAAGGGAAGACCTAGTGATAAGATAAAATATCAAAACCGTTGCAGTGTACAAGCGTGTATGAAACACTTGCGATACAAAGATCTTAGGGAACAAGTCTGCCTCCGAGAAAGTCTCAAAAAAGTCCAATTGTGGCGGTAGAGGAAGTAAAGGTAGCAGTTGAGGCTGCTTCCACTAGGGAGGGCAATCCTCCCACTTTCTCACCAGTGGGAAGATGCCTGCAAATCTGGTAACAGAGGTGGCTGCAGCACGGGACCCAACCCTAGACAGTCTGTGATTCGTTAGGGGTATCGCGTCCCATTCACACAATATCTCCCTCCATTGACTCGGAATCCAGTTCCATCGAGCTCATACACGAAGGTATCCAGGAAGAAGCTGGACCTCCGAGGACGAAGTCCAGACCATGTTGGAAAAGGGTGCTCTCCAAGAGGTCATTGACGGATCCCCAGGCTTCTTTAGTCGACTCTTCTTGTGAAAAAGGCGCCTGGTTTGTTCTACAATCTCCGTTCAGCATGGAGACAGCAGACACAGTCAGATGAGCTGTAAGACTGCAGGACTTCATGTGCACACTGGATCTCAAAGACATACTTCCAGATCCCAGTCCATCCGTCATCAAGGAAGTATCTAAGGATCATTCACAACAACAGGCAATACCAGTTCAAGGTACTGTGCTTCAGTCTTTCGACAGCACCTCACATTTTCACGAGAGTTATCACCTTAGTGTCAACCTGGGCCAACAGAATGGGTATCCATCTCCTAAGATACCTAGACAACTGGCTTATTCTAGCAGACTCGGTGGCAACCCTTCTTCTGGAACGAGACGAACTCCTAACATTTTGCCAACATCTGGGGATTGTGGTAAATCTCGAAGTCATCCTTGCTTCCTTCTCAGAGACTGGTATACCTAGGCATGATCATCAACACCAGCCTGCAGAAAGTCCTCCCATCAAATACCAGAATCCAGAGGCTGAGGATGGTGTTTCTGAGATGCTCTCCCAGCTCAGCATTGGTTACATCATAGGTCATCTAAAATTCCTGGTCCGTCTAGTTCACAACAGCTGCTTCTTAATACAATCTCTTCAGTGGCAGCTAAAATCCAGGTGGCTTCAGCAAAAGGACTCCCCGGATACGCTGGCCCCTGGGGACTCGAGCAGCGTACGGACCTGAGGTGGTGGATGGCAGAAGAGGATCTCCACTGAGTGGTCGACCTTTTTTGTTCCTCCCCCGGAATTGATGCTCTTTTCAGATGTGTCAAAAGAAGGGTGGGCAGCCCACACTCAGCACCACATGGCCTCTGGGCTCTGGTCAGAGTCTGAAAGGTACCACCATATATATCGCTTGGATGTGAGGGCAGCCTTCCTAGCGGGTAACTCAGTGGTGCTGATGAGCGACAACACCACGGTAGTGGCTTATGTAAACAAGTAAGGAAGTACCTTTTCCCAGCCCCTTTGCCATCTAGTAGTGGAGATGCTGAGATGGGCAGAAGACAACTCTGTATCGTGGGCTTCGAGTGGTCTTTGAATCATATAGTAGTCAACTAAGTCCTTACTTTGTGGGGTTCCTTAACGGTGGATCGCTTTGCAATGTCCCTGAATAACAGACTCCCGCTTTACTGCTCTCCAGTCCTGGATTCCCAGGTCCTCTGGCAAGATGCATTCCAACAACGGACGGACAGCATCGATGTGTATGCCTTTTCCCCCATTCTGTCTGATGAGAAGGGTGCTCAACAAGGCCAGATCATTCAAAAACCTGTCAATGATCCTAATAGCTTCACTATGGCATCATGCCGAATAGTTCCCAGACCTGCTTCAGCTCCTGACAGAACTCCTTCCATGATACGATCTACTCAGACAGCAACACGTGAACATCTTCCACATCTGTAGTATCCCTGCAACTTCAACCTGAAGACTATCCAGTATCTCCTCTCTCAGACAGGGTTTTTGCAGCAATTTGTGAAAAAGATGTCTGGATATCTAAGGAGATTTTCAGCTGCCATGTACCAGGTCAAGTGTACCGTCTTTTGTGGTTGGTGTTCTGGAAGGGGTATCTCTTCATTCAATGCCACATTCCATCAATAAAGGAACTCCTTATATACCTTTGGGAGAAAAAGCTACTCTTATGTTGTAAAGTCTTTTGATGTATAACGTAAGCTATCATCTTACTCTCGGCCCATGAATGACACAAATCACAACCAGAAAACAAATCTCACATTTTACTTCTGCAATTAGTGTAGTTCTCATGTAGAAGAAGAGCCAGTTACACAAAAAATTACCAAATTAATGATAATCCAAACAAGGAAGCCACAAAATGCCACTAACACAAGTAAATGGTTATAATAAGAACCAAAAAACACAACTGAATGAAGGAACTAATGAGGAAAAAAGGATAATTAGAAATTCAAGAGAGCGGTCAGCTGTTTACAGACTGGCTGCTCATAAACAACTGACGAGGAAGGTGACTGATCTCTCGGTTCAGCCGACAGTGTTGCCAACGTCATGATAGAATAGGAGGTAGCAGGGATGGCAATGTGATTAAAATTTGGGTAGGTTTTTAGGATTCAGGAATAGCTAAATTATCCTAAGGTAATGTTTATTAATCTCATGGTTACTAGTAAAGCCACAAGAAGGTCAAGTTTTTATGCAAATATTGATTATATTGTAATCATCTTTTTGCCTTTTGTGGGGGACAGGGGCATGTCTGTTCGTAGTCATTTCCTCATTACGTGTAGCTGTACAACAGAAACCTGATCCTAAGGAAGTTGGTTTTCCTTGGGCATCACTGGTGCTCCACTAACTGAGAATGTGTTTGCTGCTGCCAGGACAAATGGGGCTTTCCCTACAGTGTCTTCCTGACTCCTGCTACACCTGTGGAGGTGTTGAAGGGGGGTGGTATCTGCTGGTGTGGTATATGCTATATATATATGTATATACATACACAGGTTTTTCATTGGAATGGAATACAGTAACACAGCAAGCTATGAATTATCCAGTATTTTTAATAACACTTAACAAAACACTTTTGACTAAATGGTTATTCGACGAAACGGTCATTCGACTAAGCATCACTAAAGTAAATCGTCTTACGACGATGTGTCTGTTCAAATAACTGTCCGGTGACAAAATGTCCGTTCACGGGTGACACCTCCGAGGCAACACGCATTGGTACCTGGGGCCTAGTAGCCAACTTACACCCACATTTAGTCGGAGCCCTAACCCATTCCAGAACCTTTTTCCATAGCACGGACACACTTACGGGAGCCGGCATTAAAATTCCTTTTGGGCTTAAGGACCAAAGGGGATTTCACCACTGGGGTTACTGACATTGGATGGCACTGTACCCAAATTGAAATCACAGGTGTCACCACAAGAGACAATGGAAAGGCGGGACACCAGGGAAGAGGTAACGTTAGCTACCAGCTCCCTCAAAAAAGATGTAAAGGGTCTACCTTCAAGACCTTGAGTTTCCTTAGGTCAAACTTGTTGGTGGTGGTATGCAGGGCAAAAGGAGAACTTCCAATCTCCGTTGGTGTGAGGCGATCACTGGGGAACTACACACCATCAAAGCCTGAAAAGGCCTCCAACGCCAATCCGAGACCACCTTGCTCCTCCCATGTACTCCCAGGGGACCAATCCAGGGGCATATGCATAGAAGCCACAGTGGCATCAGCACTTGATGAGGAAAGGAAGAAGGCGAGAAACTTCCTTGTTGTCGATTTGAGCATTTCCAAAAAAGACCCGGGAAAAAGCTTGGCTCTCTTCCTTCCCTTCAAAGCACACTATAGCCACTACACAGGCGGCCACAATTTGCGCTCTTGGGGACGCTTGCTAACAATCATATCCCTCAACAAGAAATGCAGAATGTGGATCTACATTCGGTTTAACCATAAACCAGTTGCACCGACCACCCTTTTGCCGGCAAGTACAAATTTCTAGCATATTCACATCCATGATCAATGTAAAAAACAGCCAGGATTCACTTTCTATAAAGGAAAATGAATAGGTCACAACAGTATGTCCGTACTAGTTGCGCCCGAAGGCAAAAGTAAAGTCTTAGCCCTTTGGGTGTTCACGGCTACTTTCCCACATAAGCCACCTGTCGTTAACTACCTTGTTAACAAATTTAACGGCCATTCCAGTTCTGCTGAAAACATTCCCTATTTCAGCTCTGTATGAAAAGACAGGTCTATAAATGGGTCTTGATAATGAACTACAGTGACAAGATACTGAGAGGGCAGAATAATACAAGCATGTCTCCATTCATTACCTCTCAGCTAACTAACCCTTTATCAAGTTCGAGCTGCAACAAGCATTTGTAAAATAAGCTGTTCGTTCACTATATGAACACAGGTACCATTATATTTTAAAAAAGATATGATATGAATTGTTTATTAAAAATCCTTTCTACATGAAAATCCTTGTAAAATATACCTCTCCCACGTCAAAATCACAGATGCCGGGCATTATTCAAGACTTTGAAGCTGCTAATTTTATAAAACATACACAAGACCAAAGGATATATTTCAAGGAGAACAAAATATACAAGCCAAATCCTTTGCAAGTCCATGCTACGGAACTATAATTGCCAAAGAAAAAAAAAAGTGTAACTCTCGAAGACTTTTTTTTTTTTTTTCATCAAATAGATAAAAAATAATAGCACCTTTTCTCTCTAAAAAACTAATCTTGCAGAATACCCTTGTTCCATTTACAAATATACAAGTCAACATACTGCATATACAAGTGAAATCATCAGTTTTTTTTGTTTTTGAAAGTACAAAGTAATGACCTCAAGAAGCAAGTGGGAGTAAACATCTAAATAATTAGCATATTTTGAAACTACTTCCCTATATTACAATTTTTACCTAAATATATACTTTTCCTTTCTACCTTTCAACTACAAAGCTGTAGATATTAGAACATTCAAAAAGCCTGCGGTGAGGGATTTTAAATCCAACAGCACTGATTTGATCAATCAGTTTAACCAATGCAACTTTTAGATTACCAAATATAGTTCATAAAATTTGTAAGTTTTCTTTCAGCTGTGTTTTGGTAAAGTATATCATTATACTGGAACTGGTGCCATAATGGGATTTCTCTTCACTATTTTGCACACAATCATAAAACCAATACAGTACATACCTTGCATGGTCACTACTGATGTCAATGTAAAACTTATGCCAAACATCTAGGGAGAAAACAATTGGATAACTCTTAAAATTACTGTGCAGGAAGTATAACTATACAGTACTGTCAAAAAAATGCTTATGCAGTACAGAAGTAGTATAATTTACGTATTGTTCACAAAACCTAATAAAACTCCAATGCACCATATAATAATTCAAAATGAAAGCACATTAAAATCACTCAATTTGTATATTAAAAAATACAAAGCAGATGATGTAAATGATAATCTTAGTAACCCTGTGAATGTATACTTTCATTTCGTGGGTTCTTTCCAAAAATATCCAAAGTACTCTACAAAAATCATTTCAATTAGGCAACACAGGAAATTAGCAGTAAAATATAAAAGAAAATCTTCCATTAAATTTAAAATAAGTAGCCAAACAAAAGACAGACTGATGCAACTTTTCAAAGGAATTCCAAATATTTAAGCGCTAAAAGTATATCTAAATAAAATATAGAAAATTGCAATGATTTCAAATATAAATATATTTCACTGAATAAATATAAAAATATCCGCAAAACAGGCAACAAGTTCTCACAGCTAAATGACTGCATAAGTTCTTAAAAGTTTATAACAACTAACTACTGTATTGAATAAGACTGGAATTTGAAAACTTTCCTTTTTTTTTTTTTGCTCAATTCTTCCAGTTTGAATTTTTTTATTTAAATGTATGGATCTTGGGTGACAATAAATGATTGTCAAACATTTAATTTCCTCTACTTTACTCTTTTTCTTACTGTGATTGTTTTTGAGTTTGTGAAATTTTCTCTAGAACAAAATTCTCAAACTGCTGTGGAAAATATCACAAATTAAATTAATTTGTATTTTTCCCAGCCACACAAACCCGATTCCTTCAATTAGGGAGATTAATTTAGCAGAAGCTGGAGTTGGTCATAAAAGTTGGATGACGAGCCTTTACCAAGCTGGTGAGGGTCTGAGGCGAATAGTCACAACCTCTATCCAGCAGGAGAGTTTTTACTTTTAATCCTTTCAAGCCAGGTCCGAGAGGGGTGGGCAAGGAGGGTAGTTGGATTAAAGGACTCCTTAATTAGGAAGTCCCCTTACAACCTAAACTAGATAATTAATTTTCTAACTTGGAAGTGACAACCACTTGATCTGTCAAAGCAAAAATCCCAGCAACTTCCTACCAGACTTTCATAGGAAGAAAGGCTGATAGGACTTGGGCTGTACATGCAAGCATATACCAGATCAACCTGCAGATACCCTTCCCATGAAGGGTATGTCAGTTGGAAATATATACCTTCTATGATGATCAATGGGTTTGTATAAGATCTACCATCCCCCCTTTGTTGAAGGGAATGGTAAAGCTACTTCTTTAGATCTAAAAAATGGAGCTCCAAAGTGTATATTAAAAGCATCATGTCCAATCCATTACATAACCTTTCGACAGCTTGGTCCCCAAGAGGGGACAGAAGAATGAAGAAGAAGAACCAGTCATTACCGTTCACTCCAGACTAACGTCTACATGTTACCATAGATTAGAGGCATCCCCCTACTCTAGGCAGTGGGAAAGGGGGAACGCTGGCATTAACGTTTCCATCTCCCTTCTCTCTTCCCCCTACCACCCTTCCTAAAAGGAGTGGGTTGGGGTGCTTGAAAAGGCGTTGCACACGGCTTTATTTTCGGGATGAGGAGACGAGCGTTGGTGACCGGGGTCTTATCGCAGACATAGAGCCCTTCCTTAAGCATGATCCCGCAGGCTTAACAATCCCCACCTTCAAATGGCCGAGGCTGCTGAAGGAGACAGCATTCCGGATTAAGGAACCCTGCAAAGCAGACCTCCATGATTCCACCGCCACCTGTATACGACTCCCAGGAACGAGAGACGGGGCACTCCACACCGATGAGTTCCACCTCTGGGGTAAACTGTTTTGAGAAATGAGAAATCAGTGTCTCATCTAGTTCCTTCAAAATCTAGTTAGCCCACTGGTCCACTGCCTGGTGAACAAGGAAGGTAACTGCCTTCCCACCCAACAGCACAATACTTTTGTACTTAACAAAGCCTCCAGGATTGATAACCTTATTAACTTTGTGAAGAACACCATGAGTCTCTCCAGCAAGTCATCCAGTCAGCGCACACACTGGCAGTTTAATGGGGGGGGGGTTAGGATCTTGCTTGACTGAGTGAACTCAAGCGAGGTCTGAGATTCACAGATCCAGTTGTTCATGCATTCTGGCACCAACAACTTGTCTGTTGGGCCATGAACTACCTTACCAGACTTAGCAGCCTTTTTCAGCTTAGAAATCATGGGGGTCGCTGACAATGGGAGTTAACCCCCCCCCACCTTTCACCGGGAACACTTGCATAGGGGAACCCGGGGGGGAGAAGTAATTGTCACTAATAGCTCCCTCAACAAAGTCATGGAGGGCCTACCTAAAAGACCTAAGGAAACCCAAGATTTATTTTGTACAGTCACGGGCGAAAAACTCCGAGCCAACGAATAAGTGCAGCAAATACTAGGGGTTCCCCCACACACCAGCGCAACCTAAAAACTCGCTGAAGCAGCTTCAAGCACTGCAGCATAAAGTACTCCCAGGGAACCAATCCAACACTGTATGCACAGAGGGCTGCTACAGTCGCACCCCCTACGAAGACCAAAGCAGAGAAAGACTTCATTGGAGTCTTCTTTGGGATTGGCTAATCCTACTCCGATGAACACTTAGCAAACTTCTTCCATTCAGGGCACAGGCTGGCCACTGCACTGGAGCCTACAACCTACAGTCAGTGCACGGAGATGATTGCGAACAATCATGCCCCTTAGAAGACACACAGAGGGGTTGTAGACCTACAACTGGTTTAGCTATAAACCGGTTGCAGCGTCCAAAAACTTCTTGCTTTAATTCCACCACTAGCAACCACAATCATTTTCTGACAAGAGAAAGAAAATTAAAAGAATTTTGTAAGGAGCTGACTGTATATATCCTGCTGGAAAGTGGGCAGGGCTAATGGCCTCGCACCCTCACCAGCTGGCTAACCACTCGTTATCCAACTTTGGCAACCGACTCTAGCTCGTGCTGAATCAATCTCCCTAATTAAAGGACAAGGGTTTGTATGCCTCGCAGGAACCAACACAGTCTAGTACAGTAAGTGGTTCATGTTAAGCTCAAACAATCTTTACCAACTTAATATGTTGGTATCACTTGCTTATTTTCCATTTACTAGCATGGAGCAATAATGATATTTCTTATCTGCAAAATTGGTATTACAGTACAGTGTTTGCAATAGCAGCCAATTCTTGAACCACATAATTAAATTGTGGAAAAATATTGTACTGTATGCACAGTATAAAAACTTGACTGTCGGACAGGTTAAGGATGTACATCAACTGCATGTAATATAGACAACCTATTTACTGTATATACAAAATTACCAAGATAAAACTGCACTAGTAAAAAAGCCCCATGTATTTGAAGTATGTTAACAATATTCCAAGCAGATTTTGTAATAAATGTGCAATTACCTCAACACAAGTTTTAACTCCTCACTATAGTTATGCCACTACAAATTATAAACTAATATCAACCACAAATGACACTGAATAAGCTTTAAATAGTCATTAAAAAACTACCATCACTCAAAAATTAAAGTTTATGTAAAATCCTGTTTAATGCAGTATACGTATCAGTACATAGTACTTATCCTAAAATAATCCACCTATAAGCAGGTGAATAAGCAATAAAATCTACCTCATACCATATAATGTATGCTAAAAGACTATTGGTTCTTTAGTACATACTTCTATGCTTAATTCTTTAAAGTAATACAGAAAAAATTCCCCATGTTCCTTAGGCTTCAAAATCTGTGAACAGTACATCATCTGGCAGCAGAAGAGGCATATATCTATTACCTGTTAGTGTATAAATCATAAGTAGTTTCCCTTAAAATCATCACACATCCGCATCACTAAATAACAATCTGTATTGATTAATCAGATCATGGTATTAGCTAAATGCATTCTGGTACAGTAAGTACACTTTCTTAAGAGCTTGAATAAGAAAACGGTAATCTGCACGGTAAGCAGTAAAATACAACTACAAATTTCAAAATTAATTCAAAACATCAGTTCTGTAAATTCAAATCAAAATTTATATATTAGAAGTAATCCAAACATTAACATCATACTACACTCTAGGAACTAGAAAGAGGATCACATCTTTACTCAAAGTTTAACCCCAGATCTCAGTTGGGCCAGGTCCAAAGCTTCACACTTGGACTCATTCTTTTTTAAAAACTTACCTCACTTACAGGCTGCCTTTTGGATAGTCCTGCACTGGCACAAGGCTGGCTTAATCTAAACCAGGAGCTACCAATATCTACATGAATCAAATATCTTTGATACATAAGCAAAGGTCATGATATTATCCATTTGAAGTTTGCTTCAGAGGTTTTCTCCAAATTAATAAGTGAATTATGCAAGATTGTAGCAAGTCAACAATAATAATAAAAATAAAACTTATTAATGTACAGGATAACTACTAAATGTTTTGAAATACAACACTTGTAATAAACTGGTCTGTTTCCTATAAACTTCCAACACAATGTCAATGAAAGAGGTAGCTTTTGTACATTTTTCAAAGGGTAGCTTCACCCTTATTTTCTAACCAAATTAACTTGCCTTCATGAATGCAAAAAATTTTAAAAGTATTCTGTATTTTTCCCAGCTATATAAACCTAAGTCCTTTTAAATAGAGATATGCGTTGGAATGGCTAATGAATCATTAACAGGGTAGTTTGTGAACTACAGGTGACATGAAGGATAAGCCCAGCCCATGCCCCTCACATAATGGCCACTTTTATCCTTAGGCCTAGAACTGAGTGGGAAATTTCATTTAAAGGACTCAAGAAAAATAAAAATCACTTTTAAGATATACTTATTCCAAAGTTTATACAACCTTTAATCATTTGAAATATGGACTCACTCATCAGTGGGAAGAAGACCATAGAACAAAATTGAAAGGTTCTTTTCTTCCTTGGACATGTTATCCTTCCTGGTCCCATACAGGAGCTGGGAAGGTGACCTCAACAAACTCCTAAGAGCTAATTAAGGTATAAACTGTAGAAGCTTTTAAGGATCCTCTATAAGAGAGAGAGGGCATCAGCAGTGTCAAACCAAGCACAAAAAAAATGTTTGGCAAGATACAAACCCATCATACCCCTTGCCAGGAGCCAGGAGGATAAAGGAGTTGCTTCATGGCAGATATAGTCTATGAGAAAGGTGCTCTGTCATTTAACTCGCCAGTATCAGATATCCAACCACTATGATGTATACACTCATGAGAGATACAAGAAAGATGTAGAAGAGCCAGTCATTTTACCTCCCCTCAAGACTTATAACGCTGAATTTTACCTTAGATGGAATGCATATTATGTCCCATGAGCGAGTTGAAAGTGCTACACACCTATTGAGCAGCCACCTCAGATTTCAAGGGTTGGTGGGCAATGTCCCATTAGGTACCAAGGCAATAGGGTTCCAACACCTTCACTCCAAATATGCCGATGGTTAAACTGATAGAGCTAGGCCAGTCCTTACTTGAGACGGCAGTGATATGCACTGATAAAAGTTCCATCTGCAAGCAAACAGCTTCACGAAGCCAAAAGGAACTGTCTGGTCATTTAATTTTTATTGTTGCTGGGGCTAATGAGAAGGCTGTAAAACTTGCATGTCAGGTGTCGAATACTCTTCAAGTAACACTGCAGAGCCCTGACGGAAACATAGGTTAGAGAAGTCCCAAGCTGGTGTTTGAGACTGACTGGCACTGGGTCTTCATCACAGTCTGTAAGACGACAGAACTCCAATCCCTCATAAAATTGACATCGTGAAGAGCCTGAAAGTTTCCTACTCTCTTGCTGATGCAGAGTAGAGAGGTAGTCTTGAATGAAGAATCCCTATGATACCCTCCTCAGGTTGGCAGTAGGCAAGTGCCTAGGATAGACAAAACTTCTTGAAGCTCTCTTTACACATGAACTGATACATTGAGGAGGTGGGATCCTACAATGCCCAGGAGCCTCTTTTTCTCCAATTCTCTTCATAAAATAGAGAGAGGAAATGGTCTTGAGGGAAAGACTCTACTGTATTGTATAATGGCCTCCTTAGGTAGCAGGAGGCGTATGCACCCATCCCTCTTTGGCTGACGCAAACAAGGAAGTCATTGATCTGCTGGAAAGTACTATTATTATTATTAATTGCTAAGCTACAACCCTAGTTGGAAAACCAGGATGCTATAAGCCCAGGGGCTCCAACGGGAAAATAGCCCAGCAAGGAAAGGAAACAAGGAAAAATAAAATATTTTTAGAACAGTAACATTAAACTAAATATCTCCTCTATAAACTATGAAAACTAAAAAAACAAGAGGAATAGAAACAAGATAGAATACTGTGCCCAAGTGTACCCTCAAGCAAGAGAACTCTAACCCAAGACAGTGGAAGACCATGGTACACTGGCCATGGCACTACTCAAGACTGGAGCACAATGGTTTGATTTTGGAGTGTTCTTCTAGAAGAGCTGCTTACCACAGCTAAAGAGTCTCTTCTACCCTTACCAAGAGGATGTGGCCAATGAACAATTACAGTGCAGTAACCCCTTGGGTGAAGAAGAATCGTTTGGTAATCTCAGTGTTGTCAGGTGTATGAGGACAGAGGAAAATTGTAAAGAATAGGCTGTGTGTGTGCGTGTGTGTAAGCAAAGGGAAAATGAACCGTAACCAGAGAGAAGGATCCACTGTAGTACTGTTTAGCCAGTCAAAGGACCTGTAACTCTCTAGCTGTAGTATCTCAACAGGTGGCTGGTGCCCTAGTCAACCTACTACCTATGGCCAGAATGATATGTTCTCTACAACCACCTTTATAGAGTCTCTCTCCTGGTACCATGCAACACCACTTGACTTGGGGTCACCCCAAAAGGGTCCTACAGAAAAGGGACCTGGAAGGTGGACAAAAATATTCCACTCTGCTTGGATGGTGTAAGTATTTGATTCCTGGAGGGACAGTTAGCTGCTACTGGTATGGAAGAGGGAGAGAATGTGTAAGGTAAGTCATCTCCTTACTGACAGCTCTCCCCCTTTCTTCCTCCTAACACCCCTCCTGGACTGACCCTGAGAGGGACAAAAACAACAGTAGTAGGGTCCAAGCCCTTTGAAGGAAGAAGCTGTATGAAGTCATTGCCCTGATGCCAGATCTAGAGCAGTACTGTGTACCCTCCTCTGGTGAACGAGAGTGACCGAGGTTAGTGCTCGAAAGCCCAAAGTGGAGACCATTCACTGACTGGCTCAGCACAGTCCACAACGTGCTAGCAAGCAGGACCGTTACTGAGCGTGGTATCTCCTCTTTCAAAAGTATCTTATTACTTCATGAAAAAAAAATGATAGATGTACCACCACATGCCCTTCTCTCTATTGATTGTGGTGAAAAGTAAGTCGTAGTTCAGTGCTCATGAGTATAGGCCGTGAACCTTCAGCCAACGATCCATGGCCACTAGCTGTATTAAAAAATGCAAAGATATACTTGAGCTGGGTTATCTTCTCAATTCAGGATAACATGGTATCTGTAAGAGAGAAGTGAGGAGCTCTCCCCAGTCTAGGTAGAAAAGGTGAAGGAAGGTACTCAAGCTCCTCCAACAGATGGTTAATTAAAAGAGTACACAGGCCTGTACGGGGACGTGCATCTCTAGCCAGCCTGACTAGCGGGGTAGTTGAACCAACCAACTCGTGATGTGCAATTTTGGCTAGCCTGGCTAAGCCACCAGGGTAGTCAAACCACTCAGCTGGAGACTCAGCGCAGGGCCGTGTCTCCAGCTACTGACATGGTAAAGTCAGCCAATCGGAACCTGGCCCCACCGCAAAGGGATGTGCATCTCCATTCTGCCTGGCTACCAAGGTAGTGAAGTCAGCCAATTGGGACCTGGCCCCACCACATGGGGATGTGCATCTCCATCCTGCCTGACTACCAAGGTGGTCATGTCAGTCACCCAGGCTCCTACACAGAGTCTAGGACCACCTGGAAGTTGTCCACCTACTCTATAAGAGAGGAAAAGGAGGAAAGATTTACACAATGGTGTACCCTTATCCCAGTTGCCTTGGAGTTAGTGTTCTATCCAGAAAGACTAATCACCTGATACTGGAGCAAAATGTGGTCACTAGTTCTGTCTTACCTTGCGAACAGACCCAGAAGGCACAGGTCGGTGAGAAAACTTCATAGTAGCTCAAAGGTGAGCAATAGTTACTGTTACCCCAATCTCATGATTGCTAACTCACCCCACAAGAACTGTTTGTCTTGTGAGCTCCATTGGCTATGCTCTGTAACAGAACTAGGAGTAGCGTTAATAGTACCCATATGAAGATCGCGTTCACCTGCAACTGGTGAAACAACAGTGGCAGTCACACCAGACTCACAATTGCTAACCAGCCAATGCATGAGCTCAATGTCAGCACGTGACGGTAAGAGTGAACTATACCCCTATTAGCATAACGTACTGTATTGGAGATTAGTCCTGGTAGGACCAACCAATCACCTGCAACCAATAACGTAACAGTGGCTATATTACCAGGCTCACGATAGCTTACTAACCTGAAGGTACCAGTCAGAAGGCAAGTTCCATAAGGCACAGAGAATGCACCAGGGTAAGAAACAATCCCCCATGTCATTATTGAAACAAGAAAATTAGATGCATACACTCTCACCATCCCTTGGCCCATGTTGCTGTTTGTTCCAAATAGGACCGTTCCTCTGTTCCCCGTAAAACAGCGGTAACTGTAACACCATCTCACACTCACCTGACTTACTCCAAAGGTACCAGTTGGCGAGCGAGTGCCCTCACTCTTTCCCAATAATAGAGATCTTTATTAGTCCCAAGGAACTTTTAGCAAAAGGCATTCCCATGCATCTATTTTCTTCATCATCGTATTCCCAAGGAATAAATGTCTGATAAAAGGAATGGAGGAAGAATAAGAGATTGATAGAGGAGGAGGAGATATTCCCCTTGCCAGCCATTCTTCCTTCACAGATGAGTCATGGTCTGGGAGACCAATAATGCCAGCACTTCCTCTGAGGAGGAAGCTACTAGAGCTTCCTTTGCTGCAAAATAAAACCACTGCACTTGGAGTTTTGTCACAAAGGAAGCACTAGGACCACTTACTGACACTGCAACACAGGGATCACCAACAGGGGACCAATGGGTGAGCCTGTCATATATTTTCACTATCATCAGCCACATAGGTATGGCAAAATTCACTCTGAAACGGGTAACCCTCTCCCAATGCAGAGAAACAAAGCAAAACAATTAATGTTCCAAGTTCACTGTATTCCTCATCAAAAGAGCGAGAACAATACTTCAAAAGGGGACTGCTTACAGTCACCCCTTCACAAAGGTACACAACAAATAGTGATTTGAAAGTTTGTAGCTTCATAGAAATAAAATTCACTTCACCATATGCTTACCTTTTGGTTCCCTTCCACTTAGAAGCAAGTGTTTACATGGATAAAAATATAAAGAACATATACTCATCAGAAATGAATGTGAGAAAAGATCAAACAGTCGAGAGAATACCAGCTCGCCTATACCCATTGTGACTGAGAACAAAGTGGCTATTATGTGAAAGGCAGGTGGGCGAAGCTTCCCCCCTTAACCTGTCGTTATGCAACTACTTTGTTAATGATTCAATAGCCATTCCAGCACTGATAAAGACATCTCTCTATCTTAGAGGATGAAAGGTTTGTATATGCATAGGAATACTGTAAACATATATTCAAGTTTATTTTACCAGTGTAGTAAAACTATGGTAATTATTAGTGTTTTGTTTTCCACTAAGTGCACAGTTGAAGTAAATCGGAATTTACTTAGTTGCAAAAATAGAAATCAACTGTTTACATTTCTAGCACGTAAGTACTTGAGGGCAATAACCTTTTACCAATTTCTTAACTTAAATAAACAATTTACAATATTCTGAGGACTTCTCGATAGAATTATGCATTTGGACAGAATGTAAGGCAAAATAATAGAGTTGAGCTAAAATATTACTGACAAAATTGGGATATGACAGGAAGTCAACTATTTAAACAAAAATTTACTCCAAGGATACTCTAATATGTATCTTAGCAAAACAAATTTAGATACCATTAAAAAAATTTATTTCAATGTTTTATGACTTATCAGCTTTTCTCTTGCAGCACAGGTACTGTGTTTTGCTATCCATTAATGCTAGAAAACCATATTTCTTTAAAGAAAAACTCAAATTACCCTTAAGTCTAGCTGCAAAAATCATGCATTCTTCATTCGTCCTTTACATTTAACCTTCATTACCATTCACTAAACTTCAACAAGATTTCCAAAAAATTTCTATAAAGTTTTAAGGAAGATTACTACTGCATGAAGTCTTTGATCATGACCAAATTGGGAGAGGAAAAACAGCTTCAAACATAATGTTGTAACAAAAATACTTTACAGTAGTTCTGAACCAAGTAAGATTCATAATTTCCATAGATTTCGTACGCAACAATTTTTGTTATCTATCCAAGTTTTGGCAACATGAAGCTATGCTACACATTGTACAGTACTTTGTTGCAAAAGGTTTTTGACCCTTTAACCCCCAGGCTATTTGGAAATTTCCAACCCTTAACCCCCAGGGGGTTAATTTTTTCCCAGCACATTTTGCAGTATATTTTTTTTTCAATTGCTCTAACAGCCTTAATTTTTGTCATAGAGAGGTCACGTTGGTCTCATTCTCTTAGAAAATGCCTGAATTTTTTCAAAAAATTATCAATAATATGAAAAAAAAATTTTTATAGCATTTTTTTGCAAGGACGTACCGGTACGTCCATGAGGGTAAAGGGATGAGTTTTGTGAAACGTACCAGTACGTCCTTTGGGGGTAAAAGGGTTAAGATCACATGTACTCAAGGGACTATTTTTACAGAGTTAACTTTACTAATGTTTGATCATTTGAAACAATTTACCATTCGTTACATCCCAGGAGATATTTACTTCCAGTTACTGGTAATGATCCTGATATGATTAAAGAACTTTTACAGGAAAACTACTACTGTAAAAAACATGCATCTAATAATACAGTATCTATTGAAAAAAAAAAATTCATGCACTGCATCTGTTTATCATCAATATAATCTAACCAGAACCAAGTCATGCGCTGAGACACAAAAATTGCCTTGATCATGGGTACTTAAATGTTGAGTGAATACTGGAACAATAGTTGAAGTAGTTGGTCAGCTGGGAGGGGAAAGAGAGCAAAGGGAATAGATGACAAGTACAAGTCAGGAGGCACTAAACCTCTTGTACTGTCAGCTTTGTCACTGAAAAAGCAAAGTGGGCACTACCTTACATGTGGCAATGTCCTAATAGTCATTGGTTTTCAATTACACATGTAATTTACAATAAATTTATGTACAGTACATCCCTATATATGAAGGAAATTCATTCCAAGTGGGTTCTCAAGTTGAAAGGTTCATTAGTCTACCTATCTCATAACCATAAAACTCCAAAATCTTCATTGTTTTCAGTCAGATGGCTGTTCTAACACTAATGAGCAAAACTAAATATGCATCGAGAATTCGTAAATTTATTTCTGCAGAATAAATCATGCAGAAATAGCACAAGTTTATTCTCTGAAAGTTTGTAAGTCAAATGTTCATATCTTGGGGATTTACTGTACTTAAAAACTGTAATAAGAATGTCGTCAATCCCAATTAATTTTGGTTCAAATGATGGAAGATCTGTAACATTTGAAACTCATTATCAACAGAATGGTTTTGAATTATAAAATTTATGCCAAAGGTCAAGCAATGTGACTGATGAGATCATTCGGCACCATTCAACATGGGGAAGATCTATCAATCTTGGAAAGCTTGTTAATTGAGTTCATTTTCAAGTGCATAGGTCTAAATAGTAACTTTGTTGTTTAACTAGACTACTCAGTGACAAATCTTACCGCTTATGGGTTGCATCTAATAAATCACCATATTTATAATGTTTAACAATTGGACAAATTGAAAATGTTGAAGACTAACCAAGTTTACTCTATTTCCGAATTTCTGATAGCTGTTACTCTTCTCCAAGGAAGATAGTAACTAATGAAATCATTATCATAAAACAAATTTATCTTTTTAATACAGTGCCATAATTTCCATATCTGAGACTTATTAATTGTTGAATAATGTTACAACAGGTCTACTAAATATGGTTTGCTTTTAAAATGTTGGGCATTCAACCGACATCCACTTTGCAGACATGATCATATTAATATTATACTTTGGTATGGATTTCCTTTTCCAATGAATAATTCATTATCATAACATTTTTATATTCATTATTCCATTAACCTAAAGACATACAAACCTTTAGCTATATATAGAAGTATCCTTTTGGAGAAGCTGAAAGGACGAGCCATTAAAATTTAGCAAGGGTTAACTACCCATCCCGGTAGTTAGTAGGCGGGAGCTAGCTACCCCTCTCACTCACATACCTGTGACTGTGCTACACTTTGCTGGGAAGTAGACCTCAAGGGGGACAGGGTTGGTGGGTAAGTTTGTAGAAATAGCTAAAGGTTTGTATCATTAGGAAAAATATCAAACTTGTCATTTGTTCCATAGCTGTAATGCGCACCTACACTATCTATAGAGGTGACTCACCCATTACGAGGGTGGATGTCCCTGCCAAACTGGCTTTTGGCTTTACCCGGGATATCCTTTTCTTAAGTAGGTTAGTATAAAAAATAAGGAGACCCTAACACCTCGCTAAACCTTGCTACATAAGCTGTGTTGAGTTAAAAGCAGTGTGACTGTCAAGGTAAAAGTTATTCAGAGTCTTGTATGAAATAACCGAGTTGATCAAGACTTTCCCAATACCACCTCGCTAGGGTATGGGGACGTAACAGTATTGACACAATGCTAAGTACATAGGGGAACTATGTTTTACCTGCAGTGGTTGAGGCCAGATTGTGCAGAGAACCCAGGATGCTGTTTTCCCCAAGAGAAGGGAGGATGAAGAAAAGAAGAGAGCCAGTCATTTCTTTTAATTCACAGACTAAAACTGGGTAACAGTGCCCTCAACCTTCTGTACTTGTCCAATAAGGAGCCTGAGGTACTAAACTAGCTGTTGTGCAGCCACCACAGGACCGATAGAGAACGTATAGAGACTCCTGTAGGTCATGTCTTGCAGGTAATGGACTGTGAAAGTCATCTGGCACTTCCACACTCCTTCTTCTAGAACCTGCATCACAGAGTAATTCCTTTTGAAGGCCAGGGATGTGGCTATGCCCCTGACATTCTGAGCTATCCCTGACATCGTGAGCTGCCCCTGATATCGTGAGCTGCCCCTGACATCGTCGACGTGTTGAAGGAGGATCTGGATTCAGAGCGTGGTCGATGACTGTGAATCCATGCAGAGACAGTGTTCTTGGTGATCCTCCTCTTGTTTCTCCTGGTGCTGAAGAAAAGCGAAGGCACCTGGGAGCAGGCTGCTGCCGTTCTTTTGAGGTACAGTGAACCCTCGCTACTTCGCGGTTCGACCATCGCGGATTCACCACTTCGCGGATTTTTTCCATAACCCATATATATACAGTAATATATATATATATATATATATATATATATATATATATATATATATATATATATATATATATATATATATATATATATATATGTATGCATGTATTTATGTATATATGTAGGTATGCATATGTGTATACATATAAATATATATATATACACACACACACACATATATATATATATATATATATATATATATATATATATATATATATATATATATATATATATATATATATATATATATATATATATATATATCTCTAAAGTAGGAAGATGTGATGTAGTTCTAAGGGAAAAGTATGGGAAATATGTCTGGGTAATAAGCAAAGCTCTACCTCCAGTTTGTTTCTTCATTAGGATCAGAGATAAATGTAAACAAAACATTGGTTGCCATTTTTTATCGTGCTTTTTAGCATGTTTAGGAAATGCATGATATAAAATCACCTTTAATATTTGTGCCTGTTTTAGTTTAGGGTACTGTAGTACATGCATTAAGTGTTCTGTACATTAAAGGGTAGTTTGTTAACAGTACTACGTACAAGGGAAGGTTTTAAAAGTCTGAATATACATGTTGAATAAATAGGTAAATATGGTGTCACTACTTCGCGGATTTTCACCTATCGCGGCCGCGTCTGGAACCTATCTACCGCGATAAACGAGGGTTCACTGAGCCTAAAACTCCCAACTGGGCACAGTAACAGATGATCTGGATTGTCAGTTACAGAGCAGAGACTCGTTATTTGGAAGAAGTTGAATCTAGGATCCGACTCCCCTGGATTCTGAGTATTGGCAACAAACTCAGGGACAAAGCTGAACGTTACCTCTCCCCATCCCCTTGAATGGACATTATCGTATGAGAGATCATGAAGTTTACAGACTTGTTTGGTTGACACCAAGGCAAGTAGGAACACCATCTCCCAAGTCAGGTGGCGATCTGTTGCCTGGTGTAATAGGAACTCCGCTACTGCTGGGATAGTGGCATCAAGTGGAGAGATACCCCTTCCACAACACCAAACACAAAAGACGTTCCACTTTGCCTGGTAGACTGCTACTGAGGACTTAAACAGGTATCGAGACATCCTCTTCACAACCTGTGGCGAAAATCCTCTCTGAGTGAGAAGATCCTGGATAGTCTCCAGGCATGAAGTTGGCTTTGTGGTTGTCTGAGTAGATCATGTCATGGAGGAAGTGCTCTTGGGGGCTCCATCAGGAGTTGCAGGTGGTCCGGAAACCATTCCGCATGATGCCACAGTAGAGTTATGAGAGTCATAGATAGGTTGACTGATGTTCTGGCCTTGTTGAGAACCCTTCTCATCAGACAGAACAAGGGAAATGCGTAAACGTCGACGTTGTCCCACCCTAGTTGGAATGCATCTTGCCAGAGAGCCTTGGGGTCTGGGACTGGGGAGCAGTGCATTGGGAGCCTGAAGTTCTAGGCCGTTGCATGCAGATCCACCATAGGAGAACCCCACTAAGTCAGGAATTTGTTGGCAACTAGTTGATCCAAAGACCACTTGGTATACACTATCTGAGATGCTCTGCTCAGATTGTTGGCGAGCACATTCCTTTTGCCTGGAATGAAGCGGGCTGATAATGGCACCAAGTGGACTTCTGCCCATCTCAGTATCTCTACTGCTAGAGTGGATAGGGGGCTGCAAAAAAGTACCTCCTTTGTTGATGTAAGCCACTTCTGTGGTTTTATCGCTCACCACCACCGAGTGGCCCAAAGATGGCCTTAATTTTTAAGAGATTTATGTGAAGGTACTTTTCGGACTCTGACCACAAGTCTGAGGTCGTGTGGTGTAGCACCCACCCCCCTGGTGCGCCGAAAAACAGCATCAAGTCCGGGGGCAGGACGAGAAAATCTATGCCATTCTGCAGGTTCTCACCACTCGAGGTCCGTCTGATCTTCTGGTCCCATAGGGATCAGAATGTTCGGGGAATCGAAAGCCTGACTCCAACTGGAATTCAGTAGCCTAGCGACTGGAGAGATCAAATCCTGAGGTAGCTTTTGGGAACTATACTGGCCAGGGATGATGGGTGCCCAAGGAGACATTGCCACTTCTGGGCTGGGAGCTCTTCTCGTCTCAAAAAGGGTCTTGCGACTTTTCTCAGCCTCATTATCCTGTCATCTGTTGGGAAGGCTTTATGGAGATTGGTGTCTAAAATCATTCCTAAGTATACTGTACCAGTCTCTGAGTGGGACGCAGGGAGGACTTCTCAAGGTTTACCATGATCCCCAGATCTTGGCACAGCCTCAGAAGATTGTCTCGGTGCTGATGAAGGGTTGCCACTGAGTCTGCTAGGATCTAGGATCAGCCAGTCAACCAGATAAGAGATGAGACGGATGCCGATTCTGAGAGTGAAGATGACACTAGGGCGAACACTCTTGAGAAGACTTGGGGTGCTGTGGAAAAACCAAAGCACAGCACCCTGAACTGGTATTTCTTGTTGTCTAGGATGAATCTCAGATACTTCCTTAAAGATGGATGGATCGGGTTCTGGAAGTATGCATCCTTTAGGTCCAGTGTGCACATGAAGTCCTGTGGTCTTACCGCTTGTTTGACCATGTCTGCTGTCTCCATGCTGAATGAAGTCTAACAAACTTGTTTAGAGCAGAGAAGTCGATGACGGGTCTCCAGCCTCCAGGCGCCTTTTTCACAAGAAAAAGTTGACTGAAGAAGCCTGGGGAGTCGTCGAGGACCTCCTGGAGAGCGACCTTCTCCAACATGGTCTGGATTTCGGGCAAAAGGGACTACCCCTTTGCTGATCCCATCGTTAAGGACTCATTTGTCATTGGATCCTTGATCAAGGGAAGGAGAGATGAGATGAATGGGATGCAATACCCTGAACAAATCACGGAGACTGTCCAGGGATTGGCCACAAGCTGCTTCCACCTGTCCCAGCAGCTTTGTAGGCATCCCCCTACTGGTGGACGAACAGGTGGATCACCCGTCCTAGTGTTTGTAGCCACGGCAGCTCCCTCTAGGGTGTTTCCCTCCTTGAAATGACCTACTGCCTTTCTTGTCTTTGGTGGGGAAGGGCTTTTTTGACACCTATGTCTAACAAATACGCTGAAAGGAAGAAAGCTGATGGTTCCGTTTGAGGAGTCTTATCTGGCGCTGAAGATCTACTCTTAGGGTCCGCCTTGGGAGCCGGTAACTTCGAGATCTAGTATTCCACAAGATTGCAACTCTCCTTCTTCTCCAGGCGGTCGTGCTGATAAGCGTATGCGGGGAGGAGAATGGGGCGACAGTGACCTGTGGAGAGGAATTCTTGTTTTCCTCTGAGAGAGGACAGGTGTTCTGGGGGGCGAAGACCTACCTTTCGGCTCCAGTTCCTTACCTCTGTGATCACCTACCAGTGTCTTACAGGCCTGCTGTGACTTCTTGAAAGTCGAGGGATGATGATGGCTGCTATCTTTTGCCTTGAGCTCTGCCTGTTGAGCAGCCATAGGTTGTTGAAGCGTTGGAAGATGTTGGAGAGAGTTGCCGTGATGGTGAAAGTGACGCTATGGAGGGCGTTTGAGAGTGGGAGAACGGTGACGCGTCGGCGAACGCTGATGAACTGGCGATCGTTGGCGAGCTGGTGAGTGTTGACGCGTAAGTAACTGCTGGCGAGCTGGCGATCGCTGTCAAGCTCATGAATGTTGGCGCACAGGAGAGCACTAACGCGTTGGCGACAGCTGACGCTTTGTTGAGCGATGGTGCAGCACCAAATGCTGATCTGCGGGCAAGCATTGACGCGGTGAATACTGACGCTTGGGCGAGCGCTAACTACAGGAATCTCTGTAGGAGCTTTACATGACGTTGGGCGTAGGTCTGTGGGAACGCGGGCGGGCGAACGCCATTCTGTCACGACGCGTTGCTTCAAGGAGTGATGAAGAGTGAGAACCTGACATGTTGAGGAACGACGCGTTGGTCGGCGATGGTCAGTAGGAAGACAATGGTCGGTAACCTTGGGACGAGCAGGCGATTGATGAGCAAGTGAATGACAAGCAGGCGATAGACGCGCAGGCGATTGACGAGCAAGCGAATGACAAGCAGGCGATAGACGCACAGGTGATTGACGAGCAAGTGATCGATGAACGGTAGGATAACGGGAACCAGGAGACTGAGCAGTAGGTCGGCGAGTAGGCGATTGGCAAGATGATGGATGATGAGCGGCTGGCCGATGATCAGGAGACAGGATGTGTCCTTTAGAAGGGCAAACATCCTCCGAAGGGGATCGCGAGCGATCTTTTGACAGGGAGTCACGAACCAAAGTTTGGTGACGAGCAGCAGATTCGGCAGGAGAGAGTCCGGAGGCAGATGAAGGTCGGAAAACAAGTAAAGATGGATGAGAAGGCTCTTCCGAGAAGGAAGGCTGCGGGTACGAGGCCCAAGAGCCACAGAGGCGTCTCTTCGCCAACACCTCTAGGACGAAGAGGTGGACAGAAACGGCGGGGTCTACGACTACGGAGGCGCCCCATGGGGGCCAGGGTCGTCAGCAGCAACAGCAGCAGTCCTCTGGGGAGGGAAAATCCTTCGCAGGAGAGATATGCCTAGGACTCCCCCCCCCCCAAGGGTGTTCAGTAAGGGGGCGAAGCGCACTCTTCGGGTACGGCAGAAGAAGGAGGCGGCAGGGCAGCAGTGGAGTCCTCTGACACCACAACGTCGACGAGGGCCAGAGGATCCACCTCCGAAGACAAAGAAGGCTGCAAACCAGCACCCGGGTGCGGCAGCTGCAACAGCGCCTCCTTGAAGGACGGACCCAGTAAACTCGAGGAAGGCTAAGCTTGTAAGAAAGGAGAGTGAGACAAGGACACCTCCCCCCCGGGGAGAGGCGGTGCTGCTTCGCAAAAGGAAGCGACACCGTCTCTCGAGGACCAAGGTTGTCCAGGAGTTAAGCAGCCTGCACTACTGCTCGACAGTCCCTTGGAGAAAGCCGGAGCTTTGGAAAAAGGTCAGGAAGAAGAAACCTTGGGTTTCTTTTTCTTCGAATTAAGCTCCGAAGGAGAAGAATCCCCCTCAGACCACTTCTTACGTCATTGCCCGAACCTTTCCCACTGGGATGCAGATCTCACTACATCCTTGACCCCTGCAGATCGGGCAAAGGCTGTGAGGATCAGTGTCCTCGGCGGATATGAAAGTACCGCAGGTGCGGCCCTCAGTGCCAGGGCAGGTAAACATATCTGCAGGGAAGGCATCAACACACACACACAAACACTGAAATGCAAAAGTAAATCAAATTAATGGCAGTCAAAACATAAGGAGTGGCAACAACTGTTCATCATCCGAGCCAAAAGCAAAGTGAAGCACAGTCACTGGTGTGTGAGTGAGAGGGGTAGTTAGCTACTCACTCTACCCCCTGTTAACTAGTGGGATGGGTAGTTAACCCTCACTAAATTCTAATGGCTCGTCCTTTTAGCTTTGCCGAAAGAATACCCCTATAAATGGCGTAGGTTTGTATTACAGTTATGGAACAAAATAAATTTGATAAACACAACACAAGCAAGAAACAAGTACAAAGAAAAAGTAAAAGATAAGGAACTTCAAGAAAGTCATTAAACCTAATTCTCACTCGTGTTGAGACAATGGAATAATGGCATAATATCCCCAAAAATATTATCATCAACTCATCAAGAAATCCTGGTGACCAAAGATGATACAGCTCTCCCAAAGGGAGAAACCACATGGGTTGCTCCACAAATACTGGGTGCCGTTTTCTTCCCAATAGAATACAGCAGTACCCAATTCAGAAAAAGGAGAAGAGTCCACCATCCAAGTAGGAAAGGTGGAAGAAATCACCCAAGCTCTTTTAACACATGGCTCACAAAAGGTGGACATGCCACCCATGCACCTCTTTCTCACCTGCCTGCTGGGTACCGAAAGGAAACCAGGTAATGGATCAGAGGGGTCTGTGATATGGGGTTGCATTCCTGTCAGGCCTTGCATCGGAACGAGGGGAAGGGCATCGAAAACAGTAGGCCATGCATCAGCAATGGGGGAGGCTGCTGCATCATTCCTAGGAGCATGTATTTGTGAGGGGATTGGCCCAGCCAGGGATGGCCGTAGATTGGACTAATATGGGGACTGTGGATCAGCTCAGGGGGTCATGGGCATGGGCAGAGGACATGAGGGGTGTAGATCAGCTAAGCAAGGAGCCATAGATCATCTTAAGGGGTTGGATTGGTTGGGGGAACCATGGATCAGCCAAAGTTCCCTGAATCGGGTGGTGGGCTCACGAAAACCATTGCAGGACCAACACAACCATCCATGCTTCATTCCATTATTAAAACAAAGCCATCTGATTAACCCTTGAAACTTAAAGGTTAAAAAAGTTTAAAGTCTTGGATAGGAAGCAACTGTACTACCATACCCATTGCTGTTGAGGATAAAAGTGAGGAGTCTTTGATAGGCAGGTCAGCCTGATATTCGCCCTCACTCACCCCCTGTCATTAATTACCTCATGAGCAATATCAATGGCAATTCCAGCTACGCTGAAGACATTCTCTATTCTAAAGGACAAAAAGTTTGTATACGCATAAGAGCAAATTGTGAACGTCTCGAATCTAACACCTGGATTGATGTATGATAAAAGTCTACTCTCTTCGCCAATACTAAGGCTATTAGGAACAGACTTGAGGGTAAGATCCCTATCTAATGATTTCCTGAGGCATGAATGGAGCTTAAGCCAGAAACTTGAAAACCAGACCCACAGCCACCTCCAATAACAAAAATTGCTGCAGTGGGCAACAATTACAAGGTTGAATGTTTCAGCCCTTCAGTCTAAAAATCTGGCTCAAGGCTAGGTAATAACCTTTTACATCTTCCTGTAAAAAGTTCTCTCAGCACGGGAGACAAAAAGTCAACAATCTGCTAAAGAGTTAACATAACCAGAGACATAGCCCACTTTCCTTCTTAGAGAGCAGTAGAGAACCTTTACAAATTATCATCATCCTCATCCATAATTCTCATGAACTGACAAGTCCAAAGAGAACCCATAGAAGAAACAGTAAGATAAACCTGAAAGGGCAGAAGAAAGGTGACGATAAGCTCCTTTGATGTCATCAAAGAGAACACTTCTTAGCCTTCCTCTTCCTCCCAACCTCATCCTGCTGTGTTAGTGAACACGAATAACACTCAGCACAGGAGGAAAACATGTGATTAGGAATGGCCCATAAAAAAATACAAAACATATGGGCATCTATGGCTAACCCTAACTTCAGCATGCCTAATCTTAACTTGGGCACTTCTGCATATTAAGTTCCTTTGATTCCCTGCTGAGAAGGGCATCCAAAGACAAACCAAATAACCAAACATAAAATGAACACAGGAAATGTTCAGAAGCATTAGTTGAGTTGGCATACAAACGCATTACATGTCAGTTATGACGGCTGAGGCTAAGTGGCTTAACTACAACATGCAAATGGGTGGGGCACCTTGCCTATGTCATCGGCTAACTACCAGGTTGCACTGAAGACGCTCCTAAATAAAGGAAAAATGGCTCCCTTTTATATAGGAACATGAAGAATTTCAAAAGGAGCTCTACAGAGTTTCTGATAACCTCAACTCTTGAAAGAAGAAGGGGATTTTATTAAAGGAATAAAAGAAAATTTAATATGCAAAATTAACTATTTTAATACAAAACCATATTTCCAAGTCATAATTTGTGGATCTTCTCAAATCCTTCACACTCCAATCTTAAATACAAGAATATTGTTTTCATTCTAACAGGCTGCAGCACATATATACATCCAAGGAAGACTATAGCAAAGTAAACAAAACGTTATAGGTGGAAAAATAACTTTAAACGTTTTTAATAAATATCAGTAAATCTACTTGGCTTAAAATTTATTTGTTTCACTTACAAACCCATCACTTAGATTAGCTCAAAGGGCATGATGAAGCTGCTACATAAATTCAAGAATTGGAGGACTGGGGTAAATGGTATAAGTGAGAGCTCATGGACTTGAAATTAACACATATTGAAGTCATAACTGTGAAATCAAAACCTATTGCATCAGTAAGATAAGAATTCTGCAATTGTACAGCTTCAAGATATATGGACCATACTTACCAACACAGCAGTTTCTAATCCCTAACTGCTCATAGCTCGCAGGATGTCAATTGTAAAAGATAATTATCTAGCAAAAAAATTTCTACCAACCAGAAAATGAAGTGGGTCATCAGTAATATGATGCCAAAAGATCCTAAATGCAAAGATTTGGTCATCTTCCTTGAATACAGTGTCCCTTTTGGATATCAAGACTGACACTCCCAGCATGGCTCTCCAAAGGTAAACCACTAGATATCACAAAAGGAAAGAGAGCATGTGATACTACTGTCCATCACTAACTCTTGCCATCCTACAGAAACCTGGAACGTGTAATGAAGTACTGTTAAACTTCAAAAGTCCCTGTCAACAGCTCCAATCAAATTTTCCCTCTCTCGCAAAGCCCTACTATTGAAATAAAAAGACAGCCAACAATGTCCTCTTTTCAAAAAGCTTTTCTTTAAAAAGGAAGAGCAAGAGACAGCATCAGTAATCCTCTTGAGGCAGAGACAGTATCTTAAAAATATTGATGAATTTTATGAACAGCAGCAGCAATGGTTCGAAAATCTCTACCCACTTTGTAAACATAAATTCATTAACAAAGAATTGTTGACTTACTAAATGATGTCCCCACAGAGTTAAGGGACAACACTCCTGATGATAACCAGAGAAGGAAGCATAATTTTCAAGCTCAAAGAAAGCTGTCGTGTAGTTCAATGTCCAAACCTCCAAAATTTTCATTATATTAATACTGTACCAATCAACCATTTTGTCGCCACTAGCAGTTTAGCCCAGGATGTAAATACGGTCCGTAATCCCTATTCGCAGGTATGTACTGTATTACATTAAGAGCCCTCCGAACCACAGATAACAAAATCAGCAGATAACAAAGGACCCTAAAGTGTATATTAAGTACATGTACAGAAATAATACTGTAGAAGTGCAGTATGCAAATATCCTTACACTAAAAATGGCAAAATTTTATGAAGATCACTCAAACAGAATATCATAAAATCAGAAAGCACAAGTCAAAGAGAAATTGATATTAGAAAAAGAAAACATAAAATAAGACTAAGGTTATGAGATGCATGAGAAGGGTGGGGGTGCAAGATTGAATGTCATGTTGAAGGGAGAGTTACTTGAGCAAGTAGTTCAATTTAAGTACTTGGGTTCTATTGTTTGTGCAAATGGTGGAGTGGAAGCATATGTATGTCAGAGAGTGAATAAGGATGTAAAGAGATTGGGGGCAGCGAGGGGAGTGATAAAGAATAGAGGGTTAGAGATGAATCTAAAGTGTTCTGTATGAGAAAGCGATTGTACCAACTATGATGTATGGATTGAAGTTGTTGGGGGAATGAAAGTCACAAACACAGAAATTGAATGTGTTCAAGTTAATGAGTCTGAGGAGTATGGCAGGTGTATCTAGATTGGATAGGGTTAGGAACAAAGTAGAGAGGGTGAGAAAAGGTTAGAGAAATGAATTAGCAGCTAGAGTGGTTATGAATGTGTTGAGGTGGTTTGGCCATGCAAAGGATGGAAAATGGCCATCTTCTGAGGAAGGTGATGAATACAAGAGTTGATGGGGGAAATGCAAGAGGAAGGTTAAGGTTTGGGTGGATGGATGGAGTAAAGAAAGCCCTAGGTGACAGGAAGACAAAAGTGAAAGAGGCAAAAGAGCGTGCAAAAAATAGGAATGAATGGCAAGCGACTATGACGCAGTTCTGAGAGGCCCTGATGCTACCTCAGGTCACTTTGGTGACCGCTGAGGTAGCCGCAGTAGGGGAGAGCATATGAAGCTTCCTTTGTGGTGGAAAACAGGAGAGGGTGGGCTATGGCACACTAGCAGTACCAGCCAATCTCGGCCTAGTCCCTCGTCAGGCAAAGAGGAACGAGAAGAAAACTCCCCTTGGAAGTTCTTTTTTTTTGTCAGCTACCTCCCAAAATTGGACATGCCATGGTAGATAAAGTTTGAATTAACAGAAAAGAAGTAAACTTGAAGCTACAGTAAGCAGTCTAGTAGAATAAACAAGGACAAGAAAGTTGACCTAAGATGTGACGTGCTTGCCTTACTGGAACTAAAAGTTCAAACCAACAACTGTGATCTGCTATCATTTAAATAGCAGACAATAATGCTTTTTACAGTATTTCAAAACATGGTGTCTAAGATACATTAAGGTCCATGAATTCAGGATACGGTATGTTTTTATATCAAACACATCATGATTTGGATTTATCAAATTTTGTCTCTACATTTTTTAGCAAGCTTACTCATTCTCATCATTAATGAAAATTGTGGTTTGCAAATGAGACAAATATCAATTTCATACCAGACTCGCCATGCCATTCTGCATCTAGTGTAGTATGAATACAGTACGTACTTAATAATCTTCAAGTTTCTCTTCTATACCTATAAGCTTTGTTAATATACCTAGAAATCATAAGAAATTATGTTAACTGTAGTATACATTTATCACTTAAAAGATTTTCATACTTATCAGAGGGGTAGATGCCTTAATGCATCTGATAAGGTAAGGGGTTATTTACCTGATTTATTTACTTAAGATGTTCCAATTTCCTATGGCTGATGAGATACCCAATACAGTATCATTTCCAGAAATTATATAACTAGTCAAATAATTTTAGCCCCATCTATAAGCTGCTTAAGTTCATGAACTATGCCACGACATTCCTATTATGACTTTTAGTTACTATATTAGTGTTAGTTGTTGGAATATTTTTAAACTTTATTTAATGTTCCTGTCAATAGTACATTGCTCAACCAGTCCACTTAATCCTCTGGATGTAAAATGCTGGTTTGTACCTACAGTACACACAAATATCTCTTGGTATAAATTCAAAAACATGGCTGTTAAACTCTGACTCCTTTCAATCACACAGCAGTATACAGTAATTATTAAATCAACTTTTTTAAATTCAATGGTATACATTCTCAAAAAAAAAAAAATTGCAATACTTTCAATTGTTCACAAATAAAAATATAAATTTTTTTAAGAATTTGTATTTTTCCTAGCTATACAAACCTGAGTCCTTTACATAGAGATGTTTTCAACGTGAACTGGACCAGCCATTGAATATGTGAACGAGATAATTAACAACAGATGGTGAGCGCGGCCGAGAAACACCGCCCCTCCACCTCTTGGAAGATCTTCACTTTGACCTTTTGGCTCAAGACTGAGAGGGGTGGATGAATAGAGCAAAGTTTAACTTGAACGACTAAGATTTGTATAGTTAGAAAAAATACAAATTACTGTAATTGTACAATTTGTCCTTTGTTCCTACGCGTATAGAACCCTTCCATCCTTTAAACAGGGAGAAATCCCAAAAGAGGCTAAACTGGTTGGTTATTTTTCTTCCCTGGAAATGTTAACCTGCCTGGTCCCATAAGATAGTGAAGATGACTCCAGCCTATACCCCTGACTCACTGAGCTCTGATACTAGATGGTACCTCGACTCTCTTAGCAGTCAAGGCGTATGATATGCGGATCATTTCATACAGCCAGAAAGAGATTGTGTTCCTAGCCACCTCTTTCTTGGTTCTACCAGAACTAATGAATTGTCACCGACACTCAGGCCTGAGGAGTCGGATGCTTTTCAGATAGCACAACAGAGCCCTCACAAAACACAAATGCATTTTGTTTCGATCACCATCCGACACTTCACGTTGAGAGGGGATGGAGAGGATCTCAAACAAGAAGTCGGGCACCGATGGGATCTGATTTTTGGTCACAAAGCCTGGAAACAAAGCTAAAGGAGACCTCCTTACACCCCCAGCGTGGGACTGTGCAACTCTTCTACTCTCTTTGGCTGCGCTAAGGCTACTAAAAAGACAGTTGCAATTCAAATCTCAGTCTGACTACCTTCTCAAAGCCTTGAACAGGGTACATGAAAGAGTCTTGAGAACAAGGGTCACATTCAACGCCGGAGTCTGAGATCCCAGGGATGGAAAGACTGCTTTAAGCTCCTTATGAGCATAGACAACTCCCAAGAAGAGGAGAGGCCTGTATCTTTCAGTCGAAAGACTTTGCTCAAAGCTGAATGGTATCATTTGATAGCAGTGACTGAGAGGTACTTCTATCAGCGAAGGTAGATAAGATAACCTGCGAACTGTGCTAGAGTTGCTCCAACCAAAGAAGTATCACTTCTATGACACCAGTTGTAGTAGATTGCCCACTTCCCCTTTTAAAAAGCAGCAGAGAACTGTCGCAGATACCCAGACATCTATTGTGCAGTGCTTCTCAAAAAGCCTTTCGCTCAGAGATTGAAAAGCTAAACTAGTTAGTTTTACCTCAGGAAAACAGTAATTAGGAAGTTCGAGTTTCTCATTACTCTGCTTACTGTCAAACATATCAGCCAAAAGGGTTGCCTTTTCCTTTAGACAGAGAGTGACAGAGCCATCTGGTTTAAGTAACGAGGAACTGTTGCATCTACACCAAAGAGTGCAGATTTAAGGGTAGTCCACCACTTACACCCCTGGGTTGTACCAGAAAGGGTTTCTTTTATGGTTAGATTGTATTCCTTTTCAGTTGAAGCATAAACACTCTGAAAAAAGCTCTAAGCTGAGTACAGTTATTCAAGGTCAAATGTGATCTTTTACCCTTCCAAAAATGATAAGCCTCTTACTTCTCCAAATAAGCACGTCTACAAACATCACTGAACTACAGTTTGTCCTTCACTCTGTACCTTAGCACATGAGAAGGGATATGCCTATCAATTATGTTGTCTAGATTCTCATTCACAGAGACAACAGGATCAACACTACTATACAAAAGATCATGTAAAATGGGCCTCCCTCAGGAGGGAAAAGAGTGAAGAACCTCTCAAGATGTGGCTGACAGCAGAACGTGGATCAACAGGTTAGTTCTTTCAAGACCATCGCAAGAAGTGCTAAAAGATTCGGATATAAATTAGTATAATACCATCTGGGAGCCACCAGGGTCAACCTGAGTCCTGGTGTAATCAAAATTTGGTTGATTAGCAGACGGATCTGGTTGAACAGAGGAAAAGCGTACACATCCAGGTGATTCCACAGGTGATGGAAGGCATCTTCAAACACGGCCAATGGATCTGGAACAGGGGAATAAAATATAAGGAGCTTCCCGTTTAGCTGCGAAGCAAACAGGTCAAACCCCAAAGAACCCAACAGGGCATGAAGCTTCTACGCTACTCAAGGATGTAAGGACTACTCCGATCCTACCACATAAACCTGATGAATGAGTGTCTACTGGTCCTTTCCTCTTGCCTGGAATGTACCTGGTTGACAACTCTATGGCATGGAACGCTGCCCAGACATGCATCCACTTCATCAGCTCGAAGAGTTGTGCAAGACAGTGCCCCTTTCTTGACGTAAGCCACTACAATGGTGTTGTCGCTCATCAATACTACCAAGTGCCTTCTCAAATGTTCTTGGAATGCTTGGAGCAATAGAAAGATAGCATGCGATTTGAGGATGGTGATGTGCAGATGCTTTTCTTCTCGGGACCAAATCCCCGAGTCAACCAGGTCATTCAGGTTAGTGCTCCCCTCTACTTCAACTCATCTGAGAACAGGTCCATGTCCTGTGGCAGAGAGTCAAGTAAGATGACCGCAGTAAAATTTTCCTCATTTAGCCATCAAAGATTGTTTTGAGCCTCAAGTTCCACTGAAGCAGGAAGGAATGGGTGATCTCTGGCAACTAACCAGTAATCCTTCAAACTCCAATGAAGAGATCACTGGTGTATGCACCCGTAAGGAACAAGTTTCTCCAGCGAAGAAAGGTGTCCAAGAACACTCTGCCAGCACCAAACTAGGATTTCTGTTTCGAAAAGAAACAGAGAAATGGTCGCAGTACCTCCTTACACTTATTGATGCAATCGTCTGACAAAAAGACTCTTGTTGCTGCTGTGTCTATCAGCATGCCCAAGAACTTCAACCTCCACTTGTGTATGAGATTCAACTTCTCCCAGTTTGTCATAATCCCTAGATCATGACAAAATGCAAGAATCTGATCTGGATCCTGTATCAGCTACCTCACTGAGGAGGCCATGATCGGGCAACCAATCGTCGAGATACATCAACAGAAAGATTAGGGGTGGCTAACACAGTGGTGACCAGGTCAGGGGTGATAAGTGGGATAACATCCAGCACCAAGGCAATACATACTTTTGGTCACGGGCATAACTAATGCCCAACTTTAGGCATGACACTTAAAATCCGGAGTTTTTCTCACTGGCATAGCTATCACCTTACAAGCATTAACAATCATTTTGGACTTGGGGGGGGGTACCACTGGGGACATCACTGGGGTCACTGACACTAGAGAGACAACCATGCCTTTCCCTACTATGGGATACACTGACACTAGCTACATTGAGAGAGCCACCTCCCTCAACAAAGTCACAGAGGGCCTACTTTAAAGGCCAAATACAACACAAGCATTTCTTTGGTCAAACTTGCCGTCAGCAGCCATCATGGAAACGGGCGAAGAGCCTCCAAGTTCTGATGGGATGTGATGAACATTGGGGGTATCCCACATGCTACTACAATCTAAAAAGCCCGCCGATGTAGATCCAAAGGCTCCTTAATCCTGCCGCATACTCCCTGGGGATTGAACCAGGTGTGTATGAGCAGGAGCGGCAGAAACTGATGCACTCAAGAGTTGACAAAAAGTGAGACTTCTTTGGTATCTTCTTGGGTGTTGCCAAGATTGACTAGAGAGAAGGTTTAGCTCTCTTCCTCCCAATCAAGGTGTACAACTGTCATTGCACAGGAGACCATAACCAAGACTTGGCAAACTGGAATAATTGTGAACAATCATGACCCTTACAAGATGCACAGTGTGTGTGGATATACAGTACAGCTAATTTACTAGTACTGTACAAATATCAAAAATTTTAAGTAATTTTTATTTTTCCTAACATACTTACCGAGAACTACTTTCTTAGGAGTTACCTGTAATCTCCTCTCAACCGACCAGAGTTTTGTGTAGTATACCCTACGTCTGTTTTCTATGGAGGACTAACCCGGGAGTAATGAGAACGTGCCCCGAGGGTAGACCTGATCTAGGTCGGCGTCAGCTTGGGTCCCGTTAGTCAGTAAGTTCCTCGGATGTTGCAGAAAGGCACTCGGGGAAGGTAGGGAGGGCCATTACCCGAAAGTAGTTCTCGGTATGTTAGGAAAAATAAAAATTACTTAAAATTTTTGATTTGTTCCAACACAAATACTTACCTCGAACTACTTTCTTAGGAGACTTACACTTTAGGAGATGGGAGTGGCTTCCTGACCTTCAGACCCAGCTAAGCAGACAAAAAGTAACCTAGATATGAACTAGGTTCTAAAAAACTGAGAAACGAACGGTAGGGTAAACTACACAAAGAGCTCACGTTAGTGTCTAAGTACTCACCCTTTGAAAAATCTTCTGATGCAGAGTCCAGTGACAAAGTTGCAGAGACATGTTCTTCATTGGTTACATATGTGTGGTTATCTCCGGTAGGGATAGGAAACGGGGATTAGGGTGAAAAGGAAGGAACCTGTGTCTCCTGGTTTTTCTATCCACGATTGTGCCTGGGGCTTCACCGTTAAATCACTTGGAGCGCGGAGATGACTGTCCCAATGGAGAACCCGTCTAAAGACCTTCTTGAGTAATCCTTGAGGTAATGGGTAGTAAAGGTCGACTGGTTCGACCAGGTGCCCGCCCGAAGGATCTGGCCCACTGCCATGTTCTTCTCAAAGGCTAAGGAAGTGCTTAGTCCTCTAATGTCATGGGGCTTAGGAGTACCTGGCACGGCCAGTCCCTCCTCCTTGTAGGCCCTGGCAATAACTTGTCTCAACCAAAAGGATATGGTATTCTTCGATACCTGCTTCTTTGTAACACTTGTGGAGACGAAAAGACTCTTGATGTCCGGCCGGAGATGTGCAGTCCTCTCAAGGTATTTCCTAACGGCACAGACAGGGCATAACCTCAAATCCTCTGGATTCCCAGTCTTAGGAATAGCTGGCAGTGAGAACCCCTCGAACTTAGGATCCCAGACTGCTGGATTCTGGGACTTTGCCACGAACGAAGGGACGAACTTGAGGGAGATTTCTCTCCACCCCTTCGAATGAGACGTCGTAAGACAGCCCATGGATCTCCCCTACTCTTTTCGCAGAGGCCAAGGCCAACAAAAAGACCGTCTTGAGAGTGAGATCCCTGTCTACAATATCTTTCATCGGTTCGAACGGGGGGCTACTTAACATCTTCAGAACCCTACCCAAGTCCCACTGAGGCACCCTAACAGTTTGAGGAGGGCAGGACTCTTCAAAACTCCTGATAAGCATAGAGATGTGTCTAGAGGAGCCCAGGTCGATGCCCTTCAGAAGGAAGACTTGACCCAAGGCTGCCCGTACTCCTTTTATAGCTGGGATTGACATCCCTACCTCTTCTCTGAGATATACTAGAAAGTCTGCGATATCTGGGACTGAGGCTTTGAGGGGCTTGATGTTCCTTGAAGCGCACCACTTCGTAAAAGAGGCCCATTTCGCTTGGTAGACCGCTGCCGACGACCTTCTCAGGTATAGCGACATCTTCTTAGCAGTTCCTGACGAATATCCTTCCTTCCTCAGGAGGCGCTCGATAGTCTCCAGGCGTGAAGGCGTAGAGACTGTGGGTTGTCGTGGAACCTGAGAAAGTGTGGCTGTCGTAGAAGATCTGGCCTGTCGGGGAGTGGCCATGGAGGATGGCTTGCCAGGTCTTTTAGGTCCGCGAACCACTCTCTCTCCGGCCACCAGGGCGCTACCAAAGTCATCCTTAAGTTTCGGGCAGCCCTTACTCTGTTGAGCACTTGCCTGATCAACGTGAAGGGGGAAAAGCGTACACGTCTAGGGTGTCCCATTTGTGCTGAAAGGCATCCTCCAAGGCTGCCTTTGGGTCTGGGACAGGAGAACAATACACGGGGAGTTGTGCGTTCAGCCTGGTTGCAAAGAGGTCCATCACTGGGGAACCCCACCGTTGAATGATGAGCCTGGCTACTTCCGGGAGGAGGGACCACTCTGTTCCTACTATCTGACCCACCTTGCTGAGACCGTCGGCTAGGACGTTCTTCTTTTCCCGGGGATGAACCTTGCCAATAACACTATCTGGTTCGCCTCCGCCCAATCCAGGATTTCTAGGGCGAGATCGCACAGCTTCCTTGACTTGAGGCCTCCTTGCTTCTTTATGTACGCTACTACTGTGGTGTTGTCGCACATCAACGCCACAGTGTTTCCCCTTAGTAGATCGATGAACTGCAGGCAAGCTTTTTGGACTGCCTTCAACTCTAGGACATTGATGTGTAGGCCTTTCTCCACGTCCGTCCAGGTTCCTCTCGCCGTCTCGTTGAGGAGATGGGCTCCCCATCCCTGGTTGGAGGCGTCTGTGAATAGGAGCATCTCGGGAGGCTCGGTCGCGAAGGGCATCCCCTTGAACGTATTCGACCGGCACTGCCACCATTCCAGGGAGGGTATTGTGTTTGGCAGAACTGGGATTAATTTTTGGGGCGAGTCCAGTTGGTTCCAGAAGCCCTTCAGGTTCCATTGGATGGCCCTGAGCCTGAGTCTCCCTTGGGGAACCAGTTTCTCCAATGACACCAGATGACCTATTAGCCTTTGCCAGTCCTTCGCTCTCCTGGGTTGCCCCAAAAGGAAAGGCAGAAGGATCTTTATTAGATTGCTTACCCGTTCCTCTGACGGAAAGGCCTTCACTAGTCGGGAATCCAGTGTCATCCCCAAATAGGTCATCCTGGTGGAGGGAGATAGGTTCGATTTTTCTCGGTTGATCATGATACCCAGACCCTTGCAAAATTGAAGAAGATTTACACCCTGCTCCTTCAAAACGTCCTCTGAGGAGGAGAGAAGCAACCAGTCGTCCAGGTACCGGATGAGGCGAATACCCCGCTCATGAGCCCACACCGAGACTGTCGTGAAGACTCTCGTGAATACCTGGGGAGCAGTCGACAACCCAAAGCAGAGGGTCTTGAATTGCAGGATCTGGGTACCCCATTTCACTCGGAGAAACTTTCGGCTTGAGGGGTGGACCGGGATTTGGAAGTATGCGTCCTTGAGGTCTATGGTCATCATGTAGTCTTTCTCCCTCAAGGACTGCAAGACCGACTTCGGAGTGTCCATTTTGAAATCTGTCTTGCAAACAAACTTGTTGAGAGCTGACAGGTCTATCATCGGTCTCCATCCCCCCCTCGCCTTTTCTACCAGGAATAGTCGGCTGTAGAAACCTGGTCCCGGGTGCAGGACCTCCTCCATGGCGCCCTTCTCCAACATATTGGACACCTCTTCTTGAAGGGCCGCCCTCTTCAACGGGTCCTTGGGTGCCAGCCACTCCGACAGGCTGGCCGGAATCAAAGGTGGAGGTTCCGTTAAGAACGGAAGCCTGTACCCCTCCTTCAGTACGGATACTGTCCAGGGTTCCGCTCCGTGAGCCTTCCATGCTTGCCAATGTCGTCTGAGGCATCCCCCAACCTAAGGCTTGGGCAGGAGTAGGGGGCCTCCCACTCTACCTCCTCCTGGAGGAGCGGCCTGAACGGCCTCTCCTGGAGGCAGAATACCCTGTTCTAAAAGAGGCAGACGCTGCTGGACCTCCTCTAGGGGGGGGCTGTGGCGCTGAAGCCCACGAGGAAGAAGGGGCTTCTCTCCTCGTCAGGCTAGGAGGGGCCTGAGAAGTAGAGGGCACGTCTGATGCTGACCTCTTGTAGGGGGGCCTCCTTACCGGTTGAGGCCTGGGAGCGCTCACTTCCTTTCGTTTAGCTACCTTCTCCATTATCTCCTCTAACTGTTTCAAGGGGAACAAGGAGTCACCCCACACAGGAAGGCTCCTCATGGCCCTCGCCTCCCTGTCTGGGATCTTCCGGGAAAGCTTGCCAGAATCGTATCCCTCTTGCGCAGAACCCAGTTCGCTGAAAGGGCAAGGGACTGATAAGTAAGGAACTTCAGGGTCTTGCCCCCGGAGATGATAAGCTCCTTCAGTAGGTTCTGTTGCTCTGGGTCTGTTAAGTCATATGTGGCTTGTACACCTACCAGCGTGGAGGCCCACCAGTCCAACCAAGAGGAGACGTGCACCAAGTTTTTCGACATCTCCTCCATCATCGCAGCCTCCAACTGCGAAAAGCAAATCGGGGCTGAGGAGGCTCTGTCCTCCGGGGCACCCTGTCCCAGAACTTCGAGGGAAGGCTCCACTTTGCAGGCTCCCGGCCGTTGTCCCTCTGGCACATAGAACCTACTCTGGGACCTGAGTCCTTGGAGCAACTTCGAGGAGCTCTGTGTTTTGGGAGCTTCGGCATTGCCTGCCACAACTTTATCAACATGAGCCCGTCCCAGGACTAGATCTCGGGCCACAGGCAGGGCCAGGGAGGTTTTCTGCTGGACGGGTGCCTCCATCAAGCGGCTCAGGCTGGACCTCCAGAAGTCCTCGTCGGTTGGGACCGGTTCCTCAATCCGATGATGCCTTCGTATCAGGCCTATTACCTTCCGATACGCCGAGTCCTCGGTCGGGGAACCTTCTCTACCGTCAGCAGTACCTTCCATCTGATCCCGAGGAGCCGGGTCACCGGGCACTCCTACCGGGCGCTTCGGTTCTGGATCAACAGGCACTCCCCTGCGGTGGTACCGGTCTGCCCCGGAGGGAACTTCCGCACCAGGGTTGGGGGTCAGAACGGGCATCGCCGTGCCGGCGAGGACTACCGTCCATGTAATCTCTCTGGGGGACGAGGACGCGGATCCCGTGGGCTGACCCGACGGAGGGAACCGTTCCTTTAAGTCCAAGGGCCGAGCCAGCTGTGCTGACTCGCCCAGGCTGCCCGTACGGAAGCACGGCTCCCCCCGCTGGGCGGGGTGAGCCGGAAGCTTCGCGGACTTACGCCTGCCTGAAGAGGCCTTCTCGCATTTCTCCCTGCGAGGGAGATGGCCTTCGCGGCGAGTAATCCCTGGACCGCCGGTCAGGGGAACGCTGCAATTCACTCCTACGGGGAACGAAGACCAAATCACCATCGGGGGACCTACTCTTCCTGTACTTCCTCCGTGGAGACCGGGACCGTTTTCTACTGAACCTCGAGCAGGACCTTGAGCGGGAACGCCTGCTTCTGGACCGCTCTCTCCATCGGCGGTGCCTCCTCCTCGCTTCCCCTTCTGAAGAGAACGAAGCACCATCATCTGAAGAAACCGACGACACTGTACCACCCGACCGACGGGCAGGAGCGGGGGCTACGGAGGGCTTCGCGACCTGCTGCGTTCCAGAGGTCGAGGGTTGTAGGAAAGACTCCGGAACCGTCGTCAGAGGAGCTGGAAAAGAGGTTGGACGTACTACACTAGGGAACCAGGTATCCAGGCCCTCTTCCATCCGCATTGGGGACCTACCTGGCGTTTTAGGGAGCCTCCACCCGAAGGGCTCACTTACCGTGGAATCCAACTTTCCCTGAGCGTCACCAGCCGCTGAAGAACCTGAAACACAGGCCCACGAAGCGGCAAAGAATGAGGCACAACATTACTACACCACAAGGGGTCGTCGGAGGAGACGTGCCCCCCAAGCACAAGGGCAGAGTCTCCGGAACCCCCAGACACAGCACTATCAGGCTCCCCACTAGCCTGAGAAGTCCCAGCAACCCCCACTTCATACACATTAGACTCCTAAAAAGGGCCCTCGGCTCTTTCCCCGCAACGGACTTACCTCGTCCCCTACTCTGGGTAGGGGAAGGTGAGACAGAAGCCCCGTCGGACCGTCCACTGGGTGACGGTAACGGCGAAGAGATGCTAGATTTCCTGGGCAAACGTTTCGATGACTTCTTCTTCTTAGTGCCATAACGCACCCACTGGATCTCACTCCATCTAACACACTCATTGCACGTATCCGACGGCGAACACACTCTGCCTCTACAGGAAGAGCAAAGGGAATGAGGGTCCACTTCGGGCTTGGAAAGGAACGCTCCACACGACTTTCCGGCTCTAGGCCCAGGACAACGGCGGACCTGCTCCATCGCACACAACCACAAGACACAGGAACGAAGGGAATAAACAAGGAATACACTTGGGAAGCACAAGGAAAGGCAGTGAACACGCGAGAACACAAGGGATAAGCACAGAGATACCACGCGGTAACCACGCGGGACACACGAGTCGGGACACAAAGGGTCGTAAGAGAATGAGAGCGGCGTGATGGTATCACGACGCGACCAGAGAACTCACTGACTAACGGGACCCAAGCTGACGCCGACATAGCTCAGGTCTACCCTCGGGGCACGTTCTCATTACTCCCGGGTTAGTCCTCCATAGAAAACGGACGTAGGGTATACTACACAAAACTCTGGTCGGTTGAGAGGAGATTACAGGTAACTCCTAAGAAAGTAGTTCGAGGTAAGTATTTGTGTTGGAACAACTCTTGCTTCACATCTGTAACAATAGCAATCAATATCCAGCATTCACTTCCTGAATGAAAAAGAAGATGAAAAGTTTGATTACCCTGTTAAGCATCCCTTCAGACAATACTGCTGCTTTCATACCGTCTCACTATTCACCATCTAAGCACTGTATTCCTACAAGTTTTCTTTAGCTTCAACCATAAATTTCCCAACATATCAGGAAGGGAAGCAATGGGATCTCTCTCTCACTCTCATGTTGTCCAGTCACTCAGTATGAAAAGTTATCCTCACTCTGTTTCAGAAAATAAATTGGCTCTTTCAATATCTTTGTGACTGGAGGATTCAGAACTAGAGCTCTCCCCCTCATGCAATGGGTTATCAATATTAAAGTCTTCATCATCTAGTGATTATTCAATTCCTCCTTAAGAAATATATATCCTCTTTAGCAAGTGCATTGTAAAATAAAAATAAAAATAGCAGAAGGTTGAATTATGACAGAAAATTCTCAAAGCATACTGAAAAAAAGTGAGCCTTCTACTGTCAAGGGCCCGACTAAAAAATGTTGCCAGGCTGCCTATTAATTTCCATTTACTATTCACATCTGCCGAGTGTAGCCAAATAATGTTCCTAAAATTTATGAGTAAACATATCATTATGAGATGACAATTTGAAATGGGAGTTTAAAGTCAAAAATGTAATATGTTGAGGGCATTACTGAGGTAAATCACATTAAACATAATAATGTGTGAATGACACTTATTAGGTTAATGACACAACCTGTCATTAACTACCTTGTTAACAAATTAAACTGCCATTCCTGCTCACGATGAAAATATCTCCCTATTCAAAACTATTCTTGCAAGATAACAGAAAAGGGGAACAAGGTGCTTTGACACTCCTCATTGCTGCAATGATCAGTGTAACAAAACTGACCCTCACTAATAGAGAAAGTGAGGATGCACCTTATTTACAAATAATACCTTTGAAAGTGCTAAAATAGTATACTAAGATTGCTCCTCGTTAGATTGTTTCACAAAATGCTGATTTAAATACAGACTTTATATCACGAAAATAAAAATAACTTTTATCACCAAGTGGTTTCATGCTCTGATATGAATCACCAAATATGTCCCTTATCCATGCTTCCTTCTTAAATAGCTACGTTGATTTCATATGAAATAGTCATGACTACAGTTTCAATGCATTTGTAATGATCAAAGAAATCATTCACAATTTTTTAACTGGATTTTCAATGACCAGAACTTAAAACTATTACAGCAAATAAAAATATCGCTGCCAGTTATTTTTCAATATTAATTTTATTTGGTTCACTGCCTACAACCTATATACACTGGATTAACTAAATACTATTTTTCAAAAACTTTTAAAAGACTTTCATTACATTCATTCTGATATAAGAAAATTAATGATCCATCTACAGAAATTGAATAACAGAATATGAAAGAAAAATCACATTATCAAAATAAAATTTCTTATGAAACATAAAATCTGTACCTGTTTGTTGCAAAAGAAGAAAAAAAAAGAAAAAAAATTGACACAATTGTCAAATAAACAGTAAACAAATGACTAGGTAAAATAAAAATGGAGTACAGTACCTGTAATTCACTCATGAAATGAAAAAAAGGAAACCATTTGAATTGTTCTCCAACGTCTCTCTTTTAGTAGCTCCAATCCAATAATGAAGTAGCCAAAACATTTGAATTACCAATGCAAAACAAACAAATTTGTTAACACAGTAATAAAATCTAAGAAAATCTCATTAATAAAAAATATGTAAGTGTATACAGGTATATAAGTAAATTGCAGTCTCCTTAAAAAAGGTCATACTTTGATGGACTCTGAAATATAAAAATGAACATACAGTATAAAGAGATCATTAAAGACATTCGAAGTGTGCAATCATATCAAGTACTGTATTACAGAGTTGATCCTCTTTCACTAGCAAACTCATGATGAGTAAAAGATATTTTATACAAAAATTTTAAAAATAATCATGGTTTAAATGATACTGATAAACAATTCTTTCAGATACAGCATGTCATTATGACACATAAGGTATACAGAAATATACTATGCGTAATTGTTTATGAATAGAGAACAAAAACAAATTAGTCCAATATCACAAAAAAAAAAATTCAACTTTCTACTAAACAAGAAAGGACTTGTCAACTTGGATGTTGAGAAAATGGGTTACTCTTAATATTGACAATTATGAGTCAAAAACTATAAAAGTGGCAATGAGCATCCATAAAATATTTAGTGTTCGGTGTAAGTTTTAATAAAATTTCTTATTTCTACTGTACTCACCTGATCTTCATGTTGCTTCTTCTCCAGAAGTTCAGTTTAATTGTCCTTAACCAATAAAATTTTTTATCTTTCCCACTTTCTTCCCTTCAATTAACACATGCACTTAGTAAAGGAATAAGCCTTCTAGCGGTAAGTGGTAACCGTCTCCTCAGTTTCGAAGTCAACATTTTCCCTATCCTCTTGACAATATGAGACAATGAGAAAGAGGATGGACATATATATTAACATCAGGTGGGTATAGAAATAAGAAATGTCATTTCTATGAACCTCCCCTGATGTTCACATTGCTGACTCCCACACTCTAATAGAGGTGAGATGCCAGTGCAGGAAAGATAGGATAAGTTTAATTAAAATTATAGTAATATGCCATGGTTAAGATTTACAAACCAGGTCCATATTACTTTTAACAAACAATCTCAAAATTGGGTTTGAAATACGGACTCCAAATTGTTTAATGAAACTACTTAAAAAAACGGACTGTATCTAGTATAATGATACTCTGATTGATACCAAAGATGTAGATAGGGGATTTATAAATCAACTGAAATCAAAATCAATTAGATCACGGCCCTGCAACCACTATAGGACCTGGAGCTTAGCAGACTTTATAAGCAAACCATGATTCTTCATGATAATGTATAGCAAAACCCTACTTGGTATGTCAATGAGCTACTGCTAAAACTATTTCCAAAGAAAGGTTTCTAGAAAATTCAAGGAAATTAGATGGCCTACTCAAATCATGTACATTAAATATTTAAAGGCCACTCATGAATGGCAGAGGTAAGGGACAGTGAATCATTGTCCTATCAAGCAGGACAATGTCCTAGAGACTGACCATACATACATATGATCAGCTTCCAAGCACCCTATTACCAAAGCTAGGACCAATGAGGCCCAGGCAATGGCTGCTGATGACTCAGCAGATAGACCTATAGGTTCCCCCAAACTCCCCATCCTTAGCTCACAAGGATGGTGAAGTAGCAGGGACCAAAGAAACTAACAAGTTTGACAAAACTTTTCACAACATAATTCAAATCATAGTATTGCCCCTGTAATACACTGAGCAGTAATAAGTAAACAGTCTAAAGTAGTCTTGCCAGTAGCCAACAACTAAAGAAAATGAGGAGACAAAGAGAATGCTCATCAGTTACCACATACCAGAAGAATCAGCATTCCTTTACTAAGTGGATGTATTTATTGAAGGTAAGAAAATGGGAAAATTAAAAAATTTTACAGGTAAATGTCAATCAAACTGAGCTTATGGAGAATATGCAATATGAACATAGGGGAGGTCCTTAGAAATAAATACATGATCATCAGTTATAAGCAAGGATACAAAAATAACCCTTCAATACAGTAAAGCTATCGATTCATATTTTACCTCTCATCTAATTTCAGATTTTATAAATAGAAAAGATGTAAACAAATAAGATAAAGAAAAAGGGAAAACTTAAAAAGCTCTAAGATACTAAACTGGGAAACAATTGCATGAAATTATGCAGACAATCATCATTCCAATATGTAGCAATGAAAATTAAATTAATGCACTATATGTAAGTTAACATTAAAGATTTCCTTTTGATACACCAGTGAATTATAAAAAAAAAAATTACTAAAATTTGCAATGGTTAAAATGTTTGCCTCCCTTTTTTGCCCAGATAAATATTACATTTACTTTTGAATTAAAGCTGAAGTATGTAATCTAAGTCTACTGAATGTCAAACATCATTATTTATCTTCTGCTATATAAACAAGAATATGTCATTATCAGTACGAGTATCTTACAAATATTTCCCAGCTTGATATAGGTAGCTCTTTGATCTGTGAAATATACATACCTGGTATATACATGCACTCACGCACACACACACACACACACACATACATATATATATATATATATATACTGTATATATATATATATATATATATATATATATATATATATATATATATATACTGTATATAATATATATATATATTTATATATATATATATATATATATATATATATATATATATATATATATATATATATATATATATATATATATATATATATATATATATGTGTGTGTGTGTGTGTGTGTCAAAAGCTGACTTGTGATGAGCATAAAATATGTATTATAGCAACAAAAGCTATAATACATAGATACTGTATATATTTGCATGTATAAAAAGATATATATATATATATATATATATATATATATATATATATATATATATATATATATATATATATATGTGTGTGTGTGTGTGTGTAGACAGACAGACATTCAGACAAACAGATAGAGAGATAGATATACAAAACTTAGTCAAAGTTTGAAAAGTGTCTGCAAGAGGAGAAAGTTTAAAGTAAATGTGATAGAGAGTAAAGTAACAAGAGGAAAATAAAATGGGAAAGATGGAGTAATGAATGTAAGTAAGTCTGGTGGAAGAATCGAAATTTTGAAGTAAATATACCCAATGAGAAGAATAAAAGGAAACAAGATGTGTTCAAAAGATTAAAAAGAGACTGATTGTTTATGGAAGCCAATTGTCGATGCACACAAGGATTGTTGAACTAAATCCCCATTAAAAAGTGAAGTGTGGATGTTAAATGTGAAAGATAAAAGAAGCTATTAACATCTATTTGTGTAGAATAGGAAAAGTAAGAACCACTGATAAGATGGATAATATGGAGAAGTGGTGAATGAGTACACGTTGTACTTTGGTTGCACAGAATAAACAGAAGATAATACTGCAAGTAGGTGAAAAGTTTGCTTAATTCAGAAGTATTATGTGGGAAGGGGAGAGAAATAGAAGCAAGAACTGGATGGTAGGTATGAAACAGATGCGAGAAAATAAGAACCTTAAAATCCAGAAAAAATCAAGTGTGTCTGCAAGATAGATGTGAATGGATCAGTGAGTAAAGACAGCAATACAACTTGCTCCTGATGAGCCTCCTGTTTAGGTTCACATGTTGAAATACAAATGTGGTAGAAAAATGCCTTATTTCGACAAAGCAAAAGAGTGTTTGTGTCTGTTAAATATAATGTAGTAAAATGCTTGAAAATGAGAGGGAATTTCTCTTAAACTTTTAGAATTAGCCTAGCAACTATACCTTTGCAATACCTATATCCTTGCATCTAAAGAATGCGCAATCAATGTTGTTACTTTGTAAGTGTGCTATGTGCTGAAGCTAAGTACAGCATACCAAAACACTAACTTGAATACAGGAATTGACTGTCTCCAGAATGAGGATAAAACAGCTTTCCTCATCTGTTATCACAATAAGCTATACAAAATATTTTCAACATGATTTAAGATGCTTATATACACTTTGTTTGCAACTCAGGCAACCAGATACCCATTTAAAAACATAAATATTCTAAAATTCTAAAAAATCACATTAAAATATAACACATTAATATACTAATTTAATATTATTGACCTATATCCTGGTCAATTATAGGAGGTCGCCTTGACCTCAAAATAAATCTTTGGTTATTCTCAAGGTGTTGGTTCTCCTCAAAAACCCTTTCCGGCAAGGGTTGTTCTATTTCTGCACCAGCACCAACAGATGGTTCTGCTGTTGGAGGGATCTCTTCCTGAGGTCTATTCTGAGCCTGAACAATTAAGGCTTCACCAACCTCATTATCTCGTACTAGTTCCCTGTTACCGCTATTCATATTCTCCCCCAAGATAACATCAATGTCTTCTCCATCCCACACTGGCACATCAGCATTTGCTTCATCTGCATTGGGATGATTTTCTTCTCCCTCATTCTCCCTTCTACTGCTATTGGAATTATCTGCGCGTGATGTTTCAATGTTATAAAGTGTTTCGTGGCAGAGTGGACACGAGTCTTGGATGTACAGCCACTTACGCAAGCAAACACTATGAAAGTAATGATTACATTTTGTAATCTTTGCACTGTGCAATCCTTGGAAACATATAGCACACACATCATCATGTTTCACTAACTGATCTTGGGTTGCCTCTGGTAGAGAGTTAATCTTATTCACTGCTGTTCGGCGTTTCATAAACACAGTCCAACCATTCCTGGCCTCACACCAAATGTTAAAATATGCATGGATGCACATCATAAATGCCCTTATAGAACCCCCGGACTCAAAAATATATATCCAGGCACCATTGAAAAATAAGAGAATACCAAAAATGAACTCGACACTATTTCCAAAAGCCCTAATGTAATAAACATAATCATCCAGTCTTTCCCAAAATGTACTACAATAGGCATCTACAAGGAATAATCCATATATAAGAAGAGAGACTAAAGTCTTCACTACAACTTGTACTGAAAAGGCAGATACAGCCAGCAGCCATGTAGATAATGGATACAATGACCACAAAACAAACAAGAGCATTACTGGTAAAAATACCAAAATAGAGCACACAACCAGAGCCCGTATGTGACGATAAAGAGCTGGATTGCGGCTTGCGCTAAGTGACATTAAGACTGGATTAACCATATTATGTATGAAATGTAACATAGCAGTGAATAGAAGGCAAAAGTTACGACACAAACGAACAAATCTCTTTTCTCCACCCATTACTGTGAGGCCACTCTGTTCAGCCAAAATGAAGAACAAAATAGCACACACAGTCCCCATGCTTCTCTCATCATCTTCCACTGTGAGGAGAATCATCTGGAACACCACACCGACATAATGACAGATGTAGGAAACAATACTTGTCATTCCCAAAAGAGCTACTGCAGTTTCGCATCCCTGTGTCATTATAGCCTTGAAAATTACATAGAAGTCTGCCATTGTCAATGAAAACAAGGACTGATATTCTCCTCTTACATACATGAATTCTCCTAGAAGACCTGCTAAATGCATTGCCATCCGTAGCAACCAAAATGTTCTCAAAACATTTGGGATGTTTAACCTCACCCATTCAGATTCCAAAAGTGAATGGAGTCCAAAGTCTCTCATTACTCTTTGAGCATAATGATAGCCCTCTAAAACAACATGAATACACTTCAGCAAATTAGAGAAGACTGTGTACTTTAGTACAGCCAATGGAAGTAATGCAGAAAGTAAAGGGATGCTAACAAGGATCCAATTTGGGACACAGAAAAATGAGAGTGCAGATGGTAATATAAAGGATACTATGAGCAGTTTCTGCAAGAGAGGGTAATGGGGTCCTGAATAAATCAAGGTAAAGAGATAGCCCAAAAACCCTTGGAAGATGTAATTTGCACCAAGTGTGAAAATTGTACCTCCACTGTCAAAAAGAGCTGTGGTATTGAGAGATAAAATATTGAGCATAACAGAAGGAAAACTAGACTCTGGCCCAGATGTTAAGTACCTGATAGTAGCCACGTTTGCCTGATATCCAATTACAATTACAGCAAAGCTTATGATAACAAAATAAACTTTTATCAATCGTTGAGAACTAAGCAGAAAGGCAACTGTTGCTGTCGCATAAACTGAAAGAGAAAAATACAAATCTATTAGAAATACAGTATATATGTCTTCATACAAATCCATAACATGTACTGTCCATTTTGTTTGCCATGAAATATTCCCAGATAGTAAAATTTTCTCTGAAAGATGAAAGCAGAATGTGGGTACCATAGCAGCTGACTAGCGCAGATTTGAAAAAAGCCCTTTAGTCTTACATGTCAAACCAGCTTCATTCTTTATTTTGCTAGTGGATTAATAAAAGTTCCTCAGACTCATCAGATATTTGTGATAATTAGATTTATATTGCTAGTTGGTTCCCATTCAGTTTTAACTATGCAGCAAGGTCATTAAGGATTTTAAGACTAAATGCCTTATAAGTAACATAGTACATATTATCAACAAGAGAACCCTACAACTTGGCCAGCAGTCACTCTGTCATAGCAGGAGAACTGAGAGGTTGAGTAACAAAAGCTCCTTTATAGCAAAACCATGAAAGTAAAGTTACTCTTCATGACCTTAAAGATCTCCAGAGTTAAATCATCTAATGGAAGCTCATCTGCAGAAACTCTACATATCATGGGAGACTCTAGAACCCAACCCTTGAATATTTCAAGTGATTCAATAAGGTTATCGACTTCCTTCTTTTGAGACAAGTGGTACTTGCCCCTTGGCTCTAAGATCGATTGCCTTTTATTAAATTGAAACAGGATTTCTCTTGATTTTAAAGGAGCTAGGACCAAAGATCAACACTTTATTTAGACAGGTAGCTTCTGGCTAAACTTATTTTAGTACTGAGATATGCACAAAAGAGGCCTTAGTTTAACAAACAAAATTAAAATTCCAAAGAGATTTATCAGCTTTGCAGAAATTTCCTCAAACCTGCACCCTTTTGCCAATCCTTATAAGCCACATATCTTTGAACATATTTCATTGCATTTAGTTCAAGTTTTGATTTTTGAAGTTGCCACTAAACAGACAATATAAGGCTGTAGATCAGCCAAAGTGTGTTCCTAGATCCTTTTTCAGAGACTCTATGGCAAGATCCAAGATGGTGGCAGAACTTAGTGAGGGAGGTAAAATTAGTCCCTCCAGCTCCCAAGTTTTCTTTTTTGGTACCCTCCATGAAAGTTTAGGAAGCAAATTCGCAATATGGTATTTTCATAGAGCGGGGATCATGTCACCACAACAAATACCTTGTAAATCACTTAGAAGTTGATTACAATATTTCTTTATGCAGCATATTTCACAGACTGTGGGTATCATAACAAACATGACAAATATAGCAAAGCATGTCTAAGACATCATGGAGACACAAAAGCAAAGTTGTAATATAAATACACTTTCTTTATATAAAAGTTTATCAATATCATATGGGTACAAGAGGAGGGACAAGATTGTGATAAAACAAATTTAGCTTTTATAACATGACACTAAAATTATTGTACCAATAAATGAATGATGAAGTTATGAAACCATTGAAGAACATATATCTTGGAAATTGAGTTTCAAGTGGGTTAAGGAACATGAAGTAAACATCACTAAGTCTTTTGCCCCTGAAAACACAATGTGATGCCTGGTTGCCACATCAGTAGAATAGGTTTTGCTATCGGAATGGTCAAAGTACCTGAATATCTGCTATGGTAACTGTGGGGAAAATACAACTATGGGCCCATTTCCTACCATCCAAAATAACAAGCTACTAGTGTATTACTTGGCCCTTTTAGATCTGGTTTCTTTCTTGCATATTTAGGGTAATCCGGTGGAGCATGATTTCCTTTTATAGCCATATCAAAGAAAGTCTGTGACAATGCATTAATCTCTAAGAATCCCAAAATCATATTAAGGAGCACGACTCTGCCCCATTAAAACAATTTTACTCAGGGGTTACTTGAAACTCTATCAACTTTTTTTTCTACAGATTTGATATAGAAACCATTTGAAAGATACTTCTATACAAAAACTTCTATAATGGAAATTCTCTTAGCTTTATTATTTTTTCTATCTATATTATTTTATCAATGTAAAGAGGTCACCTTTAAAGGTGGCCATTTTTTATAAGGAATTTTTTTTTTCAAGTAAATGTAAAGATTATAAGCTATGAAATTCCCTATCAATTTATGTTTTGAATGACAAAAATTAGTCAATATCAAAAAAGAAGATAATTTTTCTATATAAAATTTAATATTTTGACAAATTGGACTTCAAAGTTTTTTGTGGATATTAATTGAATAGACTTTAGTATGAACAGTATATGTATGAATTTTTGGCAGTAATTTTTCTAACCACAAGGATGATAAGAAGATTAGGGACATACCCTAATCATTATATTTCATGGTTATTTAGTAACAAGTGATGAGCCCCTTCCCTTATATTGAAAAATATTGCATCCCCAAACATATATACTGTATACACACTACATGTATCAAATGCATACACAAGAGCAAAATTGGCTAACATAATATATTCTCATCTGTGTAGTTCTCTGGGAAAATTTTACACTTAGGCCAATCAATTATTGTTACTGACACTTTAAGTATCCTTCAACATAATCATAATATGTTATTTTTATTAATAAAATAAATTTTTTAATATACTTACCCGGTGATTATATAAGCTGCAGCTCTGCTGCCCGACAGAAAAACTCTACGTTCAAAATACGCCAGCGATCGCTATGCAGTTAGGGGGTGTACATCAACAGCGCCATCTGTCGAGCAGGTACTCAGTACTCAATGTAAACACAGAACTCAATTTTCTCCTCGGTCCACTGGGTCTCTATTGGGGAGGAAGGGAGGGTCCTTTAATATATAATCACCGGGTAAGTATATTCAAAAATTTATTTTATTAATAAAAATAACATTTTTCAATATTAAACTTAGCCGGTGATTATATAAGCTGATTCACACCCAGGGGGGTGGGTAGAGACCAGCATTACTTGTTTACATTATTATGAGCTAAGTATTTTGTATTTCATTTTAGCAGTTATTCAAAATAACAAACATAAAATAAATAAGTACCTGGTAAGGAAGTCGACTTGAACAATTACTCTGCCTTTTTAAGTACGTCTTCCTTACTGAGCCTCGCGATCCTCTTAGGATGCTGAGTGACTCCTAGGAGCTGAAGTATCAAGGGTTGCCACCCATACTAAAGGACCTCATCAAAACCTCTAATCTAGGCGCTTCTCAAGAAAAGAATTTGACCACCCGCCAAATCAACCAGGATGCGAAAGGCTTCTTAGCCTTCCGGACAACCCAAAAAACAACAATAAAAAACATTTCAAGAGAAAGATTAAAAAAGGTTATGGAATTAGGGGAATGTAGTGGTTGAGCCCTCACCCACTACTGCACTCGCTGCTACGAATGGTCCCAGGGTGTAGCAGTTCTCGTAAAGAGACTGGACATCTTTAAGATAAAAAGACGCGAACACTGACTTGCTTCTCCAATAGGTTGCGTCCATTATACTCTGCAAAGATCTATTTTGTTTAAAGGCCACTGAAGTTGCGACAGCTCTAACTTCATGTGTCCTTACCTTCAGCAAAGCATGGTCTTCCTCATTCAGATAGGAATGAGCTTCTCGTATCAACAGTCTGACATAATAGGAAACTGCATTCTTTGACATAGGTAAAGAAGGTTTCTTAATAGCACACCATAAAGCTTCTGACTGTCCTCGTAAAGGTTTAGTTCGTCTTAAATAGAACTTAAGAGCTCTAACAGGGCATAAGACTCTTTCTAGTTCATTTCCAACCAAATTTGAAAGGCTTGGAATATCGAACGATTTCGGCCAAGGACGAGAAGGTAGCTCGTTTTTGGCTAGAAAACCAAGCTGTAAAGAACATGTAGCCGTTTCAGAAGAAAATCCGATGTTCCTACTGAAGGCGTGTATCTCACTGACTCTTTTAGCTGTTGCTAAGCAAACGAGGAAAAGAGTCTTTAAAGTGAGATCTTTAAAGGAGGCTGATTGTAGTGGATCGAACCTTTCTGACATAAGGAATCTTAGTACCACGTCTAAATTCCAACCCGGTGTAGCCAAACGACGCTCCTTCGAGGTCTCAAAAGACTTAAGGAGGTCCTGTAGATCTTTGTTGTTAGAAAGATCTAAGCCTCTGTGACGGAAGACTGCTGCCAACATGCTTCTGTAACCTTTGATTGTGGGAGCTGAAAGAGATCTTTCCTTCCTTAGGTATAATAGGAAGTCAGCTATTTGGGTTACAGAGGTACTGGTTGAGGATACTGATACCGACTTGCACCAGTTTCGGAAGACTTCCCACTTCGACTGGTAGACTCTAAGAATGGATGTCCTCCTTGCTCTAGCAATCGCCCTGGCTGCCTCCTTCGAAAAGCCTCTAGCTCTCGAGAGTCTTTCGATAGTCTGAAGGCAGTCAGACGAAGAGCGTGGAGGCTTGGGTTTACCTTCTTTACGTGTGGCTGACGTAGAAGGTCCACTCTTAGAGGAAGAGTTCTGGGAACGTCCACCAGCCATAGAAGTACCTCGGTGAACCATTCTCTCGCGGGCCAGAGGGGAGCAACTAACGTCAACCTTGTCCCTTCGTGAGAGGCGAACTTCTGCAGTACCTTGTTGACAATCTTGAACGGGGGGAATGCATAAAGGTCTAGATGGGACCAATCCAGTAGAAAGGCATCTATATGAACTGCTGCTGGGTCCGGGATTGGCGAGCAATAAATTGGGAGCCTCTTGGTCATCGAGGTTGCAAAGAGATCTATGGTAGGTTGGCCCCATGTGGCCCATAGTCTCTTGCACACATCCTTGTGTAGGGTCCATTCTGTTGGGATGATTTGACCCTTCCGACTGAGGCAGTCCGCCATGACATTCATGTTGCCTTGAATGAACCTCGTTACTAGAGAAAGGTTTAGATCTCTTGACCAGGTGAGGAGGTCCCTTGCGATCTCGTACAACGTCATAGAATGGGTCCCTCCTTGCTTGGAGATGTACGCCAAGGCCGTGGTGTTGTCTGAGTTCACCTCCACCACCTTGCCTAGAAGGAGGGACCTGAAGCTTTTCAAGGCCAGATGAACTGCCAGTAGCTCCTTGCAGTTGATATGTAACGTTCTTTGATTCGAGTTCCAAGTTCCCGAGCATTCCCGACCGTCTAATGTCGCACCCCAGCCCGTGTCCGATGCGTCCGAGAAGAGAACGTGGTTGGGGGTCTGAACAGCCAGGGGCAGACCCTCTCTGAGGTTGATGTTGTCCTTCCACCAAGTCAGTGATGACTTCATCTTCTCGGAAATGGGGATCGAGACCGCTTCTAGCGTCTTGTCCTTTTTCCAGTGAACAGCTAGGTGAAATTGAAGGGGACGGAGGTGCAGTCTCCCTAACGCAATGAACTGTTCCAGGGATGAAAGCGTCCCTATCAGACTCATCCACTGTCTGACTGAACATCGGTCCTTCTTTAGCATGTTCTGGATGCATCCTTGGGCTTGACTTGTTCTGGGGGCCGACGGAAAAGCCCGAAAAGCTTGACTGTGAATCTCCATCCCTAAATACACTATAGTTTGGGATGGGACCAGTTGGGACTTTTCCATATTGACCAGGAGACCCAATTCCTTGGTCAGATCTAGAGTCCACTTTAGATTCTCCAGACAGCGACGACTGGAAGAAGCTCTTAGAAGCCAGTCGTCCAAATAGAGGGAGGCTCTGATGTCCGCTAAGTGCAGGAATTTGGCAATATTCCTCATCAGTTTCGTAAAGACAAGAGGAGCCGTGCTTAGGCCAAAGCACTGGGCTTGAAATTGGTAGAAAACCTTTCCGTAAACGAACCTCAGAAAAGGTTGGGAATCTGGGTGGATGGGGACGTGAAAGTAAGCGTCCCTTAGGTCTAAAGAGACCATCCAGTCTTCCTTCCTGACCGCTGCTAGAACAGACTTTGTGGTCTCCATGGCGAACGTCTGCTTTGTGACAAAGACATTCAGAGCACTGACGTCTAGCACCGGCCTCCACCCTCCTGTCTTCTTTACCACTAAGAAGAGACGGTTGTAGAAGCCCGGGGATTGATGGTCCCGGACTTTGACTACCGCTCCCTTTTCTAGTAAGAGAGACACCTCTTGCTTCAAAGCTAGTCTCTTGTCCTCCTCTCTGTACCTGGGAGAGAGATCGATGGGAGACGTTGCTAGAGGGGGTTTGCGTACAAACGGGATCTTGTACCCTTCTCTGAGCAACTTCACAGATTGTGCATCTGCGCCCCTTTTCTCCCAGGACTGCCAGAAGTTCTTGAGTCTGGCTCCCACTGCTGTCTGAAGAAGGTGGCAGTCAGACTCTGCCTTTAAAGGACTTGGTACCTTTCTTCTTATTCCCACGTCTCCCTTCGGCACGAGCACCTCCTCTGCTGGAGGCTCTGCCACGAAAGGGCGGAATGAATCTGGACGCTGGAGTGTCCATCCTGGGTCTAGACACGGTAGGCAAAGGGGTGGCTTTGCGGGCAGAGGACGCAACCAGGTCATGCGTGTCTTTTTGAATCAAGGAGGCAGCAATCTCCTTTATCAACTCCTCTGGGAAAAGGCACTTTGAGAGAGGAGCAAACATAAGTTCCGATCTCTGACACTGTGTTACTCCAGCAGACAAGAAGGAGCAAAGGTTTTCCCGTTTCTTGAGGACCCCGGAAACGAACGAAGCCGCACGCTCACTGGAACCGTCCCGTATGGCCATGTCCATGCAGGACATAATAAGCATGGAAGTTTCCTTGTCAGAAGGGGAGATCTTCCTGCTCAACGCTCCCAAACACCAATCCAAAAAGTTAAAAACCTCGAAGGCTCTGAACACTCCTTTCATCAGATGGTCTAAGTCTGAAGGAGTCCAACAAATCTTGGAGCGTCTCATGGCTAGCCTGCGGGGAGAGTCTACTAGACTTGAGAAGTCGCCCTGGGCAGAGGCAGGAACTCCCAAGCCGAGAACTTCTCCCGTGGCATACCAGACGCTCGATCTGGAAGAGAGTTTCGCAGGGGGAAACGTGAATGCTGTCTTCCCAAGGTGCTTTTTGGACTGCATCCATTCTCCCAACACTCGTAAAGCTCTCTTAGACGAGCGGGCGAGGACGAGCTTCGTAAAGGCAGGCGCGGATGACTGCGTGCCTAAAGCGAACTCAGATGGAGGAGAGCGTGGGGCCGCAGAAACAAACTGATCAGGATACATCTCCCTGAATAGTGCAAGAACTTTCCTAAAGTCCAAGGAGGGTTGCGTGGTCTTGGGTTCGTCGATGTCCGTATGCGGGTCGTCAATGTGTGCAGCGTCGTCATCATCAGAGAGTCCATCATCTGAATACTGAGGAGGAAGCGGCAAAGGAGTAGGAATTGGCTGGTCAGCTGAGTCCGGCAGCACGGGTGCATGCGTGACTGAACCGGACGCAACGTCATGGAACTGTTGCCCAGTCTGTGAGCTGGCAAAAACCATAGCAGCGCGGGGGCGCAAAGCGTCTACTCCAGACTGTCTAGTCTGCTGTGGGCGAGTAGTGGTAACCACACTGGGTTGCGGAGGTTGACGCACCGCGTCAAAACAAAACAACTTAGGTTGTTGTTGTAACTCGCGAACGTCAACGGAAGGTTCCGTGCGTCGCTGAACGTCAACATGCGGCTGGCAGGGTACACTGGAACGCATGGGTGGCGGGACTCTCACAGCTGGAGTGCGGGAGAAGGTAGCCTCAGCGTCCACTGGACGCACAACCGTGGGTGGTTGTAGGCTAGCGGTTGGTGCAGCGTCAACCTTCTCCGCACGAAAGTCCTGCATTAATGACGTTAACTGTGTCTGCATGGTCTGCAGCAAAGACCACTTAGGGTCTACAGTAGCAGGTGCGGCAACAGACGGTGTTACTGCCTGATGCGGTACCGCTTTGCCTCTCTTAGGAGGTGTGCAGTCATCGGAAGACTGCAGCGAGTCCGAACTGACCCAGTGGCTACAACTGGGCCGTTGGACTTGCGCGGAAGGGACCAACTTGCGTTTAAGAGGCCGCGAGACCTTGGTCCATGGTTTCTTTAGAGAAACATCTTCCGCAGACGAGGAATAAATGGGCTCTCTCGTCTTCTTGTGGGTGGGACGATCTTGGTTAGATACGTCCGAAACCACGGAGGGAACGTCTGTTCGCTGATTAAAGCCTCTCGAACCCTTTGGTCGTACGACATTGCTTCTCCCCTGGGCTTGGGAGCTTGCAAGAGGTCCCGGACTGGGAGGACGACAGGCACGAACAGACAAACCCTCAAGCGCAACACTATCTACAACACTTTCCACAACACTACCACTCACTTTGTCACTACCCACTGCACTCTTACACTTCAACTCCTTGACGTCTCCCATGAGTTGGTTACGGTCACTCGCCAATGACTCGACTCTCTCACCCAGAGCCTGGATGGCACGCATCATATCTGCCATCGAAGGTTGTTGAGTGCTAGAAGGGGGATCAGGAGCAACCACTACAGGGGAAGGAATAGGTTGTGGGGCATGAGGAGAGGAAAAATCAACGGAGCGAGATGAATTTCTCCTGACTCTATCTCTCTCTAGCCTACGTGTGTATTTCTGGAATTCGATGAAATCGAATTCCGAAAGCCCAACGCATTCCTCACATCGATCTTCCAATTGACAGGTCTTATCCCGACAATTGGAACAAACGGTGTGAGGATCGATAGAGGCCTTCGGAAGACGCCTTGAACAGTCCCTAGCATTACATTTCCTGAATTTAGGGACTTGAGAAGGGTCAGCCATCTTGAATTAGTCAAAGGGGAATTCAAAATCTATCCAAAGTCGTCAACAAATAATCCAAAATCAATAAAAGAATGCAAGGATGTATTGAAGATAACGTCTGCAAAGCGAAAGCTAATAACTAGAAATGTGTACTTCACCAAAATATGTGAAAACCAATCCAGTAAGCAACAGCGAATTTAGTAGGTCTTGCCGGTGGCACGACAAAGAGAAAATTGAGTTCTGTGTTTACATTGAGTACTGAGTACCTGCTCGACAGATGGCGCTGTTGATGTACACCCCCTACCTGCATAGCGATCGCTGGCGTATTTTGAACGTAGAGTTTTTCTGTCGGGCAGCAGAGCTGCAGCTTATATAATCACCGGCTAAGTTTAATATTGAAAATAAAATTTGTAAATATATAAATTAAAAGTCAAAAAATTAAGAGGAACATACGTGCAGCAAACGTTTATTTATGAATATCTCATGATATACTGTATCAGCAAATGGATAATACATTTCTCAGCAAATCAAGAGAAAATGGTGGAATTACTGTATAAGGGATACTAAACTAAATAGCTTTTCCTGCAATTTTGATGAGTAAATAAATGCGTACCCATAATAGAAAAGGATTATGTACAGGACCACACGAGCTTGCATAAATAAGTAAAAAGGACTATTTAGCATTAATTGTTGTCAATAAAATATGTATTTGAAAAATTAAATATGAATTACTCCAAGTCGAAAATGTAATACCTGTACTGTAATATGAATACAGTATTAAAAATTCCAAGCCAGAGGACGTTAGTCATGCTCCTTAACAGCTTCTCTGTGAATAAATCTTGAAGGATTCTTTGATCTGTTGGCTTTACTAGTGGAAAAACTGTGAGCCACCCAAATAAAAGTTGCTTCTACTCCACCCTTACTTCCCCCTTGTTCCTTATTCCATTAAAAACTGGAAAAATCTATCTTCTCATGTGTACATTATCTAGTGTTAGGGGGGCAAGATTTTCTAAGAGAATCAAAACAATCTCTAAGCTTTATAGTGTCAATTATATTTATAACAATTACAGAGGAGATACCACTGTGTCTGGCATAATGGGAGTACAGTATTTAAAAAAGTAATATGTACTTTTCCTAACTATACATACCTGAGTCCTTTAAATTATTGAACATGTCTTCAGTTAAGATGGAACTGCCGTAGGATTCATTAACAAGATAGTTAACAACAGCTGGTGAGCACGGATGAACAGCCGTGGCCCCACCTGTTGGAAATTCTTCAATTTTCACCTTCAGCTCAAGGCTGAAGGTGGGAAGTTTGACTTAAAAGGACAAGTTTGTATCAATAGGAAAAATACAAAATCCTTAAAAATTTTGTCATTTGTTTCTACGTGTTTACAAACCTTTTATTATTTTAAGTAGGATACAAACCTTTCTTCCTTTTAAATGAGGAGACTCACTGATTGGCGGGACGGAAAGCCCTAGATTCAAAAGTGGCTGGTTCTTTTTCTCAGCTGGAAGTTTAAATCTACCTGGCCCTGCACGGGAACAAAGAGATGACTCCAGCAACCTCCAATCTGTATATTATAGGAATGAATAGGCTGGTAAGGCCTGGCCTGTCCGAGAAGATTGCTATGTGGTTAAAGGAGGGATAATATACCTGGGGTATGATGATCAATGCGCTGGTATATTCCACCATCCCCCTAGACCTAGATTTTAGAGTATGGGGCTTCAAAGTGTAGCTTACAGACATCGTCATATTCAGCGATTAAATCTTCATTACCAGGAGAGGAGGCCGAAAAATGAAGAAGAGTAAGTTATTCTACCTTTCCTTTCAGACTAATATCGATGCATTACCATGGACAAGATGCTTACTGTCCCATGTGGGAGTTAGGCTGGCTACAAAACTAGCTGAGCAGCCACCACATGACCAAGAACAAAGGTGTCAAGGGACTTGTGGGAGTAGTTCCATACATAGAAGACCATGAAGGTGGGCTGGCATTTCCAACCCAAGCCTTCAACTCTTGGCTTATTGAAAGATTCACCTTAAAGGCTAGGGTGGGGCCTACACCCCTGACTTTATGACCTCTGATCCTAACCAGTACCTCTTCCCTGTCAGGCAGTCAAGGCGAATGCTTTACAGATCGTCTCGTAAAGCCAGAAAGAGATCTTGTTCCTTGACACATCTTCTTGGTCCTGCCAGTACTAAGAAAGAGTCCCAGCCCTGAGGGTTAGGTCCTCTTCAGATAGCACAGCAGAGTCTTCACAAGACACAAAAGCATCTACTTTCGTATCTCGACCCAACATTTCAATTAGAAAGAAAAAGGAGAAAAAGTCAAACCTAGGGTTGTGCACAGACAATTTCTGAGTTTTTGCCACAAAACCTGGTACATAACAAAAGGACACCTACTTCCACACCTCTCTCACAAACGAGAGAGATGATCACCCACATGAGAGGCAACACAGATGATGAAGGGAAGTTCTCCTTCAGAAGGGAGAACCAGCTCAACACCTGGGGAGGAAAACTCTCCCTCGGAAGGGAAAGTAGTCCAACCCCTGGAGGCGGACCGCCGGGCAGTGCTCTTTGCTTCCCATCAACAAGACTTGTTCAAATTGAAGACCTGCATTGAGTGCTACCTGAGAAAACATAGCCGGAACTAGTTCCTCAAGGTTAACGTGTTGATCAAGAGCTGCCACAGATGCTGGAGAACAGGAAAGTGATGGCACAGTCACAGCAGATTCCCATGGAACAAAAGGCTCTCCTCTTCTACATCGGCTATCTTAGCCGAATGAAGAAGAACTGTAACGTTAACTGAGGAAAAATAAAACAAATTATGTAACAAAAAACTTCCTTGGGAGGAGCACCTAGTCCGTGGACGGGAAAGGTGTCCACTGAGAGAGCAGACACAAATTAAGGACTGCACACTCCATTTGCTGGCCGATATAGACGGAAGGAGAACGGCAGCGTAAAAAACTAACAAAACAAGAATTACAATTAATTAATTCAGCTGAGGAAATTAACTACTCAGGAGAACCACTCAACCCTCCAGAGGGAAGGGGGTTCCCAGGGAGACGAAGCTGAAATGTTGAATCACAAGTTACAATTTTACTTGATTTATGAAGAAAACTATTCAGAAGCACAACCTAACCCATGAACGGGAAAGGTGTTACCCCCACAGAATATCCTGCCAGCTGCCCACAAAAAGTGAGCGGTTATGCCCTTGAGAAAGAGCAAGACTGAAGTCAAGCTCTGAGAGGGCCACACTGCCTTCCCCCAGCAGATTCCTTCTAAGAACACATTGAGGGGAAGGCGACGACAACAGCCAAACGGAGGAGTATTCACACGATGACAATTCCCCTGCGGCGGGGGCCAAGATACGCGGAAGGCTATCTGCTAACGAGATGACCAATGTCCAATGGAGAAAGGTCAGAAGGGAAGGTTCTCCGTCCTTGAGAACCCGCCGTACTATGCTGTCACACACACAGCAACATGCACAGTAAAGAAAGCTTACAATATATATATATAAAAACATCAAGAATGTTTTCATATATAAAGAAGAAAAACATAAGTTAAAAAGACAAAGACTAATGAGAGTCCAAAATAAGCAAGGAGGAAGAGCAGTAACAATTGCTCTCCCTCCAAGCCAAAAGCAAAATGAAGCACAGTCACAAGTGTGTGAGTGAGAGGGGTAGCTAGCTAACCCACCCACCCTCCACTATCTAGCAGGATGGGTAGTTAACCCTTGCTAAAATTTTAATGGCTCGTCCTTTCAGCTTCGCCGAAAGTAATACCCTTATAAATAGCATAGATTTATATTCCAGTTACGGAACAAAAACACTCTCGGACACAGAGCTGACTTACGCCCAACTATAGGCTAGGCACCCACAAGCGTCTGAGTTTTTCGTGCTGGCGCTGTCACTGGCGTTACAGTATAGGACAATACTTAAAAGTCCTTATTTGGCTCAGGAGGAGGCACCACTGGGAACACCACTGGAGTCATTGGCACTCGTGAGACTGGGGGCATGTTAGCCTTAGTTTTAGCCTTCCTTAGGTCAAACTCATCGGCAACAGTCTGCACATCAACGGGATAACACAGAGGCATATCCAAATTCCAATAGGATGCAGCGATAACTGGAGGTACCCCACACTCCACCAAAACCTGTAAAGCCTGCCAACATAGATCTGAGGGCTCCTTGCTCCTGACACAAACTGCCCTAGGACTGAGCCATAGGCTTATGCTCAGAGTGGCGGTAGAAGACATATTCAATGAATGAACACAAGAGGAGAAAGACTTAGGTGCAATTTTGGGTGTTGCCAAGACAGACTCAAGAGATGGTTTAACTCTCTTCCTTCCCTTCATGGCATACACCTGCTACTGCACAGAAGGCTACGACCCACATGGGGGCACACATGAGCAATCATGAGCCCTACTAGAAGCAAAGAGCGTAGATCTACAGCTGGTTTAGCCATTAACCGGTTGCAACGTCCGCCTTTTCCCCAGTAAGCACGAAATTCTTATTTCAGAACCATAATTCACAAGCATAGCCAAAATTCATTTCCTGCAAGAAAAAGAAAAAAAAAAGATGAAATATTTTGGTAAGGGCACAACAGTACTTCCATACTGTGAAAGTATTTTTGTTCGTGGTGTACCAATTTTCGTGGTCTTCGTGGGTGGGCGAATCCACAAATTTACAAATCCAACGAAAATTTTTATACACTGTTAGATTTTGGTTTTGAACTTGGACACACATTCGATTTGTGTTGGTGACCTACATTTTCTAAACCATTGTGGATTACTAATTATTTTTATTTGTTATTGTGAATATGTTTTATTTTGGTGTGCATTATAATAATTATCTTTTTTCTTTTGTAGGTTTAGTCATTTTCAGAGATTACTACAGTTTATTTTTTTCATATTTTTTTGTCTATATATTGAATTTTTCATATATTTTCTGAATAAAAATAAAATTAAAATCATTGTTTTTTATTTCATATTTATTTTAATATTTTCATCAATAAATAACAATGCATTACATTAATTATTAAAATCTTTAATAAATGAATAAAAGCAAAGCATTGCAAATGAACGCTTTATCATAGTTGGGGTTCAACTAATAACCAAAAAGGTAAAAGTTCCAAAACGGAAATCCACAAATTTAAGAATCCACGAACCAACATTTTTTATAAAACAACGAAAATTGGTACTCAAAAATAAAAGTACATTCACAGTGCTTGTTGCGGTCTAGGTCAAAAGTGAAAAACTTCCGAAAAGTGCGGGGGCAGGGCTACTCACAAGCAATCACCACCTGTCTTCAACTACCTCATTAACGAATTCCACAGTCATTCCGGCTCTGCTGAAGACTTATTCATTATTTCACATTTTAAAGGACAAAAGGTTTGAATACGCATAGGAGCAAATTAATCCTGTTCTGGGCACTGCTCCATATAGAGTGGATTTCATTATACTGTAATTCCTTGGAAGGAGAAGATTGTTAGCATTTGCAATAAAATGTTACAAGTCTACAATTGCATTTGCAATAAAATGTTACAAGTCTACACTTTCCCTGATTTTTAAATCCTAAGGCATAAACCTTTTGTTTCCTTTTAATAGTGAAGCCTTATTACCAGCATTTCTACAAACATTATACAGTATTGTACTAATAAGCCTCCTACAAGGGTTATTTCCATGCTTTTGTGATCTATCTAAAGTAACAGACAAGCTTCTTAACTAGATCTTATATTTAAGACAGCTCATCATGTCAATTTAGTGAGTTCCACACATTGTCATGTAATGTATTGCAGTGTACAGTCATTCTCACTGAGGTCTGGGAAGCTATTGGTTTGTCTTTAACCAGTGACTGTCACAAAGATTACGGGACCTTCCACTTATTATCATTATTATTATTTCAAGCCAAGGTGAAACGCCATTTGAAAAAGCAAAATGCTACAAGCCCAGGTGTTTACCTTCATTGCAATTAATTATATTTTTTTTCATCCAATTTTTTAGTTATATTTTTGCAAAATGTGAGACTTCTGAGGGCACACAGTTACTTTTTCTGTTGATATACTTTTATAAAGAAGTCAGTTGCTAAAAATATTCTTTTAAATTGGCTCATGACGATCTTAAAAGCCTATGTGAGAAAAGATGAGGCTTCCCAAGTGAAGTTTTGGCACAGAAAATTAGCCTTCCAAAGTGAAGTTTTGGCACAGAAAATAAGCCACACCTATTGCACAGAACTTTTATAGTTGCTTTAGACACTGATACCAATTGCAGGTTATTGGAGGTATCAGCTAAAATTCACAGATTATTTTGAAGAGAAATACCCCTCAGGTGGTTGAACTTATATCTTTTGAACCCTGTGGTGGTAGCAGTACAGCAGTTAACCCTTTTACCCCAAGGCTATTTGGAACTTTCCAACCCTTAACCCCAGGGTTTTTTTTTTCAAGCACATTTTGCTATACATATTTCTTAAATTGCTCTGACAGCCTTAATTTTTGTCATAGAGAGGTCAGGTTGGTCTCATTCTTTAAGGAAAATGCCTGAAGTTTCTCAAAAAGTTATCCAAAATATGCAACAAAAATTTATATACCAGTTTTTTGCAAGGACGTACCAGTACGTCCATGGGGGTAAAGGGATGAGTTTTGTGAAACGTACCAGTACGTCCTTTGGGGGTAAAAGGGTTAAATAATGTTTCTGGGAAAGGCTTCAGGCAAGTTGTACAATATCATTCTTTTTCTTATTTTTCCCCTCACTCGTATTCTGGTATCTTAAATGCTGTTGACTACCGTGTTATCTCCCTCTACAACCCACACAATGTATACCTCTAGATGTTGACATATACATCCACACTCTATACAATATACATAATCCTCTTATTTCCACTGCACGGCCTCGACCCAGAAATGCAACTTTATTTTGATGAAAAAAGTTAGCTTATATCTCTTATCTCATACATCAATCAAATCTATCAATTATCAATCAGCAGGCTTGACAAATTACATGAGTTATGAGTTTGTAATGAAATATAATTTACTGTTTTGAATAATTAGTATTTAAATACCTATTGAGGATTTCCCCCATCCCACATTCCAGTTGTTAAACACTTAACTATGAAAAGAAGGTATCTTGGCTGATAGCCATAACTCTATAGATGTGGCTGCGTATGAGAGCTACTCACCTAACAGTATTGACATTCTTCTCACTTCAGAAGAGAATTTTGTTCAAGAGCTTTCCATGACAAAGAAAATGGACACTATTAAGTTAGAACTTTGCCTAAAACAATTTACAGTACGGTATATTGTTTTCGAAATTTCATATCTTCATGAAACATATTAATGATAATTCTCATCATGTGATATATTGGACAAAGCAGCAATTTTATTATGCTATCAAAATATATGAAACCTTTAAGGAAAGAGCTCAAGTAAAAATTATACTCACTAAACACAAACATCAATATTCTGGCAATCGCAGGTGTAATGGATGTGATAAAAGAATATTCATCCATATTCCAAATGGTCTCATTTTCTACTGGAAAAATCTTCTCGTCACCCCCAAGATGACCAAAGCCCTCAGCATTCATGAATGGATTCTCATCGCGCAGGAAGTCTGAATAGTCACTGAATTGAATAAAATATGAACAAAGCTTAATAGAAAGGAACAAGTGACATTAGTCAGATAATACAACATAAATACAGTACAGTATACAAACATTTGTAAATTATCTTAACCAAAAAATTATATAGAGTATCAGCCCTCTTCCCAAAAATAGATTTTTCCTTCGTCAAAATCCCTTATATAGAGTATCAATTATGCAGTCAACTAATGGTTATAGTTAACAGAATTATCTAAACATACTTATATTGAGAGGATGGACTTATAAGGAAGAATTATGCCTACTGAGCTTCCATCTTTATTCTGTTCTTTGCATTTTAGTTATAGAATCAACCCTCACCGTGGTTAAATATCACTTAGCCTTAAATTCTCTGTAACTTTAGATAACTTACTTATGAGGTAAGAATGAAAAGAAATAAGTCCATATACTTATATCTGGACTTCTTTGAGATCTGCTGGAAAGTACTGCATCTCTATACAGTATTGCAATAAAGATGTTTTCTCAACAACGGTATGAGAAAATGTATTACCCTGATCTCATCTTCTGCCAAAGCATCTCTTAATATATGTTGTCCAAATTTGCTTTGCTTTTCCATCCATGAGGACCTACAACTTAATTTCCCTAGAGATCAAACAGTTTTAATTTCCCAACCGTCCAGTCTCTAAGCAAGTTCAATGCTCCTGATTCTCCCAATTTACCATTTCTCATGACTTTTTCAATAAGATCAATAAGGTTCTAACATACCAAATTTTTAAAGTAATTTGTATTTTTCTTGGCTATACAAACCTGAGTACTTTAAATTACTGAAATATCTTCAGTGGAACTGAAACAACCACTAGAGTCATGTTAAGGTTGGGAGTGGCTCGAACCCAATTTAGAACAAACATCAAGTAGAATAGCAGAAAAGCACATACGTCGATGCCATCCCATAGATGCTGGAATGCGTACTCGAAAGCTGCTTCTGGGTATGGCACAGGTGAGCAGTAAACTGGGAGCTTGTGGTTAGGCGAAGTTGTGAATAGGTTGCTTATCAGTGAACCCCACAAAGTCAAGATCTAGGTTGCTATTCAAAAATTCAAAGACCACTCTGAGCCAACCATCTGCATCCTCCTAAGTCTGTCTGCTACGATGTTCTTTCTACCTGATTGATTGATTGATTTAAAGTTTACAGGCATCCTGACATCTGAGGTCATTGATGGCGATATCATTTATTTTATGTAAAAAATAAAAGAATATTCAATTAAAACCATAAAAGTTGAATGTCATTATAGAAGTTAAATAATTTTCAGAAGACCTGCTTCTGAAATAAATCTAAAAATGCGGCTCGCATAGTAGGACACATCATGTCCAAGAATCTTGACAAGGATGAACCTGCCATCCTCACCTCAAGCCTTAAATAGATATCTATTTCTTAAGTTATTATAATTGGAGCATTCGATCAACAAATGCCTCGCTGTTAAAGGTACTAAACAGTCGTCGCAATACGGTTGGTGCTGGCCCTTCAGCAGAAACTCATGTGCCAACTGAGTGTGACCAATACAGAGACGACAAAGAGACATCTCCCATTTTTGGGGCATCATATTATACCTCCAAGGAGATGTGACATTTGCTACTTCTCTCATTTTATTGCCATCTAGACTATCCCAGTGCTGTTGCCATTTATTGCAAAACAATTTCTTGATGTTAGGTAGAAATCCTTACAGGGAATGGGCTTGGTAGCAACTCAGATGCAGCATTCTTCGCCAGTGAATCTGCCTTCTCATTCCCAGACACACCCACATGTGCTGGAACCCAACAAAATCGAACCATTATACCTCTCAGTCTAATAATAAAAAGCCATTCTAAAATCTTTAAAACTAAAGGGTTACTAGAATTAAAAACTTCTAAAGCTTGAAGGATACTCCTTGCATCACTAAAAATGGTAAAATTACCCTCCTTCTCCAATGCTATTTTCTCAATAGTGGTTAGTATGCCATACAGTTCGGCAGCAGATATGGAAGCTGTTAGAGGAAGTGCACCTCTACAATTAAAACCATTACTATGTACTCCAAATCCAACACCAGCATCAGATTTGGAGCCATCAGCATATACAAAAGTCAATCCCCGATGTTCTACAACATGTTCCATAAAAAGAGACCTGGATTTTAAGTCGGTCATATTCTTCTTAACTCCAATAAAGTATATACAAAAAGATACCTCTGGTAATTTTCTTGGAGGCGTTGATGATACATTAAATGGAAGAACCTTAACTCTAATTATATCAAGACTGTCTAATAATTGTTTCGTCCGAAAGCCATAACGTTGAGGAGATTCTGGGTGCAGCTCAAAGTATGTTGAGTGCCCTATATGGCTTGCAGTCTGAGAGGCTAAAGAGTTAGGGAGTCTGCAATCTAAACCAACACCGAATAAACAAGATGTCAATGCAATAGGTCGATAGTTTGCTGCTAAAAACTTGTCCTTACCGGGTTTTAAAAATGAAGTTTCTATGATAAAACAAAGTTTTATGAATACTTACCTGGCAGTTATATATATATATATAGCTATAGTCTCTGTCGTCCGGCAGATTTTTCAAAACTCGCGGCAACCGCCGAGTGGTGGTTGTCTGGTTAGGTGGTTAACAACCCTTACAGGGTGGTTCTTGGAATCATTCCCGTTTTCTGTTCCTCAGATCATATCTTGTCCGACCTGTCTCCTGAGGGGTGGTGGGTGGGACTTAATATATATATATATATAACTGCCAGGTAAGTATTCATAAAACTTTGTTTTATCATAAAAATAACAAATTCGTAGATAATTTGTATTTTTCCTAACCATACAAACCTTAGCTATTTAATATGAGTATTACTTTCGGCGTAGCTGAAATGACAAGCTATTAGAATTTTAACGAGGGTTTACTACCCCCTCGCTAGTTAGCGAGGGGGTAGGGAGGGGTAGCTAGCTACCCCTCCCCCACTCACACACCTGTGACTAGATCACTTTGCTTAGAGGTAGGACTTTCCGGGGGACAGGGCTGGCGGGCAAGTTTGATTAAATAACTAAGGTTTGTATGGTTAGGAAAAATACAAATTATCTACGAATTTGTCATTTGTTCCATAACCGAAATACAAACCACGCTATTTAATATGGGTGCCTTAACCCTTAGGTAGGGTGGTAAGTCCCAGCAGTTACTGGCTTTTGTCTTTTTGCCCGGGGACTCAGTATCTGAGTGTGTCAGTGCTCAAGATAAGGAGTCCCTGCACCTCGCAAGTGCCTTGCTCTGCAAGGACCGCGGCCTACGTAAGCTTTTGAGTGAAGGAATGAAGTGTGACTCGTCCTAGGAAGTTAACCTGAAGTCCTTTAGATGGAATTCTAGGATAGAACGTTCCCAATACCACCTCGTAAAGGTATGGGGACGTGACAGTATTATCTTAATACTAGGAACACAAGGAAACATGGTTTACCTGCAGTGGTTTGAGGTCAGCTGTGCAGAGGACCCAGGATGCTGCTTTCCCCAAGAGAGGGGAGAATGAAGAAAAGAATAAGGGCCAGGCATACCTTTTCATTCATGCAGACTAAAACTGGGTAAAAATGCCCTCAACCTTCTGCTACTTCTCCATTAAGGTGCCTGAGGTTTAAACCAGCTTTTGTGCAGCCACCACAGGGCCGATAGAAAATGTATCGAGCCTCCTGTGGGTCACGTCTTGCAGGTAGTGGGCTGTGAAGGTCGTTTGACGCTTCCAAACCCCTGCTTGTAAAACCTGCGTCACTGAGTAATTCTTCTTGAATGCCAGGGACGTACCAATGCCTCTGACATCATGTGTTCTAGGGCGACGCGACGGAGGATGGTCGGGATTCAGGGTATGATGGATAACCCTGCGAATCCACGCTGAGATTGTATTCTTAGTGACCTCTTCCTCCTTCCCATGCTCACGAACAATGCTTGCACCCGAGGACGAATTGCAGCTGTTCTCTTAAGATAGAGCCTCAGACTCCTTACTGGGCACAGTAGGAGATGGTCTGGGTCATCTGTTACAGAACGGAGACTCGAAATCCGGAAAGAGTCGAACCGAGGGTCCGGCACTCCCGGATTTTGAGTATTAGCAACAAACTCAGGGACGAATCTGAACGTTACCTCCCCCCATCCCCTTGAATGGGCGATTTCATACGAGAGACAATGAAGTTCGCTAACTCGCTTGGCCGAGGCCATAGCAAGTAGGAACACCGTCCTCTAAGTTAGGTGGCGATCAGAAGCCTGGCGTAATGGTTCGAAAGGAGGTCTCTTAAGAGACCTGAGGACTCGAACCACGTTCCATGGAGGAGGTCTCACTTCCGACTGAGGGCAGGTAAGTTCATAACTTCGTATGAGTAGAGAAAGTTCCAGCGAAGAGGAAATGTCCATTCCTTTGAGCCTGAAGGCAAGACTTAAGGCTGAGCGATAGCCTTTCACTGCCGAGACTGAAAGGCGCATTTCTTCCCGCAAATACACGAGAAACTCCGCTATTGCCGGTATAGCGGCATCGAGTGGAGAGATATCCCTTCCACGACACCAACCACAGAAGACTCTCCACTTTGCCTGGTAGACCCCTGCGGATGACTTTCGCAAGTGTCCAGACATCCTTTCCGCAACTTGTTGCGAAAAGCCTCTCTCTTTGAGGAGACGCTGGATAGTCTCTAGGCGTGAAGCCGCAGCGATGCTACGGCTTTGTGGAAGATGTTGGCATGTGGTTGTCTGAGTAGCTCGTGTCGAGGAGGAAGTTCTCTCGGGAGATCCGTCAGGAGCTGCAGAAGGTCCGGGAACCACTCTGCGTGATGCCATAGCAGAGCTATCAAGGTCATTGAAAGGTTGACCGATATTCTGGTCTTGTTGAGTACCCTTCTCATCAGACAGAACAGGGGAAAGGCGTAAATGTCGATGTTGTCCCACCGTTGTTGGAAGGCATCTTGCCAGAGTGCCTTGGGGTCCGGGACTGGGGAGCAGTACAGCGGAAGCTTGAAATTCAAAGCTGTCGCGAACAGATCCACCGTCGGGGAACCACACAAAGTCAGGACTTTGTTGGCTACTAGACGATCCAAAGACCACTCGGTACTCACTGTCTGACATACCCTGCTCAGACTGTCGGCGAGCACATTCCTCTTGCCTGGAATGAAGCGAGCTGATAGTGGAATCGAGTGAACTTCGGTCCATCTCAGTATCTCTACTGCAAGATGGGATAGCTGCTCTGAAAAGGTACCTCCCTGCTTGTTGATGTAAGCCACTACCGTGGTGTTGTCGCTCATCACCACCACGGAGTAACCCGCCAGGTATTGTTGGAACTGTTGAAGTGCCAGGTATACGACCTTCATTTCTAGCAGGTTTATGTGGAGGCACTTTTCTGATTCTGACCAGAGGCCTGAGGTCCCGTGGTTCAGAACATGGGCCCCCACCTTTTTTTTTTTGAAGCGTCCGAGAACAGCATCAAATCCGGGGGGAGGACGAGAAGATCCACTCCCTTTCGTAGGTTTTTGTCCGTCACCCACCATTGAAGGTCCGTCCGTTCAGCAGGGCCCATAGGGACCAAGATGTCCGGGGAATCGTGTCCTTGATTCCACCGGGACTTTAGTCGCCATTGCAGGGATCTCATCCTGAGGCGACCATTTGGAACTAGACGGGCCAGTGAAGAACGGTGACCAAGGAGACGTAACCACGATTGGGCTGGGAGTTGTGACGAGCCGAGAGAGGGTTGTGAACTCAAAGGCAGGATGCAATCAACTGAGTTGTTTATTAAGGAACACTCTCCTTTATATACAAAACCTCAAGGCAACAGGACAAAACATGTTCGAGAGACAGACAATATTACAGAGCAAAACCAGAGACATGATCATTCAGGTTCTTTTTAGTGCGAGGGAAGAGCGCAGATACAAGCATAATATATACAAAATAATTATGTACAATTGTGTGACACACGGTTGGTACATGGCTCCCCCTCTAAAAATGACATACTGAACATGTTAAATAGGTGCCCTGAATCTGGAGAGGAAGTAGTAAAAACTGCGCCGATTAGCGGCAGTGAGTGGCTGTAGAAGTCGATGGTTGGGGTGCGAGCGAGTGGTGGATGATGGGTGGCTGTGTTGCCACTCCGGCTCGTCACGGGGTAGGCGAGTGTGTCCTACGGCATTCATAGGCGTGTGTGTCCTACGGCATTCATAGGCGTGTCCTACGGCATTCATAGGCGAGTGTGTCCTACGGCATTCATAGGCCTACGGCATTCATAGGCGTGTGTCCTACGGCATTCACGTCAGCTCCAGTTGAAGTTGTATAGGTGTCCTCTACGTCACGAGTGGAGGCATTGATGGAGGTTTGAAGGTCATGAAGTGGCTGTCCATAAGGGCACGAAGTAGGTTCACTTCACGAGGAGAGCTGTCTGCGGCAGGTTGTAGGCGAGTGATACTGGTCATTTTCCCGAGGGTGAGCGAAGCCCTTTGGTCCCCCAACGGTTGTTGAGAGAGCTGAAAAGGCGTTGCTAAATGGGCGGCTGGCGACGGCGAGTACTGCTGCAGAAGGTATGCGTTGACGGCGTCATAGTAACGGTGAGAGGTGGAGGGGGGGAAGGCGGGAGGAGCAAGTCACTCCGGGGTCACCAATGTGACGAGCCGAGAGAGGGTTGTGAACTCAAAGGCAGGATGCAATCAACTGAGTTGTTTATTAAGGAACACTCTCCTTTATATACAAAACCTCAAGGCAACAGAGACAGACAATATTACAGAGCAAAACCGGAGACATGATCATTCAGGTTCTTTTTAGTGCGAGGGAAGAGCACAGATACAAGCATAATATATACAAAATAATTATGTACAATTGTGTGACACACGGTTGGTACAGAGTTCTTCTCGTCTGAGGAAAGGATCTGCGACCCTCCTCAGCCTTGCTATCCTGTCGTCTGATGGCAAGGCTTTGTGGAGATTGGTGTCCAAGATCATGCCTAGATATACCAGTCGCTGAGTTGGAAGCAGAGAAGACTTCTCGAGATTTACCATGATCCCTAGATCTTGGCAAAGTCCCAGAAGCTTGTCTCGGTGTCGAAGAAGGGTCGACTCCGAGTCTGCCAGGATCAGCCAGTCGTCCAGATAACTGAGGAGACGGATGCTGATCCTGTGTGCCCTCAAAGAAATCAGGGTGAACACTCTGGTGAATACCTGAGGTGCTGTGGAGAGACCGAAACACAGCACCATGAACTGGTAGATCTTGTTGTCTAGGCTGAATCTTAAGTACTTCCTTGAAGACAGATGGACTGGGATCTGGAAGTACGCGTCCTTCCGGTCCAGTGTACACATGAAGTCTTGTGGTCTCACCGCAAGTCTGACCGTGTCCGCCGTCTCAATGCTGAACGGGGTTTGTTTGACAAACCTGTTCAGGGCTGAGAGGTCGATGACTGGTCTCCAGCCTCCAGACGCCTTCTTTACAAGAAAGAGTCGACTGAAGAAGCCTGGGGAACCGTCGACAACCTCCTGGAGAGCGCCCTTCTTTAACATGGTCTCGACTTCTGCCCGTAGGGCTTGCCCCCTTGCCGATCCCATGGCAAAGGAGCTCAACGACACTGGATCCGCTGTCAGGGGAGGTAAAGATGTTATGAACGGGATGCGATATCCCTGACTGATTACGGAAATCGTTCAGGAATCGGCCCCGAGTTGCTGCCACCTGTCTGCGCAACTTTGAAGGCATCCCCCCACTGGTGGACATGCAGGGGGATTGCTAATCCTAGCGTTTGTGGCCTCGGCCACTCCCTCTAGGATTCTTGCCTCCCCTGGACGACTTTTTGCCTTTCTTGTCTTTGACAGGAAAGGGCTTCGACGCCGTTGTCTTTGCTGCCACAGCCGGTTTCGTCGTCTTGGACGGGCGAGGTTGTTGAGGTGCCGGAGGTTTATAGGGCTTCGATGTAAGAGCCCTATGAAGGAGGGAGTCCTGGTTGGACTTCCTCCACCTCCCGGCTGCCTGTTCCACGTCTTTAGGCTCAAACAAATTCTTCCCCAAAATGGAAGAATGTCGGAGCCTGCTGATCTTGACGGTTGGGACCTTCGCGTGGAACCTCTCTGCCACCGCATCACGTCGTTTCAGGATCGAATTGGCCCACAAGTTCGAGACTTGGTGGGCCAGAAACTCAATGGTGCGGGTGCCCGAGAGGAGGAAGGTCTCCAGGGCCTTCCTGGTGCTCTCCTTAGACAGGTCTCCGGATCGCAACAGGATGCAAAGAGACCACAGCCAGATGTCCAGCCACGAAGTAGCCTGCATGGCACACTTCGCAACCTTCTCCTGGCTTAGGATCTCTGTCGCCGAGAAAGTCACTTGCCAGCTAGAGAGTCTCTCAAGAGGGACTCCCTTGGTAAGCTCTTCCACAGAGTGGTGCAAGGGAAGAGCTAAACAAGATTCCTCCATGATCTCAAAGTACCTCCTCTGGTGGATACGAGGAGGAGGGAGGAGCTTGTTGCCAGCAGTGGAACGGCTGGAGGAGGCGAGCTCGGAGAGCTGGCCCTCAACCTTATCCCTGGCACTCTTAACAGCCTGGACGACAGCTCTGATAAGGGACTCAAACCATGGCTGCTTACTGACAGACGCAGTGTCAGAGACTCCCTCTGGAGGGAAGGGAATCGGGCGATCCTTTGGAGTAGAGACTACAACATGGCCTGCCTGGAAAGAAAGGAAAGAAGATGGGTGCTTGGACCTATCTGAAGATCTCCCCTCCTCCTGCGAGCGCGCTGGTTTGCGCTTGCAGGGGGGGGGGGAGCGTGAAGATGACCTAAATGCTCTCGTTCCTGACGACTCGTTCGGTAGCTCGAGTTGCGAAACCCAGGTTCGCGCGCGGGCGAACGTTCGCGCACGCGTGCGTGTGCGCGGAGATGAGGGCGCGGGAGCACGTGGGCGCGCGGGCGAGGGCGCGCAGGCGAGGGCACGCGAGCGAGTGCTGGCGAGCAGGAGAATGATGGTGCGCAGGCGAGCGATGGTGCGCAGGGTGTGCAGGTGTGCTACTGCGCACAAGTGACGGTGCGCGTGGGCGCGTAGGTGATCTAGGGCGAGCAGGCTCGTGGGCGCGATTGCGTGCTGGGGAGTGATGGCGCGCAGGAGATGGTGCGCGTGTGCGCGCAGGATCTCGATGGAGTGCAGATGCGCGGTCTGGTGAAGACAGAGGGCGCGCAGAAGGACTAGCAAGTGTGGAAGCGCGAGGAGGAGACTGCTCGTGGGCGCGCAGGATCTCGGAAGCCTCTGGAAGGGCGCACGGTAGGGACTGGAACCTGTGCTCGCGAAGGTGACTGTGCGCGATGGTGAGCAGGCGAGGGCTGACGGGTGGGCGAGTTCCGAGGGCGCGCAGGAGATCGCTGGCAAGAAGGCGAGGGGCGAGTCTTCTTTCCTGTGCTCAGATCCGGAGATCGAAGGCGCGCAGGCGAGCGATGGCACGCAGGTGCGCGCTGGCGAGCAGGAGGAGAGCGCTGGCGAGCTGGAGATTGTGGCCGCGCGTGACATGTAACAGGATCAGGGCGTGCAGCTGTGCGCTGGCGAGTAGGAGATCTCTGGCGCACAGGAGAGCGCTGGCGCGTCGACTCTGCAGCAGGAGCTCACTGGCGCGTTGTCGCTGGTATAGGATGTCTTTGCGTCGTTGTCTCAGGAACATCAGGAACAGGCGAGCGCTTGTACGCGCTCGCGCGCAGGAGAGCATGGGCGCACAGGGGATATCTGGCACTTAAGGGACTTGCTCACATTGTGAGCAAGCCCCTTTTGCCCCGAAGGGACCGGTGCCCGTTTGAAAACGGGGTGCGTGGGCGCCCACAGCGCGTCAGCTGCCAGGAACGGAGAAGGAAGGTCAGCAGGTCTGGCAGGCGGAGGAGATCCCGAACGATCTGCAGAGAGGTCCAGTGATGCAGCTGCAACGATCAAAGCACGGTGAGGAGGATCCTCTGCGGGGGACTGCGAAGGCAAGGAGCCGAAAAGGCACCTCCTAACTCCCTTGTGGGGAGAAGGAAGGCCTCTACGGCAAAGAGAAAGCCTTGCGTCGGATACGTACTCTGGGGGCATCAAGAACACCATCGTCAGTCCTCTGAAGAGGAGTCTCTGTTAGTGAACACCCCCGAGGGAGAGAAACACCTGCAGGAGAGACCGTTGGACTTGACCCCTCCCTCGAAGGATGTTCGGAGGGGGGAACCAAGCCTTCAGCAACATCAGCACCCAAGGCAGAGGTTTGACCCAACTCGCCGGAAGCCTCTGCCACAACAACGTCGACGATAGACAGAGGGTCAACCACCGCTATCACCGGGGACTGTTTGACAGCTGCTCCCAACTGGATAAGGTCAAACAGGGCTTCCCAGGAGGGCGAACCCTTAAGCCCCAAGGAAGCCCAAAGCTGCAATAAATCATCATTAGCAACATTCATAGATAAATCCTCCCCCGGAGGAGAAGGAGGAGCTGCCTCGCTATGGGAGGCAACTCCCTCTCCCGAACCCCGAGGTCGGTCAACACAAGTACGGCCTACGCTACCACTCGACGGCCTCTCGGGAGAGACCGATCGAGTGGGAGCTTCGGAGGAGGTTCGGGCAACGAAAGAAGAGTCCTTGGAGATTTCCTTCTTCAAGGAGATCCTTGAAGGAGAAAGATCCCACTGGGACTTCTTCTTTCGGCGCCGGGAAAACCTCTCCCACTGGGAGGTTGACCACTCCCTACACTCACAACAAACTTTATGCTTATCACACAGTTGGCCCCTGCAAAACGGACACAAGGTGTGAGGGTCCGTCTCGACCGCCGACATACATGTCCTACAAGGGCGGTCTGGTAATCCGGGGCATTTCCGCATGATAAAGAGAGAGGCCAACTTCCAAACACACAACTGAAAGAAAAAGCAAAAAAGATTAAGGCTGTCAATATGCGAGGGTGAGAGCAGACACGTCTGTTCATCACCCGAGCCAGAAGCAAAGTGAACTAGTTCACCGGTGTGTAAGGGGGGAGGGGTAGCTAGCTACTCCTCCCCTACCCTTGTTAAAAATGTAATGGCTCCTCATTTCAGCTACGCCGAAAGTAATACCCTATTTAAATAGCGCGGTTTGTATTTCGGCTACGGAACAAATGTAGTTTATCAGACATTGTAATAAAAAAAGTCAAAAGAATAAATCACAAAAGCAATTGCCAATCCACAGGTCAGTATACGTCACCAAAAAATAAGTCCAATACAGTGACACAGGGAAAGCAAGCGAAAAACTACGATGGCGGACCAACAACGATGTTGTCAGTCCAACCGCCAGAGATGATCTGAGGAACAGAAAATGGGAATGATTCCAAGTACCACCCTGTAAGGGTTGTTAACCACCTAACCGGACAACCACCACTCGGCGGTTGCCGCAAGTTTTGAAAAATCTGCCGGACGACAGAGACTATAGCTATATAAATATAACTGCCAGGTAAGTTCTACTCGTAAAAAGGCTAAAATAATGGCTACTTCCCAAACATGACAACTTTGTAGATAATTTGTATTTTTCCTAACTATACAAACCTTAACTATTTACATGCGGTAATTACTTCGGTGTAACTGAAATGACGAGCCATAAGAATTTTGACGAGGGTTTACTACCCCTCCGCTAGTTAGCGGGGGGGTAGGGCAGGGTAGCTTGCTACCCCTCCCCCCTCACACACACAGTGAGTGCTTCACTTTACTTAGAGGTAGGACTTATCCCGGGGGACATGGCTGGCAGGCAAATATGTGTAAATAGCTAAGGTTTGTATAGTTAGGAAAAATACAAATTATCTACGAATTTGTCATTTGTTCCGTAACTGAAATACAAACCACGCTATTTACATGGGGTGACTTAACCCTTAGGAAGGGTGGTAAGTCCCTGCCATACTGGCTTTGGCTTGCCCGGGGATTCCATATTCGAGTGTTTACGTACTCAGACAATAGGGAATCCCTGCTCCTCGCTAGCAGCTGTGAAACTGCTGCGGCCTACGTAAGGTGTGTGCGAAGGTGAAGTGACTCATCCTAGGAAGTTGACCTGGAGTTCCTCAGATGGAAATCTAGGCTAGGACTCTCCCAATACCACCTCGTCAGGGTATGGGGACATGACAGTATTACACTTAATACTAGGAACACAAGGAAGCATGGTTTACCTGCAGTGGTTTGAGGTCAGCTGTGCAGGGAACCCAGGAGGCTGCTTTCTCCAAGGGAGGAGAGGATGAAGAAAAGAATAAAGGCCAGACATACCTTTTCATTCATGCAGACTAAAACCGGGTAACAATGCCCTCAACCTTCTGCTACTTGTCCATTAAGGAGCCTGAGGTTTAGACCAGCTGTTGTGCAGCCACTACAGGGCCGATAGAGAACGTATCGAGCCCCCTGTGGGTCACGTCTTGCAGGTAGTGGGCTGTGAAGGTGGTCTGACGCTTCCACACCCGAGCTTGCAGGACCTGCGTCACTGAATAATTCTTCTTGAAGGCCAGGGACGTAGCTATGCCCCTGACATAATACGCTCTAGGGCGACGTGACGGAGAAGGGTCAGGATTCAAGGCCAGGTGTATTACCTTGCGAATCCAGGCTGAGATGGTATTCCTGGTGACCCTTCTCTTCGTTTTCCCAGTGCTCACGAACAAGGCTTGAACCTGGGGACGAACTGCAGCTGTTCTCTTAAGATACAACCTCAGACTCCTTACTGGGCACAGTAGGAGATGGTCTGGGTCATCTGTTACAGAACGGAGACTCGAAACCTGGAAAGAGTCAAACCGAGGGTCCGGCACTCCCGGGTTCTGAGTCTTGGCAACAAACTCAGAGACGAGCCTGAACGTTACCTCCCCCCATCCCCTTGAATGGGCGATGTCGTATGAGAGACCATGTAGTTCGCTGACTCGCTTGGCCGAGGCCAAAGCTAGCAGGAACACCGTCTTCCAAGTAAGGTGATGATCTGAAGCCTGGCGTAGTGGTTCGTAGGGAGGTCTCTTTAGAGACCTGAGAACTCGAACCACGTTCCAAGGAGGGGGTCTCACTTCCGACTGAGGGCAGGTAAGTTCATAGCTTCGAATCAGAAGAGAAAGTTCCAGCAAGGAAGAAATGTCCATTCCTTTGAGCCTGAAGGCAAGACTTAAGGCTGAGCGATAGCCTTTCACTGCCGAGACTGAAAGGCGCATTTCCTCCCGCAAATACACGAGGAACTCCGCTATTGCTGGAATAGTGGCATCGAGTGGAGAGATACCCCTTCCACGACACCAACCACAGAAAACTCGCCACTTCGCCTGGTAGACCCCTGCGGACGACTTGCGCAGGTGTCCAGGCATCCTGTTCGCAACTTGTTGTGAAAATCCTCTCTCTTTGAGGAGATGCTGGATAGACTCCAGGCGTGAAGTCAAAGCAAAGCTACGGCTTTGTGGAAGATGTTGGCATGTGGTTGTTTGAGTAGCTCGTGACGTGGAGGGAGTTCCCTTGGAGGCTCCGTAAGGAGTTGCAGAAGGTCCGGGAACCATTCTGCGTGATGCCATAGCGGAGCTATGAAGGTCATTGACAGGTTGACCGATATTCTGGTCTTGTTGAGTACTCTCCTCATCAGACAGAACGGGGAAAAGGCGTACACATCGATGTTGTCCCACATTTGTTGGAAGGCATCTTGCCAGAGTGCCTTGGGGTCCGGGACTGGGGAGCAGTACAGCGGGAGCTTGTAGTTCAGTGCTGTAGCAAACAGGTCCACAGTCGGGAAACCCCACAAAGTCAGGACTTTGTTGGCTACTTGAGGATCCAAAGACCACTCGGTACTCACTATCTGTGTCGCTCTGCTCAGACTGTCGGCGAGCACATTCCTTTTGCCCGGAATGAAGCGAGCTGCTAGTGTGATCGAGTGAACTTCGGACCATCTCAGTGTCTCTACTGCAAGATGGGATAGCTGTTCTGAAAAGGTACCTCCCTGCTTGTTGATATAAGCCACCACTGTGGTATTGTCGCTCATCACTACCGCAGAGTGGCCCGCCAGGACTTCTGAAGTGCCAGGAACACGGCCTTCATTTCTAGCAGGTTTATGTGAAGGTACTTTTCTGATTCTGACCACAGGCCTAAGGTCCTGTGGTTCAGAACGTGGGCCCCCCACCCTTTCTTTGATGCGTCCGAAAACAACATCAAGTCCGGGGGGAGGACGAGAAGATCCACTCCCTTACGTAGGTTCTCGTCTGCCACCCACCACTGAAGATCCGTCTGTTCCGGTTGTCCCATAGGGATCAGGGTGTCCGGGAAATCGTGTCCTTGATTCCACTGCGACTTGAGTCGCCACTGGAGAGATCTCATTCTGAGGCGACTGTTGGGAACCAGACGGGCCAGGGAGGAGAGATGGCCGAGGAGACGTAACCACGTTTAGGCTGGAAGTTCTTCTCGTGTGAGTAAAGGTCTCGCGACCTTCCTCAGCCTTGCTATCCTGTCGTCTGATGGGAAAGCTTTGTGGAGATTGGTGTCTATGACCATGCCTAGGTATACCAGTCTCTGAGAGGGCTGTAGAGAGGACTTCTCGAGGTTTACCATGATCCCTAGATCTTGGCAAAGTTTGAGAAGCTTGTCTCGGTGGCGAAGAAGGGTTGCCTTCGAGTCTGCTAGGATCAGCCAGTCGTCCAGATAACGGAGGAGACGGATGCCGATCCTGTGAGCCCATGATGAAATCAGGGTGAACACCTTGGTGAACACTTGGGGTGCTGTGGAGAGACTGAAGCACAGCACCTTGAACTGGTAGATCTTGTCGTCTAGGCAAAATCTTAAGTACTTCCTTGAAGATGGGTGGACTGGGATCTGGAAGTACGCGTCCTTCAGGTCCAGTGTGCACATGAAGTCTTGTGGTCTCACTACAAGCCTGACCGTGTCTGCCATCTTCATACTGAACGGAGTCTGTTTGACAAACCCGTTCAGTGTCGAGAGGTCGATGACTGGTCTCCAGCCTCCAGACGCCTTTCTCACAAGAAAGAGTCAACTGTAGAAGCCTGGGGACCCGTCCACAACCTCTTGGAGAGCGTCCTTCTTCAACATGGTCTGGACTTCTGCCCGGAGGGCCTGTCCTTTTTCCCATCCCATGGTAAGGGAGCTCAATGACACTGGATTCGCTGTCAGGGGAGGTAGACATGAGATGAACGGGACGCGATAACCCTGACTGATTACGGAAATCGTCCAGGTATCTGCCCCGAGATGCTGCCACCTTGTCGCGCAACTTTGTAGGCATCCCCCCACTGGTGGACATGCAGGGGACTGCCAATCCTAGCGTTTACGGACTCGGCCGTTCCCTCTAGGATTATTGCCTCCTCCCCTGGAGGACTTCTTGCCCCTTCTGCCCTTGGCAGGAAAGGGATTAGACACCTTGTGCTTCGCTGTCGTTCTCTTCCTAGTGTCCTTAGCTGGACGGGGTTGCTGAGCTGCTGGAGGTTTGTAAGGCCTCAATGTCAGGGCCTTGTGGATGAGGGAATCCTGATTGGACTTCCTCCACCTCTCAGAGGCTAGCTCCACGTCCTATGGCTCAAACAAGCTCTTACCAAGAACAGAAGAGTGTCTGAGCCTGCTAACATCAGAACTGGGGACCTGGTGGAACCTCTCAGCCACTGCGTCCCGACGCTTGAGAATCGTGTTGGCCCACAAGCTCAAGTCTTGATGGGCCAGAAACTCGATGGTTCGCGTGCCTGAGAGTAAGAATGTCTCCAGTGCCTTCCTGGTACTTTCTTTGGACAGGTCCTCAGAACGTACCAGGATGCCCAGAGATCCCAGCCAGAAGTCCAGCCACGAAGTTGCCTGCATGGCACACTTCGCAACTTTCTCCTGGCTTAGGATCTCAGTTGCGGAACAGGACACTTGCCGGTTGGAGAGTCTCCAAGAGGGACTCCCCCAGTGAGTTCTTCCACCGAATGGTGTACTGGAAGACTCAAACAAGTCTCCTCTAGGATTTCAAAGTACCTCCTCTGATGTACTCGAGGAGGAGAGAAGAGCTTGTTACCGGCACTGGATCTATTGGAGGAGGCAAGCTCAGAGAGCTGGCCCTCGACCTTGTCTCTGGCACTCTTCATCCCCTGAGACCAGGGCAAAGCTGCACTGGCCCTAGAGGGTTTCTGGGTGCTGTAGATTCGGTCCAGGACCGTATCCTTCCCTTCACGAGGAGGAATCTTTGGTTCTGGGATTCCATTGAGGTTCCTCATGAGGGTCAGGACTTGCCAGAACGCATGTTCTGACTCCTGGTGCTCTCCTCCTGACGGACTGGCAGCGAAGTCTCCCGTCCCCAGAGGCTCTTCCTGGGGAGACTCGCGGACGTTCTCCAAAGGTCTATCTGGTTCCTGTCGGGTCGTTGCGGAAGACTTGGGAACACTCTTCGAGTCCTTCGGCTCCCTCCTAAAAGGGATGCAGGACTCCAGCAATGAAGGATGTAAGGCCTTCTCCACCTATATACGAGGAGACTTCTCAGGAAGCGGCGAAGTTTCCCCCATTGGTGCGATGGGGGAACAGACCGGATCTTCCGGCTCTCCTGAGGATGGGTAATACTCATCCGCAGAGGAGGGAGAGAAAGTCTGAGGTGGGATAGGAGCCTTACGTAAGGACTTGCGAGGAGACAGGATAGTCCTTGGAGAAGTTACCACGTCTGGGACTCCTCTCTTCCTCTTCAGGGGGGAGGAAGTTGCCACTGATTTGTGACCCAAGTCAGAAAGCACAGGCTTCATTGCCTGCATAAGCGATCTGACAATGGTACCAAACCAGGGCTGCTGGCTGACAGTCGCGCTGTCAGATACAGTACTCCCTCTGGAGGGAATGGGATCGTTCGATCCCTTGGAGGAGTCGACACGAGGGTTCGCCTGTTGAGAATCTGCAATGAAGGAAGAAGAAAGATCCTTAGACCTGTCCGGAAACCTCCCCTCCTCCGGCGAGCGCGCTGTTCTGCGCTTGCGGGGAGGGGAGCGCGATGTTGACCTGTCCGCCTGTACCCCTGATGTAACTCGGGCGTGATCGCGTTGGCGATCGTTGCGCCGATCACGCTGGTGATCGCGTGAAAAGCCCTGTTCTGGATCACGCGTAAACGAATCATGCGCAGCAGGATATTCGCGCTCGCGCTCGCGTGCGAGGTTGAGGGCGCGGGCGCATGGGTGCGCGGGCACGCAGGAGGGGGCGCGGGCGCGTTGGCGCACGTAGGAGATGGCGAGGGCGTTTGGCGCACAGGAGCTATCTTATAAGGAGGGGTAGAAGACTGGATGCGAGGGCACGCAGTGGGCTGATGGGCTACTGATGAGCGCGAGTGTGCGGTAGCATGCTGGCGCATGTCTGTCACGACCGGGCGTGGGCGTGATTGCGCCGCCTGGTGAAAGCGCGAGGGCGAGTTCGCGCGTTGGCGCGCAGACGAGAGGTGCGCAGGTTGTGCAGTTGCCTTAGGCGATTGTGAGATAGCCGGGCGCGCAGGGGATCGTGGGCGCGCATAGCGCGCATCAGGATGTGGGCGCACAGGTGTGCGTTGTTGTGATGGGCTCGCAGCAGGAACTGACCGTGTAGGTGTGTGCTGTTGGGATGGGCGCGCAGCTGGAACCTCGCGCGCTACTGGAACATTGTGCGCAGTTTTTATATTGCGCGCCGTTAGCAGAGAGTCCAGGGGAACCCGTGAGCGCCCGTGCGCTATCTTGGGAACCTCCTGGACTGCGCGCTGTGAAGTAAAAGCGCGCTGGTGCGTTGGCGAGCACATTTGCACTATAACAGGAACTGCGAGAGGTTGGCGCGCATCACCCTTAGTAGTAGTATAAGAGTGTTGGGGGTCTAGAGACACCTGTGAGCGCCTGTGCGCTAACTTAGGTGCCTCTTGGACCGCGCATTTGTCAGGAACTGCCGGGCGCGTGTGCGCAGGCGAGCGTGTGTACGCAGGTGGGCGCGGGAGCGCTATCTCAGGAACAGCTGATGGGCGCGGGCGCGCCGATGGTTGTGGCCGCGCAGGGGAACCCTGGCGTGTAACTGGAACATTTGCATGCACGCGCGCAAGTGAGCGCCATGGCACTAAATCAGGATCAGCGGCAACAGCAGGAGGGCGCGCAGGTATAACCTGGCGCGCAAGGGTATGATGCGCAGTTTTGCACTCATTGTCCTTTTGCCCCGAAGGGACCGGTGCCTGCGCAATGACAGGTTTAGATGGCACGTAGCGCGCATCCTCCTTGAAAGGAGATGGCAGGACAGCATGTCTGGAGGGTGACTGGATACAAAGTCCCGAAGGACGACCATCCTCCGACGGGGATCGCGAACGATCCCTGGAGAGGTCTAAGGTGGTAGCTGGCAGGAACGGTGATCGGCGAGTTGTCTCTTCCGCACGAGCCGAAGAGGCGTCTTCTAACTCCCTTGTGAGGAGAAAGAAGGCCTCTACGGCGAAGGGGAGGACGAGCCTTCCGCCTTATACGCCCACGAGGGGCCGTAGGATCAAAACTCTGACCTTCGTAGGGCCTCCACAGAGGAGTCTCTGTTAGTGAACACCCCCGGGGGGGAGAATCACTGGCAGAAGAGACCGTAGGACTTAGTTCCTCCCTCGAAGGATGTTCGGAGGGGGAACCTAAGCCTTCAGCTACCTCAGCAACAACAGGCACAGAAGTTTGAGCAGAACCACTCGATGCCTCCGTTACAATAACGTCAACGACCGACAGAGGATCTATCCCTGCTGTCGTCGGCGATTGTTTAACAGCCGCACCCACTTTGATCATGTCAAACAGGGCTTCCCTGGAGGGCGAACCCTTAAGCCCCAAGGAAGCCCAAAGTTGTAATAAATCATTATTATTAACAGGAAAATCAATATTTAAATTCTCCTCCGGGGGAGAAGGGGCAGCTGCGAGGCAACTACCTCTCCCGCACCCCGGGATCGGTCAACAGCAATACGGTCTACACTACCACTCGCCGGCCTCTCGGGAGAGACCTCTCGAGTGGGAGCTTCGGAGGAGGATAGGGCTACAGAAGAAGTCTTGGGATTTTCTCTCTTCAAAGAAGCCTCTGAAGGAGAAATATCCCTTTTAGCCTTCTTCTTGCGTCGCCGGGCAAACCTCTCCACTGGGAGGTAGACCACTCCCTACATTCGATACATACGTTAGACCTATCACACCGTTGGCCCCTACAATAAGGGCATAAGGAGTGAGGATCGGTGTCCAAGGCCAACATAAGGGTACCACAAGGGCGGCCGGCTTGTCCAGGGCACGTAAACATGATGAAAGAATAGAGGCCAACTTCAAAACACACTGAAAGTAAATGCAAAACAGATTATGGCAGTCAAAAACGGAGGAGAGCGCAGACAGGTCTGTCGTCTCTCCGAGCCAAAAGTAAAGTGAAGCATTCACAGTGTGTGAGGGGGGAGGGGTAGCAAGCTACCCCTCCCTACACCCCCACCCCCCCCCCCCCCGCTAACTAGCGGAGGGGTAGTAAACCCTCGTTAAAATTCTTATGGCTCGTCATTTCAGCTACGCCGAAGTAATTACCCCATGTAAATAGCGTGGTTTGTATTTCAGTTATGGAACAAACTTAGGTAACTATGATCATGCCATATTCTATTAATAATGCTTGAAATAAATAACTTTGTATTAAAATGTTCATGTTTAATCATTGCACATGGAATTCCATCGGTCCAGAGGCTGTATCGTTACAAGTAGCAAGTGCAGAATCAAGTTCTCTTTCGGTAATAGGAGAATTATACAATTCTTCCCTTCCTGTTGCAAAATCTAAAATTTTCTTTTCTTCAATGCTCCTATACTGGTGACCAGGAGCTGCTACACACTTGCATGATTTATTTGAAAAATGATCAGCCAGGGTATTGCTAACATCATTTGCATCAGACACATACTGACCGTTCACTTTAAATACTGATGGTGAGTTTGGGGTATATTTGCCTGCAATATGACAAATTCGAAGATAATTTGTATTTTTCCTAACCATACAAACCTTAGCTATTTACAAAGGGTTTACTTTTAGCGCAGCTGAAATGACGAGCCAATAGTTTTTAACGAGGGTTAATTACCCCCGCGCTAGTTAGCGGGGGGTGGGGAAGGGTAGCTTGCTACCCCTCCCCCCTCCACACACCGGTGACTTGCTTCACTTCACTTAGAGGTAGGACTTGACTTGGGGGTCAGGGATGGCGGGCACATATGTGTAAATAGCTAAGGTTTGTATGGTTAGGAAAAATACAAATTATCTTCGAATTTGTCATTTGTTCCGTAACCGAAATACAAACCACGCTATTTACAAAGGGTGACTTACCCCTTAGGAAGGGTGGAAAGTCCCCAGCCTTACTGACTTCGGCTTGCCCGGGGGCTCGATCCCTCAGTGAGCAGCACTAGAGAGAGGGAGCCCATGTACCTCGAGTGGCCTACATAAGCAGTGTGAGGAGGAGAGTGTGACTCGTCCTATGAAGTTGACCTTGAGACCTTCAGATAGGAATTCTAGGATAGGACGTTCCCCATACCACCTCGTCAGGGTATGGGAGACGCAACAGTATTAAGCTTAATACTAGGAGCACAAAGAAGCATGGGTTACCTGCAGAGGTCGAGGTCAGCTATGCGAGGACCAGGATGCTGCTTCCCCAAGAGAGGGGAGAATGAAGAAAGAAGTAAGGGTCAGACATACTCTTTCATTCACGCAGACTAAGACCGGGTAACAACGCCCTCAACCTACTGCTACTTGTCCAAAAAGGAGCCTGAGGTAAGACCAGCTGTTGTGCAGCCACCACAGGGCCGATAGAAAACGAATAGAGGCTCCTGTGGGTCACGTCTTGCAGGTAGGGGGCTGTGAAGGTCGTTTGACGCTTCCAGACCCCAGCTTGAAGTACCTGCAACACAGAGAAGTTTCTCTTGAAGGCCAGGGATGTAGCAATACCCCTGACATCGTGGGCCCGAGGGCGACGTGACGGAGGAGGGTCAAGATTCAGGACATGGTGGATAACCCTTCGAATCCAAGCTGAGATGGTGTTCCTGGTGACCCTCCTCTTTGTCCTGCCTGTGCTCACAAACAAAGCTCGCACATGAGGACGGACTGCAGCCGTTCTCTTCAAGTAGTACCTCAGACACCTCACTGGGCATAGTAGCAGCTGGTCTGGGTCGTTTGTTACAGAACGGAGACTCGCGATCCTGAAAGAGTCGAACCGAGGATCCGGCACTCCAGGATTCTGAGTCTTGGCCACAAACTCAGGGACGAACCTGAACGTTACCTCCCCCCATCCCCTTGAATGGGCGATGTCGTACGAGAGACCATGAAGTTCACTAACTCGCTTGGCCGAGGCCAAGGCGAGTAGGAAAGCCGTCTTCCAAGACAGGTGGCGATCGGAGGCCTGGCCTAATGGCTCGAAGGGAGGTCTCTTGAGAGACCTGAGGACTCGAACCACGTTCCAAGGAGGGGGTCTCACTTCCAACTGGGGGCAGGTAAGCTCATAGCTACGTATGAGTAAAGAGAGTTCTAGCGATGAAGAAATATCCACGCCCTTCAATCTGAAGGCCAAGCTTAAGGCTGAGCGATAACCTTTCACTGCCGAGACAGAAAGGCGCATTTCTTCTCGCAGATACACGAGGAAGTCCGCTATTGCTGGAATAGTGGCATCGAGTGGAGAGATACCCCTTCCACGACACCAACCACAAAAGACTCTCCACTTCGCTTGGTAGACTCCCTCAGAGGACCTTCGCAGGTGCCGAGACATTCTCTGCGCAACCTGTTGCGAAAAGCCTCTCTCCGCGAGGAGTCGCTGGATAGTCTCCAGGCGTGAAGCCAAAGCGAGGCTACGGCCCTGTGAGGGACGCCGGAGTGGGGTTGTCTGAGAAGCTCGTGTCGTGGAGGAAGCTCCCTTGGGAGTTCCGTCAGGAGTTGCAGAAGGTCCGGAAACCATTCCGCGTGATGCCATAGCGGAGCTACTAGAGTCATGGAACAGTTGACCGATAGTCTGGTCCTGTTGAGCACCCTTCTCATCAGACAGAATGGTGGGAAGGCGTACACGTCGATGTTGTCCCACCGTTGCTGGAAAGCATCTTGTCAGAGTGCCTTGGGGTCCGGGACTGGTGAGCAGTACAGGGGCAGATTGAAGTTCAAGGCTGTCGCGAACAAGTCCACCGTCGGGGAACCCCACAAAGTCAGGACTTTGTTGGCTATCTGAGGATCCAAAGACCACTCGGTACTCACTATCTGCGAAGCCCTGCTCAGACTGTCGGCGAGCACATTCCTCTTGCCAAGAATGAAGCGAGCTGATAGTGTTATCGAGTGGGTTTCGGTCCACCTCAGAGTCTCTACTGCAAGATGGGATAGCTGTTGCGAAAAAGTGCCTCCCTGCTTGTTGATATAAGCCACTACCGTGGTGTTGTCGCTCATCACCACCACGGAGTGACCCGCCAGGGACCGTTGGAACTGCTGAAGAGCCAGAAAGACGGCCTTCAATTCTAGCAGGTTGATGTGTAGGCACTTTTCTGATTCTGACCAAAGGCCTGAGGCCCTCTGGTTCAGAACGTGCGCCCCCCACCCTTCTTTTGACGCGTCCGAAAACAGAGTCAATTCCGGGGGGAGGACGAGAAGACTCACTCCCTTCCGCAGGTTCTCGTTGGCCAGCCACCACCGCAAGTCCGTCTGTTCCAGAGACCCCATTGGGATCAGAATGTCCGGGGAATCGGATCCTTGATTCCACCGGAACTTGAGCCGCCATTGAAGGGATCTCATCCTGAGGCGGCTGTTTGGAACTAGACGGGCCAGGGAGGATAGGTGGCCTAAGAGACGCAACCACGATTGGGCGGGGAGTTCTTTTCGCCTGAGGAAAGGTTCCGCCACCCTCCTCAGCCTTGCTATCCAGTCGTCTGATGGAAAGGCTTTGTGGAGATTGGTGTCTATTAGTATGCCTAAATAAACCAGTCGTTGGGACGGCTGCAGAGAGGACTTCTCGAGGTTTACCACGATCCCCAGATCCTGGCAAAGATCCAGAAGCCTGTCTCGGTGCCGAAGAAGGGTCGACTCCGAGTCTGCTAGGATCAGCCAATCTTCCAGGTAACGAAGGAGACGAATGCCGTTCCTGTGCGCCCAAGATGAAATCAGGGTGAACACTCTGGTGAACACCTGAGGAGCTGTGGAGAGACCGAAACACAGCACCTTGAACTGGTAGATCTTGTTGTCTAGGCAGAATCTCAGGTACTTCCTGTGTAGATATATAAAATGTGAGACCGTTACATTAACTGACGTTAACATATTATCATACCTAAAGCAATGTACGATTATTCCCATTTATTATGTTTCCCATTTATAATGTGTCTCATTTATTATATGTCTCTTGTAAATAAATACACCCCCTATGTATTCATGTGTATATGCATCATATTATAATGTTATTATGCATAGATGTCTATTTCATTATTAAGTTTGGCAACGCCCCGAAGACATGGCAACAATGTACTTTCCAGCCTTGGGGCATCACACAATGTGCTTGTATTGTCGTTCGTCACCCAAGGCAGACGTATTTCCTGCCTGTTGTATTTAATTCATATATTGCACCTTCTCAATAGAACTTACATTAATTTCAAGATTGTGTTTCCTTCCCAACCTCCCAGGAACACCCCCAACATGGCGCAGTGAGTATTTTGTGAGAAGACAGTGCTTTTACAAGTTTTTCAAGCAACACAAGACGACGATTACAGCCGCCATTACTCTCCCCGTGAATCTCCATGGATTTATTGTGCAGTTCATGTGCATTTAAGTGTAGTGTTCGTTGCCCATAGTGACTTATAAGTGGACCCTTTTAGTGCAGTGTGCCTTAGTGACTGTTAAGTGACCCCCTCATGTGCTGTGTCTTGTAATTAAGTACAAGAACGAGCTTAGCACATAATTCAACTTGGCCGGCACACTGACATCCAGTCACTTTGAACGCTTCCGGGCAACTGACCGTGACGTCACCGAGGGGAGTGACTACTGCTCGTCGAACAGACTCCTCCCCCTCCCTACCTGAACCATACCGCTACATTTAGTATAACATGCACATATTCGTAAGAATGATATTATTTCTGAATATTTTGGAAAATTGAACTTTTATTTCTTACATATTTCTTTTTGATATGTTAATGTTAATGTTTTTACAATAAACCATGTCGGAATCAGAATTTCACGAGGAATCTTCTGATATACGAGAAGCAGAGGTAGAGGAAGGATTTAATCCTAATGTTGGAGCTCTCGGTGGATTAATTGGGGAGGAAGTATACCAGTTGCCACCGCCACTCACCCCACATTATACAACTCCTCCATCAGCTTCAGGGGCCGATTTTCTTCATTTCATCAAGTATCTTGAACAATGTCGAATACAAGAGGATGCAAGAAGGCGCCAAGAAGAGGATTTTCGACGCAGAGAAGACGAACAACGTCGACACGAAGAAAGTGCTCGCTTTACAGCATTGTTGCAGAGGTTGCTTCCTGTTACCTCCCAACCTGACAGTACACATAGCCTTTCAGTCAATACATCGTCTACATCGTCAGTACCTACTTTTTCATCTTCAAGTTCATCAGTAATACCTGCCCCTCAAAAAGCTATCACCCAGAACCCGCCTCCCCTTCAAGCAGATGCCAGTTTTCAAGTTTTTCGAGAATGGAGACGTCGATGGGAAGATTATTCTATCATGGTGGATTTATCCAAGTTACCTAGAGAGAAGCAACTCATCCAGCTTAGAATGTGCCTCACTCTCGAGACGCAGAGGATCTTGGAGCACACCCTGGATATTCCACCCAGCACAGCCAAGACAGTAGAAGAGGTCTTAGATGAGCTGCAGGATCACGTGAAAAGTCTACGCAACGAAGCCCTACGCCGAAGGGAACTCTTAAGTTGTAAGCAGTTTGAGGGAGAATCTTTTTCAGATTTTTACGTGCGACTTAAGCATATAGCTGAAGAGGTGGACGTCTGTCCGGGGAATTCATCAGTGTGTGAGGAAACTCAAATGAAGATGATAATTCTCATATATGCTTAAGTCGCACGTAAAAATCTGAAAAAGATTCTCCCTCAAACTGCTTACAACTTAAGAGTTCCCTTCGGCGTAGGGCTTCGTTGCGTAGACTTTTCACGTGATCCTGCAGCTCATCTAAGACCTCTTCTACTGTCTTGGCTGTGCTGGGTGGAATATCCAGGGTGTGCTCCAAGATCCTCTGCGTCTCGAGAGTGAGGCACATTCTAAGCTGGATGAGTTGCTTCTCTCTAGGTAACTTGGATAAATCCACCATGATAGAATAATCTTCCCATCGACGTCTCCATTCTCGAAAAACTTGAAAACTGGCATCTGCTTGAAGGGGAGGCGGGTTCTGGGTGATAGCTTTTTGAGGGGCAGGTATTACTGATGAACTTGAAGATGAAAAAGTAGGTACTGAGTCTGCCATTACTATGGTCCTGTAGAAGGGCGTATCCAATTCCATATAGGCGAGAGGCGTCAGTCTGGAGGATTACCGGCAATGCAGGATCAAAGGAGGCAAGGACTGGGGGGCTTACCAAGGCGGCCTTGACTCGACGAAATGCATCGTCATGATCAGGAGTCCAAACGAATGCTCTCTTGGGGCTCATCAGAGGTCGTAGGGGCTGAGCTGTAGCAGCAATATCAGGGGTAAATTCAGCCAACTGGTTCACTAAACCCATGAATGATCGAAGGTCAGTCAAATTGGTAGGAGTTGGAAAGTCCCGGATTGCACTGACTTTGCCAGGATCAGCTGCTATACCCTCTTCTGAGAGCTGATATCCACAAAAGGACACTTGAGATGCAGCAACCACAAACTTGTCTCTATTGAGAGTAATCCTGAATTTACGGCATCGAAGAAGCATCTCGTAGATTTGTTGAAGATGAGTGAAGTAATCTTCATCCGAAAGAAGTATGTCATCCACGACCTTTACACAGTTCTGCATTCCTTGAAGAGCCATATCACCGCGGAGACAGAAGGCATCCCCTGTAGCTGCAAAACCCATTGGGCCTCTGCAATGCTTGAAACGGCCGTACGGTGTAATGAAGGTTGTCAAGTGTTGGTCCTCTTCAGCAAGTGCCATCTGCCAATATCCACATAAGGCATCTGCTGTAGTGAAATACCTTGCCTTCGAATTAACACTACGGATGGCAGCGAACGGAGTTGGAGAAGGGTGGGTTGGTCGGGACACTTGGCTATTGAGCTTAGTGAGGTCAACAGTGATTCGGACACCTGAATCCTTAGCTACTACGACGAGTGGATGGCACCATTCTGAAGGTTCATCGCCAGCAGGCTTGATAATTCCTTGGGTTACCATGGAGGCGAGTTCTTCCTTAACTTGATCGCGGAAAGCAAAGGGTATCTGGCGTGGAGTGTGGACAGCAAAGGGTACTGCACCCTCCTTGAGGTGGATCCTCATTGGAGGACCGGTCATCGGCTGGAGTGGTGTAGTCTTGAGGTCTTCTTTGGTGACGAGAACATCCTTGAATTCCCGTAGAAAAAAATCTCTTGCCTCAGTAGGGGGTGTGGTAGCAGAAAGGGGCAATTCCTTGCATCTTTTGACATGCTTAACTTCCAATATTGGCTTGGGAAAGTCAGGAGAAATAATTGCTAATTCCTTACAGTGGCTGTAAGACAACAATGGTGTTTGAACACCGTCATGAACCTGTATAACAGCAGAACAGGACTGCTTACCCAGAGTAAGAGTGGCTTGGAAGGTACCCAAAGCAGGTGTCATGGCTGAACCGTCGGCAGTTAGAGTTACAGTTGTAGGGAATGGCTTCAAACTACTCCTAGGTATCTTCAGTAGGTCAAGATGCTGGGGTCCTACCACGGAGACTTCGGCGCCTGTGTCAGGTAACATCTGAATTCGGGATGTAACATCTCCATATGTTAGAAGAACACAGACAGGCTTAGGCGACTTGCCGAAAGTTTCGACTCGACGACAGCTGGACTTCTTTACGACCTTTGATTTACCTGACGATGGGGTAGCTTTGTCACTTGAAGAGCCACCCTGTGTACTGTCATTTCTCTTTGTCTTACAGTATTTATCGTAATGTCCCACACGGTTACAAACTCGGCACTGTGCTGCATTGGCTGGGCACTTAGGAGTCCTGTCCCAATGACCTCGTCGACCACAGTTCAATGCGGCTCCCGTTTCCTCACAGATGCCGAGTCCCGCTACGCTACTATAGAGTTAGAATTGTTAGCTGTGGTCTGGGCTATGTCTAAGTGTAGATTGTATCTAGCTGGTCTTCAGCATTTTACCCTGATGACTGATCACCGGCCACTCATCCCAATTCTCAATCATTATACACTTGATGCAGTGGAGAATCCTCGCCTTCAGCGTCTCAAGGAAAAGATTTCACCGTACCTATTCACAGCAGTGTGGCAAGCTGGAAAGCAGCTCAGCATTCCAGATGCCTTATCTCGAGCTCCAGTCAGTCAGCCTACTCCAGAAGATGATATCACTTGTGCTGATGTTGCAACACACGTCAGGTATATCGTCAATGTCAATGCTGTCATCGCCGAAGAAGATTCTACGCCCCAAGATGCAGATAGGACACTTCAGGAACTCCGAGCTGCAGCAAGAGCTGATCCATCGTATACCCGTCTTGTGAATTGTGTGACTTCAGGATTTCCATCAAGCCGTTATAACCAACACCAGTCGTTACTCCCTTTCTGGAAATTAAGGGAAAACCTCTCAACTGATGGTGATCTGGTTCTCTACGGAGCAAGAATTGTTGTCCCTGCTGCCCTCCGCCGTCGTACTCTCGCTCGTCTACATGATAGCCATCGAGGAGTGGAAGCCACAAAGCGACGTGCAAGACAGACTGTTTTTTGGCCGGGAATTGATTCAGACATCACCAGTACTGTCAGAGCTTGTGAATCATGCCAAATGTTGCAGCCTAGCCTTCAGCAGGAACCCTTATTGAATGATGATCACCCTACGAGGCCTTTTGAGTCTGTCTCAGCTGACTTTTTCAGTGTCGCTGGGAAGTCATTCCTCGTTGTAACCGATCGACTCTCTGGGTGGCCTGTTGTGGTACCATGTAAAGGAGACACTACTGCTTCCAACACCATACGTATCTTCTGTCGTTACTTCAGGGAAGTCGGTGTTCCCCTTCGTCTCAGGACCGATGGTGGCCCTCAATTCGCCAGCAAAGACTTTCAAGATTTCATGATGAGATGGGGTGTCCACCATATCATGTCGTCACCACATTACCCGCAGTCCAATGGCCATGCAGAAGCTTCCGTAAAAGCCATTAAGCACTTAATTCTGAAGACAGCACCTTCTGGCAATATTGACTGCGAAGAATTTGATCGAGGCCTTTTGGAACTGCGTAATACTCCAAACTTCACAGGCCGCTCTCCAGCACAGATTTTGTATGGCCACCCACTCCGTACCTGTGTACCTGCTCATCCACAGTCTTTTTCAGAGGAATGGCAAGCCAAGTCTGAGGACTGTGACCGCCGTGCAGCTGCCCGTGCCGAACAAGTAAAACAACAATACGATCAACATGCCCGCCCACTTCCCAAGTTGGAAATAGGTCAGACAGTAAGGATCCAAGACCCGACATCACATCGATGGGAAAAGGTTGGCGTTGTCATGGGTTTTGGCAAATCACGGGACTATGAGGTGCGTCTTCCCAGTGGCCGAGTTTGGTGGCGTAACCGCCGCTTTCTACGTCCAGTGCCAACACCTGGTGTTGACCCCCTCCCCCATTTACCTGTGGCCCCTTGCACGGACATAGAAAGGTCCTTAGTCTCTAACCCCCAAGTGTTCCCACGCAGATCTCAAAGGCTCATTAGAAAGAGTTCGCTCGAGAATGGAACTACGAGCGCGAGGGGGGAGGGAGGTGTAGATATATAAAATGTGAGACCGTTACATTAACTGACGTTAACATATTATCATACCTAAAGCAATGTACGATTATTCCCATTTATTATGTTTCCCATTTATAATGTGTCTCATTTATTATATGTCTCTTGTAAATAAATACACCCCCTATGTATTCATGTGTATATGCATCATATTATAATGTTATTATGCATAGATGTCTATTTCATTATTAAGTTTGGCAACGCCCCGAAGACATGGCAACAATGTACTTTCCAGCCTTGGGGCATCACACAATGTGCTTGTATTGTCGTTCGTCACCCAAGGCAGACGTATTTCCTGCCTGTTGTATTTAATTCATATATTGCACCTTCTCAATAGAACTTACATTAATTTCAAGATTGTGTTTCCTTCCCAACCTCCCAGGAACACCCCCAACATCCTGGAAGACGGATGGATTGGGATCTGGAAGTACGCGTCCTTTAGATCCAGTGTACACATGAAGTCTTGTGGTCTCACCGCAAGTCTGACCGTGTCTGCTGTCTCCATGCTGAACCGGGTTTATTTGACAAACCTGTTCAGAGCTGAGAGATCGATGACGGGTCTCCAGCCTCCAGTAGCCTTCTTTACAAGAAAGAGTCGACTGAAGAAGCCTGGGGAGCCGTCCACGACCTCCTGGAGAGCACCCTTCTCGAACATGGTCTCGACTTCGGCCTGAAGGGCCAGCCCCTTTGCCGATCCCATGGCATAGGAGCTCAACGACACTGGATTCGCTGTCAGGGTAGGTTGAGATGACGTGAACGGGACGCGATAACCTTGGCCGATCACTGAGACCGTCCAAGCATCGGCCCCATGTTGCTGCCACCTGCGGACGCAACGCTGAAGGCATCCCCCCACAGGTGGACACGCAGGGGGACTGCCACCCCTAGGGCTTGCGGCCGCGGCCGCCACCCCTAGGAGTCTTGCCTCCCCTGGAGGACTTACCGCCCCTCTTGACCTTGGCTGGAAAGGGCTGAGGCTTAGACACCACTTTCTTAGCTGCCGGTGCCTGTTTGGGAGCCTTACGAGGCTGTTGCTGCTGTTGTGGCGGGGCTGGAGGCTTATAGGGCCGAGTTGTAAGGGCCCTGTGGAGGAGGGAGTCCGTGCTGGATTTCCTCCACCTCTCAGCCGTTCGCTCCAAGTCTTGAGGCTCAAACAGGCTCTCCCCCAGAAGGGAAGCATGTCGGAGCCTACACACATCTACGGCGGGGACCTTCGGATGGAATCTCTCGGATACAGCATCGCGACGCTTCAACACCGAGTTGGCCCACAGGGTGGTAACCTGGTGCGCCAAAAACTCAATGGAGCGGGTGCCCGAGAGCAAGAAGGTCTCTAGGGCCTTCCTATTGGTCTCCTTGGACAAGTCCTCCGATCGCAATAGGATGCCCAGAGATCCTAGCCAGAAGTCCAGCCACGAAATGGCCTGCATGGCACACTTAGTGACCTTCTCGTGGTTAAGGATCTCTGCCGCCGAGAACGACACCTGCCGAGCGGAGAGTTTCTCAAGGGGAACTCCCTTCGCCAGCTCCTCCACAGAGTGATGGAGAGGAAGAGCGAGGTTGTGCTCACCCAGGATCTCGAAATACCTCCTCTGCTGAAGGCGAGGAGGAGGGATGAGCTTGTTCCCGGCAGTGGAACGACTGGAGGAGGCAAGAAGTGCGAGCTGAGCGTTGGCCCTAGCCCTGGCACTCTTCAGCCCCCGAGACCAGGGCAGAGCTGCACTGGTCTTAGGGGCCTTCCGAATGTCAAACACTTCATCCAGAATCGTGTCTTTGCCTTCACGGGGGGCGATGACTGGATCCGTAAGTCTGTTAAGTTGCCTTATCAGGCTTAGGACCTGCCAGAAGGCATGTTCGGACTCTTGCTGTTCTCCTCCCTGCGGGCTGGCAGCTAAGTCTCCTGCCCCAGGAATCTCTTCCTGGGGTGATACGTGGACATTCCCCTGGGTAGTCGTGGGTTCCTGACGAATCCTTGCAGAGGATTTAGGGACGGTCTTGGAATCCTTGGGTTCCCTCCTGGGAGGGATACAGGATCCCAACAACGAGGTTCGAGGGGCCCCTTCCTCACGAGACAATTCTCCTGCCTGAAGCGAAGTCTCCCCCCCTGGTGCCGAGGGGAAGACTACCGCCCCACTGGACTCACCTGAGGACGGAAAGGCCTCGTCCACGGGAGAAGGAGAGAGTACTCGTGCAGGAGAAGGGACCTTCGAGACCGACCTCTTGGGAACCAACTTCGCCCTGGGGGAAGTCACCACAAAGTCCACTCCTCTCTTTCTCTTCAGCGTAATAGAGACAGCCGCTGGTTTGTTACCCTGGCCGGCGAGTGCTGGTTTCATAACCCTCACTAACGCCCATGCCAGCGGACCAAACCAAGTCTGCTGCTCCAAGGACACAGAGTCCGAAATCCTCGCTAAAGGGAAAGGGATCGGGCGATCCTTTGGAGTGGACACGACGGTACCTGCCTGAAAAGAAGGTGGGGAAAAATGCTGTACTGACCTGTCTTCGTCCTGCACTACCAACCTGTGCTTGGATAGAGGTGATCCCGAGTGCTGTCTAGGAGCATGCGTCCCTGCTGCTACCACCGGCTGTGGAATTCGCCGCGAACGATGGTCGCGCGAGGGCGAATGGTCGCGCGGGAGAGCGGGCGAGCGATTGCGCGGGCGCGCAGGTGGATGATCGCGCGGGCGCACAGGCGAGCAGTCGCGCGGGCGAGCGGTCGCGCGGGCGCGCAGGCGAGCGATCGCGCGGGCGCGCAGGCGAGCGATCGCGCGGGCGCGCAGGCGAGCGATCGCGCGGGCGCGCAGGCGAGCGATCGCGCGGGCGCGCAGGCGAGCGATCGCGCGGGCGCGCAGGCGAGCGATCGCGCGGGCGCGCAGGCGAGCGATCGCGCGGGCGCGCAGGCGAGTGGGCGCGAGGGTGGGCAGGTAAATGAACACGTGTCCGAGGCGACGAACGCAAGCGTTGGCGCGACGGCGAGGGATTGTGCTGCCGCGTAGGTGAGGAAGATCGCTGGCGATGTAGATCCACAGGCGATCGATGACGAGCTGGTGAGTGCAGTCGCTCAAGTTGGCGATGGCGCGATGTGGTATGTCGATGCACTGGTGTGCGATGGTGAGCAGCAGGCGCAGGTGAATGACCGCGTAATGGTAAGCGATGGCGAGCAGCATGCGCAGGTGAATGATCGCGTGAAGGGGTGCGATGGTGATCAGCATCCGCAGGAGGGCGATCGTTCAGGGTCGTGCGATGAGGAGCAGCATGCGTAAGCGGGCGATCGTGCAGGGGCGAGCGATGGCGAGCAGCATGCGCAGGTGGCCGATCGCGTGATGGGGTGCGATGGTGATCAGCATCCGCAGGAGGGCGATCGTGCAGGGTCGTGCGATGGCGAGCAGCATGCGCAGGAGGGCGATCGTGCAATGGCGAGCGATGGCGAGCAGCATGTGCAGGCGGGCGATCGCGCGATGGCGAGCTAGAAACTGGCGAACCATGTTCCTTCAGGAGCGTTGGCGAACGTCGGCGCGCTAGTTGTCGCTGTTGAATAGGCGATACTAAGATCGCCTGTGCGCGCTGGCAAGCAGGTGAACGCTGGCGAGAAGGTAATCGCTGGCGCGTAGGTGATCGCTGGCGAGCAGAAGGTCGACGCGTGTCCTGTGAGAGGACAGGTGGCGCGGCGCGTTCACGAGCAGGAACGGGAAGATCGCTGGCGCGTTGGCGAACATGTGTTTCTGACACACGCGCAGCACGATGTTGCGTAGCCACAGGACCAGGCGGATGGTGAGCAGGGAGTTCAGCAGGAACTAAAGGGTGGTCAGAGACCGCAGGGCGAGGGTCCTCAAATGAGCGCCGACGCTCGGAAGAGAGCTGACGAGCAGGAGACCGCTGGCGAGGGGGGCGAACATCAGGAGAGAGCCGACGAGCAGGTGAGCGTCGGCGAGAAGGAGAGTCTTGGCGAGCAGGAGATCGTCGACGAGCAGGAGCGCGCTGGCGAGCAGGAGAGCGCTGGCGAGCAGGAGAGCGCTTGTGCGCTAGCACTGCTCGCGTAAGGGAAGAATCCCTTAGCCCCGAAGGGACCGTTGCCCGTCGGGTGACGAGTTCTCCAGAAGGCGAAGATCCGGCCGGAGATGGTGAGCGGTCTGCAGAGAGGTTCAAGAAGGGCGGAGCAGTAGGTTGAGGCTGACGAGGAGAGTCCCCCCCGGAGGACGAAGACCCAAAAAGGCGTCTCTTAGTCCCCCTGTAAGGGGAAGGGAAGCCCTTGTGGCGTAGAGGACGGTGAGCCTTACGGCGGAGGCGGCCTCGGGGGAGATCGTCGGGACCATCGGTCCTCCGAAGGGGAGTCTCCGTCAAAACACTTCCCTCAGAAGGAAGCTGAGCAGCAGTCGAGACCGAAGGACTCACTTCCCCCTTCGAAGGATGTACGGAAGGAGGAGGAGAGCCTTTAGCACCATCACCAGCAACAGCACCTGCGGCGGAAGGCCCACCCACGTCGGAGGCCTCTGTCACCACGACGTCGACAATAGACAGAGGGTCTACCTCTGCTACCACCGGCGACTGCTTAACAGCGGCCCCCAACGAGACAAGGTCAATAAGAGCGACCCTGGAGGGCAAGCCCTTAAGCCCCAGGGACGACCAAATCTGTAAAAGATCATCACTGGATAAGGCATTATCAATAACCTCCCCCGGAGGAGGAGGGGGAACCGCCTCGCTATGGGAGGCGACGCCCTCTCCCCCCACCGAAGGTCGGGAAACAGAACAAGGGCCTGCGCTCCCACTCGGCCGACTCTCCTTAGGAGGCGGACGAGGGGGAGCTTCGGAGGAGGTTTGGGCGGCGGAAGAAGAGTCCCGAGAACCTTCCTCCTTCAAGGCTAACCCCGGAGGAGAACGGTCTCTCTTGGACTTCTTCTTACGCCGACGGCCAAACCTCTCCCACTGGGAGGCAGACCACTCCCTGCACTCACGGCACATGTTCTCCTGGTCACACCGTCGGCCCCGACATTGAGGGCAGAGGGTGTGTGGATCCGTATTAACGTCCGACATGAAAGTCCCACAAGGACGGCCGGCAACTCCAGGGCATGTACGCATAGTAAAGAAAATAACTGAAGGTCAACTTCCAACCAACACACACGCTGAAAAGAAAAAGCAGAAAATTAAAGGCTGTCACGAAGGCGATGAGCAGACACGTCTGATCACCGCCGAGCCAAAAGTGAAGTGAAGGAAGTCACCGGTGTGTGGAGGGGGGAGGGGTAGCAAGCTACCCTTCCCCACCCCCCGCTAACTAGCGCGGGGGTAATTAACCCTCGTTAAAAACTACTGGCTCGTCATTTCAGCTGCGCTAAAAGTAAACCCTTTGTAAATAGCGTGGTTTGTATTTCGGTTACGGAACAACTCTTTTTTTTCCTCCATATAGAAGATGGTGGTGTTTTACTGTTAATGGAAGAAACAAGTCACCCAAGAATAGCGTCTAGCTTCTTTCATGGCACGACGGAACTGTGCTCTACACTTTTTGTATGTTATCAAATTTTCATCAGTACGGCATCTACGCAATCTAGTAGAGATTTTCTGGTGGCTCTGTGCAAGACTGTTAATTCTGAAGACCACAACGGGACTCGTCGTCATTTGAATAATCCTAAGGTTTTTGGAATCAAATTGATTCCTGCTGTATGGAGTTCCATTCAGTAGGCCTATGGCATCATCAATACTTTCAAACTGTTCTGCATTCCCCTTGATTTCACTTAGCTCACAAAATTTAACCCAGTCTGCCTTGTAAAGATTCCATCGTGGCGATCTTTATAAAGGCGGACCCTTGTTGGTGTTTACAATGATTGGTGCATGATCACTAGTATGCCAATCATCAAATGTCCTCCAATCGAAATCAAAAAGGCATTAGAGCTTGCAATTGAAAGATCAATGCATGACAAGGTATCTGTCTGAACATGGAAGTGCGTGGGCTCTCCTGTATTAAGAACTCAGACATCCTCATTCTCCACAATTGATATAATATTGCCCCTTGTGTTTGCCAAAACATCACCCCATAAAGGATGTCTACCATTCATATCTCCCAGTAAGGCAAAAGATTGAGGGAGTTGTTGAATGACCTCTACTAAATCATCATATAAAATATGACAAATTCGAAGATAATTTGTATTTTTCCTAACCATACAAACCTTAGCTATTTACAAAGGGTTTACCTTTTAGCGCAGCTGAAATGACGAGCCAATAGTTTTAACGAGGGTTAATTACCACCGCCCTAGTTAGCGGGGGGTGGGGAAGGGTAGCTTGCTACCCCTCCCCCCTCCATACACCGGTGACTTGCTTCACTTCACTTAGAGGTAGGACTTGACTTGGGGGTCAGGGATGGCGGGCACATATGTGTAAATAGCTAAGGTTTGTATGGTTAGGAAAAATACAAATTATCTTTGAATTTGTCATTAGTTCCGTAACCGAAATACAAACCACGCTATTTACAGAGGGTGACTTACCCCTTAGGAAGGGTGGAAAGTCCCCAGCCTTACTGACTTCGGCTTGCCCGGGGCTCGATCCCTCAGTGAGCAGCACTAGAGAGAGGGAGCCCCTGTACCTCACAGGTTCCTAGCATCGCTAGGAACGAGTGGCCTACATAAGCAGTGTGAGGAGGAGAGTGTGACTCGTCCTATGAAGTTGACCTTGAGACATTCAGATAAGAATTCTAGGATAGGACGTTCCCCATACCACCTCGTCAGGGTATGGGAGCCGCAACAGTATTAAGCTTAATACTAGGAGCACAAAGAAGCATGGGTTACCTGCAGAGGTCGAGGTCAGCTATGCGAGGACCAGGATGCTGCTTCCCCAAGAGAGGGGAGAATGAAGAAAGAAGTAAGGGTCAGACATACTCTTTCATTCACGCAGACTAAGACCGGGTAACAACGCCCTCAACCTACTGCTACTTGTCCAAAAAGGAGCCTGAGGTTAGACCAGCTGTTGTGCAGCCACCACAGGGCCGATAGAAAACGTATCGAGGCTCCTGTGGGTCACGTCTTGCAGGTAGTGGGCTGTGAAGGTCGTTTGACGCTTCCAGACCCCAGCTTGAAGTACCTGCGTCACAGAGAAGTTTCTCTTGAAGGCCAGGGATGTAGCAATACCCCTGACATCGTGGGCCCGAGGGCGACGTGACGGAGGAGGGTCAGGATTCAGGGCATGGTGGATAACCCTTCGAATCCAAGCTGAGATGGTGTTCCTGGTGACCCTCCTCTTTGTCCTGCCTGTGCTCACAAACAAAGCTCGCACATGAGGACGGACAGCAGCCGTTCTCTTCAAGTAGTGCCTCAGACACCTCACTGGACATAGTAGCAGCTGGTCTGGGTCGCTTGTTACAGAACGGAGACTCGCGATCCTGAAAGAGTCGAACCGAGGATCCGGCACTCCAGGATTCTGAGTCTTGGCCACAAACTCAGGGACGAACCTGACCGTTACCTCCCCCCATCCCCTTGAATGGGCGATGTCGTACGAGAGACCATGAAGTTCACTAACTCGCTTGGCCGAAGCCAAGGCGAGTAGGAAAGCCGTCTTCCAAGACAGGTGGCGATCGGAGGCCTGGCGTAATGGCTCGAAGGGAAGTCTCTTAAGAGACCTGAGGACTCGAACCCCGTTCCAAGGTGGGGGTCTCACTTCCGACTGGGGGCAGGTAAGCTCATAGAAGGGAAGTCTCTTAAGAGACCTGAGGACTCGAACCACGTTCCAAGGAGGGGGTCTCACTTCCGACTGGGGGCAGGTAAGCTCATAGCTATGTATGAGTAAAGAGAGTTCTAGCGATGAAGAAATATCCACGCCCTTCAATCTGAAGGCCAAGCTTAAGGCTGAGCGATAGCCTTTCACTGCCGAGACAGAAAGGCGCATTTCTTCTCGCAGATACACAAGGAAGTCCGCTATTGCTGGAATAGTGGCATCGAGTGGAGAGATACCCCTTCCACGACACCAACCACAAAAGACTCTCCACTTTGCTTGGTAGACTCCCTCAGAGGACCTTCGCAGGTGCCGAGACATTCTCTCAGCAACCTGTTGCGAAAAGCCTCTCTCCGCGAGGAGACGCTGGATAGTCTCCAGGCGTGAAGCCGAAGCGAGGCTATGGCCCTGTGAGGGACGCCGGAGTGGGGTTGTCTGAGAAGCTCGTGTCGTGGAGGAAGCTCCCTTGGGAGTTCCGTCAGGAGTTGCAGAAGGTCCGGAAACCATTCCGCGTGATGCCATAGCGGTGCTACCAGAGTCATGGAACAGTTGACCGATAGTCTGGTCCTGTTGAGCACCCTTCTCATCAGACAGAACGGTGGGAAGGCGTACACGTCGATGTTGTCCCACCGTTGCTGGAAAGCATCTTGCCAGAGTGCCTTGGGGTCCGGGACTGGTGAGCAGTACAGGAGCATCTTGAAGTTCAAGGCTGTCGCGAACAAGTCCACCGTCGGGGAACCCCACAAAGTCAGGACTTTGTTGGCTATCTGAGGATCCAAAGACCACTCGGTACTCACTATCTGCGAAGCCCTGCTCAGACTGTCGGCGAGCACATTCCTCTTGCCAGGAATGAAGCGAGCTGATAGTGTTATCGAGTGGGTTTCGGTCCACCTCAGAGTCTCTACTGCAAGATGGGATAGCTGTTGCGAAAAAGTGCCTCCCTGCTTGTTGATACAAGCCACTACCGTGGTGTTGTCGCTCATCACCACCACGGAGTGACCCGCCAGGGACCGTTGGAACTGCTGAAGAGCCAGAAAGACGGCCTTCAATTCTAGCAGGTTGATGTGTAGGCACTTTTCTGATTCTGACCAAAGGCCTGAGGCCCTCTGGTTCAGAACGTGCGCCCCCCACCCTTCTTTTGACGCGTCCGAAAACATAGTCAATTCCGGGGGGAGGACGAGAAGACTCACTCCCTTCCGCAGGTTCTCGTCGGCCAGCCACCACCGCAAGTCCGTCTGTTCCAGAGACCCCATTGGGATCAGAATGTCCGGGGAATCGGATCCTTGATTCCACCGGGACTTGAGCCGCCATTGAAGGGATCTCATCCTGAGGCGGCTGTTTGGAACCAGACGGGCCAGGGAGGATAGGTGGCCTAAGAGACACAACCACGATTGGGCGGGGAGTTCTTTTCGCCTGAGGAAGGGTTCCGCCACCCTCCTCAGCCTTGCTATCCGGTCGTCTGATGGAAAGGCTTTGTGGAGATTGGTGTCTATTAGCATGCCTAGATAAACCAGTCGTTGGGACGGCTGCAGAGAGGACTTCTCGAGGTTTACCACGATCCCCAGATCCTGACAAAGATCCAGAAGCCTGTCTCGGTGCCGAAGAAGGGTCGACTCCGAGTCTGCTAGGATCAGCCAATCGTCCAGGTAACGAAGGAAACAAATGCCGTTCCTGTGCGCCCAAGATGAAATCAGGGTGAACACTCTGGTGAACACCTGAGGAGCTGTGGAGAGACCGAAGCACAGCACCTTGAACTGGTAGATCTTGTTGTCTAGGCAGAATCTCAGGTACTTCCTGGAAGACGGATGGATTGGGATCTGGAAGTACGCGTCCTTTAGATCCAGTGTACACATGAAGTCTTGTGGTCTCACCGCAAGTCTGACCGTGTCTGCTGTCTCCATGCTGAACCGGGTTTGTTTGACAAACCTGTTCAGAGCTGAGAGATCGATGACAGGTCTCCAGCCTCCAGTAGCCTTCTCTACAAGAAAGAGTCGACTGAAGAAGAATGGGGAGCCGTCCACGACCTCCTGGAGAGCACCCTTCTCGAGCATGGTCTCGACTTCGGCCTGAAGGGCCAGCCCCTTTGCCGATCCCGTGACATAGGAGCTCAACGACACTGGATTCGCTGTCAGGGGAGGTTGAGATGTTGTGAACGGGACGCGATAACCTTGGCCGATCACAGAGACCGTCCAAGCATCGGCCCCGTGTTGCTGCCACCTGCGGACGCAACGCTGCAGGCATCCCCCCACAGGTGGACATGCAGGGGGACTGCCACCCATAGGGCTTGCGGCCGCGGCCGCCACCCCTAGGAGTCTTGCCTCCCCTGGAGGACTTACCGCCCCTCTTGGCCTTGGCTGGAAAGGGCTGGGGCCTAGACACCACCTTCTTAGCTGCTGGTGCCTGTTTGGGAGCCTTACGAGGCTGTTGCTGCTGTTGTGGCGGGGCTGGAGGCTTATAGGGCCGAGTTGTAAGGGCCCTGTGGAGGAGGGAGTCCGTGCTGGATTTCCTCCACCTCTCAGCCGTTCGCTCCATGTCTTGAGGCTCAAACAGGCTCTCCCCCAGAAGGGAAGCATGTCGGAGCCTACACACATCTACGGCGGGGACCTTCGGATGGAATCTCTCGGACACAGCATCGCGACGCTTCAACAACGAGTTGGCCCACAGGGTGGTAACCTGGTGCGCCAAAAACTCGATGGAGCGGGTGCCCGAGAGCAAGAAGGTCTCTAGGGCCTTCCTATTGGTCTCCTTGGACAAGTCCTCCGATCGCAATAGGATACCCAGAGATCCTAGCCAGAAGTCCAGCCACGAAGTGACCTGCATGGCACACTTAGCGACCTTCTCGTGGTTAAGGATCTCTGCCGCCGAGAACGACACCTGCTGGGCAGAGAGTTTCTCAAGGGGAACTCCCTTCGCCAGCTCCTCCACAGAGTGATGGAGAGGAAGAGCGAGGTTGTGCTCACCCAGGATCTCGAAATACCTCCTCTGCTGGAGGCGAGGAGGAGGGATGAGCTTGTTCCCGGCAGTGGAACGACTGGAGGAGGCAAGAAGTGCGAGCTGAGCGTTGGCCCTAGCCCTGGCACTCTTCAGCCCCCGAGACCAGGGCAGAGCTGCACTGGTCTTAGGGGCCTTCCGAACGTCAAACACTTCATCCAGAATCGTGTCTTTGCCTTCACGGGGGGCGATGACTGGATCCGTAAGCCCATTAAGTTGCCTTATCAGGCTTAGGACCTGCCAGAAGGCATGTTCGGATTCTTGCTGTTCTCCTCCCTGCGGGCTGGCAGCTAAGTCTCCTGCCCCAGGAATCTCTTCCTGGTGTGATACGTGGACATTCCCCTGGGTAGTCGTGGGTTCCTGACGAATCCTTGCAGAGGATTTAGGGACGGTCTTGGAATCCTTGGACTCCCTCCTGGGAGGGATACAGGATCCCAACAACGAGGTTCGAGGGGCCCCTTCCTCACGAGACGATTCTCCTGCCTGAAGCGAAGTCTCCCCCCCTGGTGCCGAGGGGAAGACTACCGCCCCACTGGACTCACCTGAGGACGGAAAGGCCTCGTCCACGGGAGAAGGAGAGAGTACTCGTGCAGGAGAAGGGACCTTCGCGACCGACCTCTTGAGAACCAACTTCGCCCTGGGGGAAGTCACCACGAAGTCCACTCCTCTCTTTCTCTTCAGCGTAGGAGAGACAGCCGTTGGTTTGTTACCCTGGCCGGCGAGTGCTGGTTTCATAACCCTCACTAACGCCCGTGCCAGAGGACCAAACCAAGTCTGCTGCTCCAAGGACACAGAGTCGAAATCTTCGCTAAAGGGAAAGGGATTGGGCGATCCTTTGGAGTGGACACGACGGTACCTGCCTGAAAAGAAGGTGGGGAAGAATGATGTACTAACCTCTCCTCGTCCTGCACTACCAACCTGTGTTTGGATGGAGGTGATCCCGAGTGCCGTCTAGGAGCACGCGTTTCTGCTGCTACCACCGGCTGCGGAATTCGCCTCGAACGATGGTCGCGCGGGCGAGCGATCGCGCAGGTGGATGATCGCGCGGGCGCGCAGGCGAGCGGTCGCACGGGCGCGCAGGCGAGTGGTCGCGCGGGCGCGCGGGCGCGCAGGCGAGCAGTCGCGCGGGCGCGCAGGCGAGTGGGCGCGAGGGTGGGCAGGTAAATGAACACGTGTCCGAGGCGACGAACGCAAGCGTTGGCGAGACGGCGAGGGAACGCTCTGCCGCGTAGGTGAGGAAGATCGCTGGCGATGTAGATCCACAGGCGATTGATGACGAGCTGGTGAGTGCAGTCGCTCAAGTTGGCGATGGCGCGATGTGGCATGTCGACGCATTGCCGTGCGATGGTGAGCAGCATGCGCAGGTGAATGACCGCGTAATGGCAAGCGATGGCGAGCAGCATGCGCAGGTGAATGATCGCGTGATCGGGTGCGATGGTGATCAGCATCCGCAGGAGGGAGATCGTGCAGTGGCGAGCGAAGGCGAGAAGCATGCGCAGGAGGGCGATCGCGTGATGGCGAGCGATGGCGAGCAGCATGCGCAGGTGGCCGATCGCGTGATGGGGTGCGATGGTGATCAGCATCCGCAGGAGGCCGATCGTGCAGTGGCGAGCGATGGCGAGCAGCATGCGCAGGAGGGCGATCGTGCAATGGCGAGCAATGGCGAGCAGCATGCGCAGGCGGGCGATCGCGCGATGGCGAGCTAGAAGCTGGCGAACCATGTTCCTTCAGGAGCGTTGGAGAACGTTGGCGCGCTAGCTGTCGCTGTTGAATAGGAGATACTAAGATCGCCTGTTCGCGCTGGCAAGCAGGTGAACGCTGGCGAGGAGGTAATCGCTGGCGCGTAGGTGATCGCTGGCGCGTAGGTGATCGCTGGCGAGCTGGAGATCGCTGGCGAGCAGAAGGTCGACGCGTGTCATGTGAAAGGACAGGTGGCGCGGCGCGTTCACGAGCAGGAACTGGGAGATCGCTGGCGCGGTGGCGAACATGTGTTTTTGACACGCGCAGCACGATGTTGCGTAGCCACAGGACCAGGCAGATGGTGAGCAGGGAGCTCAGCAGGAACTAAAGGGTGGTCAGAGACCGCAGGGCGATGGTCCTCAAATGAGCGCTGACGAGCAAGAGAGCGCTGGCGAGGGGGGCGAACATCCGGAGAGAGCCGACGAGCAGGAGAGTCTTGGCGAGCAGGAGATCGTCGACGAGCAGGAGAGCGCTGAAGATCAGGAGAGCGCTTGTGCGCTAGCACTGCTCGCGTAAGGGAAGGATCCCTTAGCCCCGAAGGGACCGTTGCCCGTCGGGTGACGAGTTCTCCAGAAGGCGAAGATCTGGCCGGAGATGGTGAGCGGTCTGCAGAGAGGTTCAAGGAAGGCGGAGCAGTAGGTTGAGGCTGACGAGGAGAGTCCCCCCGGAGGATGAAGACCCAAAAAGGCACCTCTTAGTCCCCCTGTAAGGGAAAAGGGAGGCCCTTGTGGCGTAGAGGACGGTGAGCCTTACGGCGGAGGCGGCCTCGGGGAAGATCGTCGGGACCATCGGTCCTCCGAAGGGGAGTCTCTGTCAAAGCACTTCCCTCAGAAGGAAGCTGAGCAGCAGCCGAGACCGAAAGACTCACTTCCCCCTTTGAAGGATGTACAGAAGGAGGAGGAGAGCCTTTAGCACCATCACCCGCAACAGCACCTGCGGCGGATTGCCCAGCCACGTCGGAGGCCTCTGTCACCACGACGTCGACAATAGACAGAGGGTCTACCTCTGCTACCGCCGGCGACTGCTTAACAGCGGCCCCCAACGAGACAAGGTCAATAAGAGGGACCCTGGAGGGCAAGCCCTTAAGCCCCAGGGACGACCAAATCTGTAAAAGATCATCACTGGATAAGGCATTATCAATAACCTCCCCCGGAGGAGGAGGGGGAACCGCCTCGCTATGGGAGGCGACGCCCTCTCCCCCCACCGAAGGTCGGGAAACAGAACAAGGGCCTGTGCTCCCACTCGGCCGACTCTCCTTAGGAGGCGGACGAGGGGGAGCTTCGGAGGAGATTTGGGCGGCGGAAGAAGAGTCCCGAGAGCCTTCCTCCTTCAAGGCTAACCCCGGAGGAGAACGGTCTCTCTTGGACTTCTTCTTACGCCGACGGCCAAACCTCTCCCACTGGGAGGCAGACCACTCCCTGCACTCACGGCACATGTTCTCCTGGTCACACCGTCGGCCCCGACATTGAGGGCAGAGGGTGCGCGGATCCGTATTTACGTCCGACATGAAAGTCCCACAAGGACGACCGGCAACTCCAGGGCATGTACGCATTGTAAAGAAAAGGTCAACTTCCAACCAACACACACACTGAAAAGAAAAAGCAGAAAATTAAAGGCTGTCACGAGGGCGATGAGCAGACACGTCTGATCACCGCCGAGCCAAAAGTGAAGTGAAGCAAGTCACCGGTGTGTGGAGGGGGGAGGGGTAGCAAGCTACCCTTCCCCACCCCCCCCCCCCCGCTAACTAGCGCGGGGGTAATTAACCCTCGTTAAAACTATTGGCTCATCATTTCAGCTGCGCTAAAAGGTAAACCCTTTGTAAATAGCGTGGTTTGTATTTCGGTTACGGAACAAATTATCATTTGGAGGTAAGTCCAGAGAGCATATCGTATATTTTCTCCCTACATCAATTTGTACAACCACTGCCTGTAGGGGTGTACGAATAGACAAAAGTATTTGGGGAACATCTCGACGAAAGTACATGAGACTTCCGCCATGGCTCCCTACTTGTTGATTATATGGTGTTCTATAGCTAACATACTCTCGAGGACTAGGAGTGTTAGCATCAAGCTTACTTTCCTGTAGACATACAATAATGGGGGAATGTTCATGAATTAGGAGCTTAAGCTCTTCATATTTGGCCCTTAAACCCTGAAAATTCCATTGCAAAATGGAGGAAAAAACTATGGATTATTTCTGGAAGACATCTTGGATGAAGTCTTCCCATTAGCAGTTTTTAATCTAACATTATTACCCGTAGGTTTCTTCAGAGATGGTCTTGATTTGTTGAGTTTTACGTTTGCGTTTTTCTTTGTGTCTTTTTTATCTATTTGTTGAGGCAGATGGTGAACCTCAACTTGAATTTCTAATTTATTCAGTTTATCTTCTGGTTCATAAGAAACATCAACAGACAAACCATCAAATTTATTTGGTGTCATAACTTTAATGTTTCTTGAGGAGGGGGGCGAGAGAGATGGAAGTCTCTCTCTTTTACGATTAATAGATGGTGGGATTCTAGGTTTTTGCACCTTTCCCACTACAGGTGAATCAGGCAAGTTGGTTTCTAGTAGAACCTCCATCAAATTAGGCAAGTACATGGCCTGAGAGAGGTTTGTACTGGTTTTTGTAATGGGGGACGAAGGCTGTACAGAAATGGACAATACCCTAGTGTTAATACACTGTGGTAAAGCCTCAGGAGGTAATATGCTTACCTTGACATTCAGCTTTTTATCAGATAGTATATTTCTTCTTTTTTTTTAACTACTGGCAGTACTAGGTGGGTTTGATTTTAATGCCTTAGCATAGCTATATAATCTATTTAAGTCTTTTGGCATGTCCAACACTTGTACGTTCTAAATATGATTTGTTGAGGGCAGCTTCCTTCACCTTATACAGCTTGCAGGTCCTATCAGTGAATTTATAGTTCGAGTTGCCATTTAAACACCTGGCCTCAAGTGCATATTCTCAATTGTAAAATTTGGAGTAAATATTGTACCACACATTTTTTTCATTTTTGCAAACTTTGGACGGGTGTCCAAATTTAAAACATTTAAAACACTGCAATGGCTACTACTTCAATGATTGTACTTTAATCATTTTATTTTCAATAGTAATATAGAGAGGTACATCAGCATCCTGGAAAGTGAGGATAATTATTGATGTACTTGGGACTTTGCGTACTTTCCATACATTTAATGGACACTTGGCCAGTATCTCCTCCTATGTAAATTCATATGAATCTTTGTTAAATCTACTCCCCTTCCATAGCTGAAATTTAGGTGGGTTTTGACATCTAACATAATATGACAAATTCGAAGATAATTTGTATTTTTCCTAACCATACAAACCTTAGCTATTTACAAAGGGTTTACTTTTAGCGCAGCTGAAATGACGAGCCAATAGTTTTTAACGAGGGTTAATTACCCCCGCGCTAGTTAGCGGGGGGGTGGGGAAGGGTAGCTTGCTACCCCTCCCCCCTCCACACACCGGTGACTTGCTTCACTTCACTTAGAGGTAGGACTTGACTTGGGGGTCAGGGATGGCGGGCACATATGTGTAAATAGCTAAGGTTTGTATGGTTAGGAAAAATACAAATTATCTTTAAATTTGTCATTTGTTCCGTAACCGAAATACAAACCACGCTATTTACAGAGGGTGACTTACCCCTTAGGAAGGGTGGAAAGTCCCCAGCCTTACTGACTTCGGCTTGCCCGGGGGCTCGATCCCTCAGTGAGCAGCACTAGAGAGAGGGAGCCCCTGTACCTCACAGGTTCCTAGCATCGCTAGGAACGAGTGGCCTACATAAGCAGTGGGAGGAGGAGAGTGTGACTCGTCCTATGAAGTTGACCTTGAGACCTTCAGATAGGAATTCTAGGATAGGACGTTCCCCATACCACCTCGTCAGGGTATGGGAGACGCAACAGTATTAAGCTTAATACTAGGAGCACAAAGAAGCATGGGTTACCTGCAGAGGTCGAGGTCAGCTATGCGAGGACCAGGATGCTGCTTCCCCAAGAGAGGGGAGAATGAAGAAAGAAGTAAGGGTCAGACATACTCTTTCATTCACGCAGACTAAGACCGGGTAACAACGCCCTCAACCTACTGCTACTTGTCCAAAAAGGAGCCTGAGGTTAGACCAGCTGTTGTGCAGCCACCACAGGGCCGATAGAAAACGTATCGAGGCTCCTGTGGGTCACGTCTTGCAGGTAGTGGACTTTGAAGGTCGTTTGACACTTCCAGACCCCAGCTTGAAGTACCTGCGTCACAGAGAAGTTTCTCTTGAAGGCCAGGGATGTAGCAATACCCGACATCGTGGGCCCGAGGGCGACGTGACGGAGGAGGGTCAGGATTCAGGGCATGGTGGATAACCCTTCGAATCCAAGCTGAGATGGTGTTCCTGGTGACCCTCCTCTTTGTCCTGCCTGTGCTCACAAACAAAGCTCGCACATGAGGACGGACTGCAGCCGTTCTCTTCAAGTAGTACCTCAGACACCTCACTGGGCATAGTAGCAGCTGGTCTGGGTCGTTTGTTACAGAACGGAGACTCGCGATCCTGAAAGAGTCGAACCGAGGATCCGGCACTCCAGGATTCTGAGTCTTGGCCACAAACTCAGGGACGAACTTGAACGTTATCTCCCCCCATCCCCTTGAATGGGCGATGTCATACGAGAGACCATGAAGTTCACTAACTCGCTTGGCCAAGGCCAAGGCGAGTAGGAAAGCCGTCTTCCAAGACAGGTGGCGATCGGTGGCCTGGCCTAATGGCTCGAAGGGAGGTCTCTTGAGAGACCTGAGGACTCGAACCACGTTCCAAGGAGAGGGTCTCACTTCCGACTGGGGGCAGGTAAGCTCATAGCTACGTATGAGTAAAGAGAGTTCTAGCGATAAGAAATATCCACGCCCTTCAATCTGAAGGCCAAGCTTAAGGCTGAGCGATAGCCTTTCACTGCCGAGACAGAAAGGCGCATTTCTTCTCGCAGATACACGAGGAAGTCCGCTATTGCTGGAATAGTGGCATCGAGTGGAGAGATACCCCTCCCACGACACCAACCACAAAAGACTCTCCACTTCGCTTGGTAGACTCCCTCAGAGGACCTTCGCAGGTGCCGAGACATTCTCTCCGCAACCTGTTGCGAAAAGCCTCTCTCCGCGAGGAGACGCTGGATAGTCTCCAGGCGTGAAGCCGAAGCGAGGCTACGGCCCTGTGAGGGACGCCGGAGTGGCGTTGTCTGAGAAGCTCGTGTCGTGGAGGAAGCTCCCTTGGGAGTTCCGTCAGGAGTTGCAGAAGGTCCGGAAACCATTCCGCGTGATGCCATAGCGGAGCTACTAGAGTCATGGAACAGTTGACCGATAGTCTGGTCCTGTTGAGCACCCTTCTCATCAGACAGAACGGTGGGAAGGCGTACACGTCGATGTTGTCCCACCGTTGCTGGAAAGCATCTTGCCAGAGTGCCTTGGGGTCCGGGACTGGTGAGCAGTACAGCGGCAGATTGAAGTTCAAGGCTGTCGCGAACAAGTCCACCGTCGGGGAACCCCACAAAGTCAGGACTTTGTTGGCTATCTGAGGATCCAAAGACCACTCGGTACTCACTATCTGCGAAGCCCTGCTCAGACTGTCGGCGAGCACATTCCTCTTGCCAGGAATGAAGCGAGCTGATAGTGTTATCGAGTGGGTTTCGGTCCACCTCAGAGTCTCTACTGCAAGATGGGATAGCTGTTGCGAAAAAGTGCCTCCCTGCTTGTTGATATAAGCCACTACCGTGGTGTTGTCGCTCATCACCACCACGGAGTGACCCGCCAGGAACCGTTGGAACTGCTGAAGGGCCAGAAAGACGGCCTTCAATTCTAGCAGGTTGATGTGTAGGCACTTTTCTGATTCTGACCAAAGGCCTGAGGCCCTCTGGTTCAGAACGTGCGCCCCCCACCCTTCTTTTGACGCGTCCGAATACAGAGTCAATTCCGGGGGGAGGACGAGAAGACTCACTCCCTTCCGCAGGTTCTCGTCGGCCAGCCACCACCGCAAGTCCGTCTGTTCCAGAGACCCCATTGGGATCAGAATGTCCGGGGAATCGGATCCTTGATTCCACCGGGACTTGAGCCGCCATTGAAGGGATCTCATCCTGAGGCGGCTGTTTGGAACCAGACGGGCCAGGAAGGATAGGTGGCCTAAGAGACGCAACCACGATTGGGCGGGGAGTTCTTTTCGCCTGAGGAAAGGTTCCGCCACCCTCCTCAGCCTTGCTATCCAGTCGTCTGATGGAAAGGCTTTGTGGAGATTAGTGTCTATTAGCATGCCTAGATAAACCAGTCGTTGGGACGGCTGCAGAGAGGACTTCTCGAGGTTTACCACGATCCCCAGATCCTGGCAAAGATCTAGAAGCCTGTCTCGGTGCCGAAGAAGGGTCGACTCCGAGTCTGCTAGGATCAGCCAATCGTCTAGGTAACGAAGGAGACGAATGCCGTTCCTGTGCGCCCAAGTCGAAATCAGGGTGAACACTCTGGTGAACACCTGAGGAGCTGTGGAGAGACCGAAACACAGCACCTTGAACTGGTAGATCTTGTTGTCTAGGCAGAATCTCAGGTACTTCCTAGAAGACGGATGGATTGGGATCTGGAAGTACGCGTCCTTTAGATCCAGTGTACACATGAAGTCTTGTGGTCTCACCGCAAGTCTGACCGTGTCTGCTGTCTCCATGCTGAACCGGGTTTGTTTGACAAACCTGTTCAGAGCCGAGAGATCGATGACGGGTCTCCAGCCTCCAGTAGCCTTCTTTACAAGAAAGAGTCGACTGAAGAAGCCTGGAGAGCCGTCCACGACCTCCTGGAGAGCACCCTTCTCGAACATGGTCTCGACTTCGGCCTGAAGGGCCAGCCCCTTTGCCGATCCCATGGCATAGGAGCTCAACGACACTGGATTCGCTGTCAGGGGAGGTTGAGATGACGTGAACGGGACGCGATAACCTTGGCCGATCACTGAGACCGTCCAAGCATCGGCCCCGTGTTGCTGCCACCTGCGGACGCAACGCTGAAGGCATCCCCTCACAGGTGGACACGCAGGGGGACTGCCACCCCTAGAAGTCTTGCCTCCCCTGGAGGACTTACCGCCCCTCTTGACCTTGGCTGGAAAGGGCTGGGGCTTAGACACCACTTTCTTAGCTGCCGGTGCCTGTTTGGGAGCCTTACGAGGCTGTTGCTGCTGTTGTGGCGGGGCTGGAGGCTTATAGGGCCGAGTTGTAAGGGCCCTGTGGAGGAGGGAGTCCGTGCTGGATTTCCTCCACCTCTCAGCCGTTCGCTCCAAGTCTTGAGGCTCAAACAGGCTCTCCCCCAGGAGGGAAGCATGTCGGAGCCTACACACATCTACGGCGGGGACCTTCGGATGGAATCTCTCGGACACAGCATCGCGACGCTTCAACACCGAGTTGGCCCACAGGGTGGTAACCTGGTGCGCCAAAAACTCGATGGAGCGGGTGCCCGAGAGCAAGAAGGTCTCTAGGGCCTTCCTATTGGTCTCCTTGGACAAGTCCTCCGATCGCAATAGGATGCCCAGAGATCCTAACCAGAAGTCCAGCCACGAAGTGGCCTGCATGGCACACTTAGCGACCTTCTCGTGGTTAAGGATCTCTGCCGCCGAGAACGACACCTGCCGGGCAGTTTCTCCAGGGGAACTCCCTTCGCCAGCTCCTCCACAGAGTGATGGAGAGGAAGAGCGAGGTTGTGCTCACCCAGGATCTCGAAATACCTCCTCTGCTGAAGGCGAGGAGGAGGGATGAGCTTGTTCCTGGCAGTGGAACGACTGGAGGAGGCAAGAAGTGCGAGCTGAGCGTTGGCCCTAGCCCTGGCACTCTTCAGCCCCCGAGACCAGGGCAGAGCTGCACTGGTCTTAGGGGCCTTCCGAACGTCAAACACTTCATCCAGAATCGTGTCTTTGCCTTCACGGGGGGCGATGACTGGATCCGTAAGTCTGTTAAGTTGCCTTATCAGGCTTAGGACCTGCCAGAAGGCATGTTCGGACTCTTGCTGTTCTCCTCCCTGCGGGCTGGCAGCTAAGTCTCCTGCCCCAGGAATCTCATCCTGGGGTGATACGTGGACATTCCCCTGGGTAGTCGTGGGTTCCTGACGAATCCTTGCAGAGGATTTAGGGACGGTCTTGGAATCCTTGGACTCCCTCCTGGGAGGGATACAGGATCCCAACAACGAGGTTCGCGGGGCCCCTTCCTCACGAGACAATTCTCCTGCCTGAAGCGAAGTCTCCCCCCCTGGTGCCGAGGGGAAGACTACTGCCCCACTGGACTCACCTGAGGACGGAAAGGCCTCGTCCACGGGAGAAGGAGAGAGTACTCGTGCAGGAGAAGGGACCTTCGCGACCGACCTCTTGAGAACCAACTTCGCCCTGGGGGGAAGTCACCACGAAGTCCACTCCTCTCTTTCTCTTCAGCGTAGGAGAGACAGCCGCTGGTTTGTTACCCTGGCCGGCGAGTGCTGGTTTCATAACCCTCACTAACGCCCGTGCCAGCGGACCAAACCAAGTCTGCTGCTCCAAGGACACAGAGTCCGAAATCCTCGCTAAGGTGAAAGGGATCGGACGATCCTTTGGAGTGGACACGACGGTACCTGCCTGAAAAGAAGGTGGGGAAGAATGCTGTACTGACCTGTCTTCGTCCTGCACTACCAACCTGTGCTTGGATGGAGGTGATCCCGAGTGCCGTCTAGGAGCACGCGTCCCTGCTGCTACCACCAGCTGTGGAATTCGCCGCGAACGATGGTCGCGCGAGGGCGAATGGTTGCGCGAAGGCGAATGGTCGCGCGGGCGAGCGATCGCTCGGGCGCGCAGGCGAGATGGCGGGAGGGTGGGCAGGTAAATGAACACGTGTCCGACGCGACGAACGCAAGCGTTGGCGCGACGGCGAGGGATCGTGCTGCCGCGTAGGTGAGGAAGATCGCTGGCGATGTAGATCCACAGGCGATCGATGACGAGCTGTGGTATGTCGACGCACTGGTGTGCGATGGTGAGCAGCATGCGCAGGTGAATGACCGCGTAATGGTAAGCGATGGCGAGCAGCATGCGCAGGTGAATGATCGCGTGATAGGGTGCGATGGTGATCAGCATCCGCAGGAGGGCGATCGTTCAGGGTTGTGCGATGAGCAGCAGCATGCGTAAGCGGGCGATCATGCAGGGTCGTGCGATGGCGAGCAGCATGCGCAGGAGGGCGATCGTGCAATGGCGAGCAGCATTTGCAGGCGGGCGATCGCGCGATGGCGAGCTAGAAGCTGGCGAACCATGTTCCTTCAGGAGCGTTGGCGAACGTCGGCGCGCTAGTTGTCGCTGTTGAATAGGCGATACTAAGATCGCCTGTGCGCGCTGGCAAGCAGGTGAACGCTGGCGAGGAGGTAATCGCTGGCGTGTAGGTGATCGCTGGCCAGCTGGTGATCGCTGGCGAGCAGAAGGTCGACGCGTGTCCTGTGAGAGGACAGGTGGCGCGGCGCGTTCACGAGCAGGAACGGGAAGATCGCTGGTGCGTTGGCGAACATGTGTTTCTGCCACACGCGCAGCACGATGTTGCGTAGCCACAGGACCAGGCGGATGGTGAGCAGGGAGTTCAGCAGGAACTAAAGGGTGGTCAGAGACCGCAGGGCGATGGTCCTCAAATGAGCGCTGACGCTCGGAAGAGAGCTGACGAGCAGGAGAGCGCTGGTGAGGGGGGCGAACATCAGGAGAGAGCCGACGAGCAGGAGAGTCTTGGCGAGCAGGAGATCGTCGACGAGCAGGAGAGCGCTGGCGAGCAGGAGATCGCTGGCGAGCAGGTGAGCGCTGGCGAGCAGGAGAGCGCTGGCGAGCAGGAGAGCGCTGGCGAGCAGGAGAGCGCTTGTGCGCTAGCACTGCTCGCGTAAGGGAAGAATCCCTTAGCCCCGAAGGGACCGTTGCCTGTCGGGTGACGAGTTCTCCAGATGGCGAAGATCCGGCAGGAGTTGGTGAGCGGTCTGCAGAGAGGTTCAAGGAGGGCGGAGCAGTCGGTTGAGGCTGACGAGGAGAGTCCCCCCCGGAGGACGAAGACCCAAAAAGGCGCCTCTTAGTCCCCCTGTAAGGGGAAGGGAGGCCCTTGTGGCGTAGAGGGCGGTGAGCCTTACGGCGGAGGCGGCCTCGGGGGAGATCGTCGGGACCATCGGTCCTCTAAAGGGGAGTCTCCGTCAAAACACTTCCCTCAGAAGGAAGCTGGGCAGCAGACGAGACCGAAGGCCTCACTTCCCCCTTCGAAGGATGTACGGAAGGAGGAGGAGAGCCTTGAGCACCATCACCAGCAACAGCACCTGCGGCGGAAGGCCCACCCACGTCGGAGGCCTCTGTCACCACGACGTCGACAATAGACAGAGGGTCTACCTCTGCTACCACCGGCGACTGTTTAACAGCGGCCCCCAACGAGACAAGGTCAATAAGAGCGACCCTGGAGGGCAAGCCCTTAAGCCCCAGGGACGACCAAATCTGTAAAAGATCATCATTGGATAAGGCATTATTATCAATAACCTCCCCCGGAGGAGGAGGGGGAACCGCCTCGCTATGGGAGGCGACGCCCTCTCCCCCCACCGAAGGTAGGGAAACAGAACAAGGGCCTGCGCTCCCACTCGGACGACTCTCCTTAGGAGGCGGACGAGGGGGAGCTTCGGAGGAGGTTTGGGCGGCGGAAGAAGAGTCCCGAGAACCTTCCTCCTTCAAGGCTAACCCCGGAGGAGAACGGTCTCTCTTGGACTTCTTCTTACGCCGACGGCCAAACCTCTCCCTGCACTCACGGCACATGTTATCCTGGTTGCACCGTCGGCCCCGACATTGAGGCCAGAGGGTGTGTGGATCCGTATTAACGTCAGACATGAAAGTCCCACAAGGACGGCCGGCAACTCCAGGGCATGTACGCATAGTAAAGAAAATAACTGAAGGTCAACTTCCAACCAATCACACACGCTGAAAAGAAAAAGCAGAAAATTAAAGGCTGTCACGAAGGCGATGAGCAGACACGTCTGATCACCGCCGAGCCAAAAGTGAAGTGAAGCAAGTCACCGGTTTGTGGAGGGGGGAGGGGTAGCAAGCTACCCTTCCCCACCCCCCGCTAACTAGCGCGGGGGTAATTAACCCTCGTTAAAAACTATTGGCTCGTCATTTCAGCTGCGCTAAAAGTAAACCTTTTGTAAATAGCGTGGTTTGTATTTCGGTTACGGAACAAATTATTATTAGTGTACTTGCTTTTAGGTTGGATAGTATTATGGATTGTGTGCTTGATTTGGCATGGATAAGGTAACTATTTTTTCCGAAACGAGATATATCTCCCGGTGCAATAGTTCCTACTTTTTTCTGAATTGATTTGCTTATTTTGAAATAATTCCCTGTAACCTCTTTAGATTCAGCTATAAGCCACATTGGTGGTTTCGGCTTTCTCTGGGAAGGCATAACTAGATTAGAGTCTTCTTCCAACCAGTCGGCAGGCCTATATACATCTAAATCCTTTGGTACCTCATCGCAGAGAGAAGCCATGACATTCAAGTTATTAATTTTAATAATGTTCATGTCACTTATTGCTTTAAATGCTTCATCTTGACTACTGTAAGATATACACGAATCCCATTTTTCATCTTCAAGTTTCATTCTTATTTCTTTTATACATCCATAGCAATCAAATGCTTTATATAGATTACCATAGTTTGTCTCTATTAGAATTTGGGTAATATCACAAATTTTTAAGTAATTTGTATTTTTCCTAACAGTACTTACCTCGAACTACTTTCTTAGGAGTATCTGGGATCTCCTCCCAACCGACCAGAGTTTTGTGTAGTCTACCCTATACCCATTTTCTATGAGGGGTAACCTCAGGCGGAGTGATACGCGCCCTAAGGCTAACCCTGGGTCAGAGAGCATGCTTGCTCAGGTCTCGACCTCCAGTAAGTTCTCTGGTCGCGTCGCGATATCATCTCGCCGCTCTCCTTAATCCCACTGTGACTCTTTGAGTCCCCGACCCCTTTGACATCAACAGTGCCAGGGGAGAGTCAACTTATCCTGGGGATGGGGGTCCATTGCTTGAAGAATCCATAAGACAGAGTTGAGATTAGAAAGGAGATGAATATGATTTACCTGCTCGAGAATACTAAGGCATCACACGTCAGAAAGGAAATTTGCACTCTCCACTATCGGCACAATGAGAGTATACTTCCCATATGATCCACTCCATACCCTACCCGAAGGATAGTACCAAAACAGATATAGAGGTACAGGTGTAAGCTGAACCAACCTGTTAGGACTGAGACCAAGATACTATGGAATCATCCTCCCCATATCTGAATTAACTGGCTTTCGGCCAAAAGCTGAGAGTCCTACCCCAAGTATTGGATCCCCCTGGATTCCGAAGACCCAACACTTGAGAATAGTTCGACCAAAAAGGTCCAAACCATTTTCAGGATGGCTGATATCATCCAATACTCTCACATATAGCTTTGAATGCAAATACCTCTCAACCGTGACACCACCTCCCATTCACCGAAGCAGGCAGCAATATAGCTCACTTCGGGATGGTCTAGACTTGGGGCGTTATTCCGGAGGAACAATCTCTATGGATTGAGGCCTGAAAGGTCAAAGGAAGATCTCCCGGGGTGAGGCTATATCCCTGCTCAACCGCAGCTGGCACCAATCGTACACGCGTGGAAGGGCCAGGAGAGGGGGAGAGATGGACCTCGCAGACATCAAGGGCATCAGCTGCCAAAGCAACAGGCGAAGAGTTTCTCCGTGCCCCACACTGAAGGAGCTAAAGTAGAGCTTCCTTGGAATGGGGAGCAGATACCCCCGGGGACGTCCAAACCTGCAGTACATCTGAAAGGAAGAAAGGTTTCCCGGCGGCTGGAGGTGAAGGTGCTCCTCCAGGGGAAGCAACATCCACCCCCAGTAACCCAAGGTTGCCAGGGAGTTATTGGTCTTCACTTCTAATCCACTGCCCTTTGGAGAAGGCAAGCAAAGAGCTTTGGAGAGAGATCCAGGAGTGCAAGAAGAAACCCGAGGTCACTTTGCCCCTGAGGAGGACCCTGGAGGAGAGAGATCTCTCTTGGCCTTCTTCTTGCGACGCCCAAATTTCTCCCACTGGGAGGCAGGCCACTTCCTACACTCTTCCCAGGGTGAACCCTGCTCCCAACAACTCTCCCTGCAGGTCGGGCACAGCGAATGGGGGTCAGTAACCGCCAACGACATGAGGGTGCCGCACGAGCACCCTTCGCGACCAGGGCAGGTACGCATGCTAGCGTCAAAGAAGGAAGTCACACCTGAAAAGAGGAAAAGGAATTGTATAAAGCATTTAGTCTGCCCAAGCCTTAAGGAGGAGAGAATGGATAGAAATGGTCTCTAAAATCCAAAAGAAAAAGTTATGTAGTTCACCGATGACTGAGTAGATATAGGTAGCTGAGTAACCCCCAGCCACCTCCTACCCTTCCTGCTATAGCAGTCAGTTAGGGTTGCCACCTCGCATTAAAAGTCTAATGGCTAACCTTCCAGCTTCACTGAAAGATAATCCCTTTAAATAATGTAAGTTTATTAATGAAAGAACTATTGGACCATGTGGCCATAAACTTGGACTGGGGAAGTCATTCAGAACGATGGTGCAACTGGCAAAAAACCCTACTGTTGCACCAGGAAGTAAAAGTTACAAACTTGGGCAGAACGAGCAAAGAAGGAAATGTGAAATGGAGGTAATGTAAAAGGCTAATAAACTGCTGTAACTATGGGTCAAAGGGACACTGCAAACATTCTTAAGATATTCTTAGCAATGTCACCAGAAACAGTTTATTTCACGAATGTGTCAAGGGAATCACAAATATCTTTATCTCGCATAACAATAAATATCAATTAACATATTAAAAATATCAAAGATATGGCTATTTGCAAAATCAATGAATCAAATTCATCTGATAGTCTTAACAATATATCTACTGTGGAGAGTGATGACAATTAGTGGAAGTAAAATTTGAAATGTGTAGATTGAATGTTGCATGTACCAAATATACATCCATCAATACATTAATGTTATCTAATTACCCAATCTTTATCATAATTTGTCAGGTGTTTAACAACAAAATTTTGCCTCATATCAGTAAAAATAATCTAAAATTTTGTCAAAATGAACTAGTAAACAAAATTTAAAGTTCAAAGTCGGGTATCATTATGTGGAGGTTTTCCTACATATTTTTAAAAAATTCTGAGAAATAATTTGATAATCAACCATGAATCATTATTAAGACTTTCTTGGAAAATTATATGATAAAAAATTTACTCTGATTAATATATGATACATTAATTTCAAGCAAAAATGGAAATCACTATAAGAAATGGGCGAGTGCCGACTCCTTCGTCGTTTTTCTCTGTATGACTAATAGGGACTGGGACATAACTTACGTATTGATTGATTAAAACGTGATCACCATTTCATAAGTCTGATGGTGGGTTACTGCTCATGCATTGTTTGCATTTGCTTTTGGCAGCTTTCTTTTTAGGTATGATGCAATCATCACCTGGCTTTTTCAACTAATAAAGAACTTCCAAATATTTCTGCACAAATTCCCAAATGTTGGTTTACACGAGCCATTTTTTCCAAACGCCTCAGTTGCAGCATGACTGCAGTCATAAGAAGACGTCCACCATAAAGGAGCTCAATCTACTTTTAATTTAATGTAAATTCATCTATTTCGGTAATAGATTATATTGTAAATGGTGTTAGTCAAGTATATATCTATAGTTGTTCATCTGAAAGTAAAAAATTTCATTGCAATAATGACCCACATAATTGGTGTGTGTAGCTCATTCATGAATTGCTTCCCAGAACAGAGGAGCAGTGAGCTTATGTTTATTTGCAAGCGAGACGAGTTATGGCAGAGCCAAAAAAAAAAAAAAAACCCTATGAGGGACGTGATCTAGATTATAGGTAATTATGATAATTCAATATTAAAGCAAACAATGTGCGCAGTACATCCATGTACCGCGTGCCAGAACAGGGGAAGTGAAGCAAGCCATGGAAAAGCAAAAACCATCTGAGGCTCGTGATATGAATCAAAGGTAATTACGATATACAGTACCGTATTTCCTGTGTCATAAGATGCTACAAGTGGTAAGACACACCCTTAAATTAAGTTTTTGGAAAAAATAAATTGAGGATTTTACAAACTATCCAAGCAGCAATTCCTAATCTGTGATAGGCCTATTTGTTAGGCACAGAAATTTTTCATAATTTGGTTATATTATGAAATGTTTAAGTTAATATTAATTAGTTACATGCTGGTTATACCAATTTTATTACATTTACATGTAAGGAACCTCTAAACCAGTCGTATTTGCCACCACAACTACATTTAGTGTTTCGTCACGATGTTTCAAGTGTTGTTTACATGAACGCAGTGTTGCCAAATGTTCTTAATCAACTTTTGGTCAGGAGGTAAAATTCCAATAATATTTCCCAAATTCCTCATGTAGCCTACTCATTTCCACACAAATAGTTATTGAACAAAGAAGTCTCTAAAAATTCCTCTAGGTGGAATATTTTGCTAATGTATGGGACTCTAGGTCTAGATATTTTTCTTCTAACTTGGTAACTCTGCACTCAACTAACAGTGAGATGTTTTTTACCAAGGTCTTATTCAACAACTGTCTGTTTGTACTATTATGGAACTCGGGCAACAATATTGTTATCAAAATATTGCTTTATCACAAAATATTAACAAAATATGAGAAAACAGATAAATACTGCATAAACAACTAATATGGCACAGAATCGTCTGCTAGTTGGAATGTTTGTTTGTAAAAAGGGGTTGGCAAGTCATCAGTTGATCATCAAAAAAAACAAATAACTTGCTATAGTACTTCATTAAACAAAGTGATATTTTAAAATATATTTATTTATTACATATGAATGATAATTGTAGGTATATTTTATGTCTGGTGAGTGTGAGTGCTTGTATGTCATTAGCTGGGTGTTTGAGGGCTGTCAAACTGCCTTATACATCTTAGTGGTAAGACACAGGATTATTTTAGGGGGCCTTTTTCTGGGAAAAATTAACCTACGGGCCGACCAAGGGGAAGGCTCGTGCCAACAAGAAGAGTTGGCTATAATACTCTACGAACGAACGAACGAACGATGGGAAAAAGGTACATCTTATGACACGGGAAATACGATACTTATTTCCTGTCACTTACATGAACCATAAATTTTACCAACTGGTTATATTGTGTTCAAGATGTATTTCTGACAATGATTATTGCTGCAAATCACCCGTTTAGGTGTTTCCCCACCCAAAACCCCGGTTCCCCACTGAGATCCCCAATAATTGTTATCATAAAGGGAGGTTGGGTTAGTTAGGAAAACTCATCAAAAGATGAAATTGATAAAACACAGGATAGCAAGTAGGAAAAACACATGGTTCGTGCATTTGGCTAGGAATTATCATACCATATATTTACCTTCACTCATATTTAAGTGCATATCATATGTAGCCAAAGAGCAATACTCAACAGAGTACTTTTAAAATAACATTCATGAATAAGTATTGTCTCAATGGTACTTGGGTAGCTTTATAGTAGCCCTTCACAAGTTAGAGCGAGTATGAATACCTGTACAAAATAATGTATTGAAGTATAAAGGAGCATTAATATATATTACAGGATACCATTCAAATGACACAAACCTAGGCCTAATGTGGCGTGACAACCCAAAGCAGCTTTTGAGGACTTCGTCCATGATGAACAGAGGGGGAACCCTCAGCACTGTATCTAACATACTAAGCGCTTGTGCCCTTAAAGACATTGTGAACAGTTGATTATTCGAGAATTACACAGAAAATTTCCACATGGGACGTTAGGGTTTTATTGTAATTATGGTATTAAACAACACAGGGATGGGACACTACTTGTTTGTTTACAATTTGCACCGGAAAGTGGTGCATGATGACGACGACCTTCTTCACGGTATAACATCCATCTAAAATTGATTTTAAAGGATCATATCTTAGGTCAGCATTCTGTAATCTATTTTTACTATAGTGGCTGAACCATTGTTTGTTATAGTGGCCAACTTTTTTTGCATTATTGCTGAAATGAATTATATTCTAATAAAAACTTCTTTTTCCAACACTATCAGATGGAGGTTGTTGTCAGTAGCGTCTATAAAGTGCAACACTGTGATCGTCTGAAGCTGTTACCCAGAACTCTAACGATCATTGTGACTCGACATATTCGGAAAGATTAATGACACAGACATTTTAGAAAACTTTCAAGACTATTACATAAAATTTCCTATAACAAGGCACCTTTAATTACACCCCAAAGCGATCCGCCCGCGCAAGTCACTCTACATTTTATCACTGCCCCTCCCTGAAGTTTCCTATAAAGTGGCTTGATCATAAACTTAGTTGCCTTACTCATTCCAGAGACAACATTCAACTGAATAAAGATAGCCTAGCTTTAGAAGCTAAAATAATAAGGAAACATTAACCAGTCGATCAAATACAAACAAATTTATATGTAAGAACACACACACACACACACATATATATATATATATATATGTATATATATACATACATATATATATATATATATACAGTATATATATATATATATACAGTATATATATATATATATTCAATGATAATCTGCGAACACTGAATGTCATGCTTCCGTGATTAGTCCTGAGTTGCTGTCAACTTGTCAGCAGTCACCCCTCCTTTGCATACTATATACGTATGATATGTTGTTTGGCCTAAAAACAAGTTTGCTACATGTATAGATGGCGTTACTCTCTTTTCTTCACTGTAGACCCGTGATTGCTGAATCTCTTAACAGAGATCTACCTAATATTAATGCATGGTACAAAATGTGAAGAATGAAGATGAACCCTAGTAAAACTCAAAATATGATTTTAAGTAGGCCAAGAACAGTGGCTCGTCGCCATCCAGATCTTATCATTGGCAGTGTTTTTATTGTATACAGATCATTTAAGATACTAAGTATGTTTATTTATTGCAAGCTTACTTTTGAGAAACACACCTTGCCTGTTTCTTATTTAAACGGGCAAGTGCAGTGGTAACGTGTTTGCCTAGCATTTGTATGGCAGCAGATCGATCCCAGCCCGAGACCGTGAATTTAAGCAGTCTTCTGGGGAGGCCAGTGCTATGGTTAGGAACCATAGTGGGGGGTGTTAGGCTTGCCGAGCTGACGTTCTGGTGAGCAACTGTTCTCATGAAACTGAAATCAGACACCTTTATCTTTTAGATTGTAACTTATTAATTATCTTAATATATTCTACAATCTTCCTTTTTCCATTATTTCTCATATATATATATATATATATATATGATTTATCCGTTATTTTTCTATTCCTTTTCCGCACTGGGCTGCTCTCCCTGTTAGGAACCATTGGGCTTGTAGCATCTTAATTTTCTAACTAGAGTTGTATCATGGCTAGTAATTATGATAAACTCGAAAGTGTGATGTCACAGATTCCACCATTAAGATTTTCGAAACATGACCAACTCTTTCCCAGATTTTCACATTAGAAACCAAGTATAATTGCAATACGGGAAACCAAGTGAGAGTTTAATAGATTTTTAATAAAAAAAAAAAAAAAGATTACTTTACAATCACCACCTGCAGACTTTTTACAAGAAAAAGTTGTTTATTGGAGAAAGTCAATGAAGTTTTCCACGTAATATCTGTTACAATTGAATCCATAAAAGAGCTTACATCTAATTCTATGATAAAGGAACCGAGAAATAAACATGTCTCATAATTGAGATGGAAGTCCAAGTACTCTGGAAAACAGAAGAGGGTAGAGAGTTCCAGCGCGGCTACCGGAGTACAGGTTCCACCCACAGTCGGAAATGAGCGGTATGGAGAGTTGAAATTACATGACCAACAAAGTTCATAACTTCATGTAGCGTCCTTGGTCTGCTGTACACAACGAGTACGATGAAGTAGGTGCAGTATATATTATATAAATCCCTTTTCTTCAAATTTTGAAGGAATTTAATCATATTGAATAAACGCACAGCTTCCAGTGAGCATAGTTCCGGAAATAATTCTAAACGTTAATCTCCAACTTTAACCACTGAAATAGATTTTGCTTGAGCACATCACCTAACTCTAAGACATCTTAGCATCTTTCTTTGTACCAGTTAGCTAACATTAGTCGAAACATTTAGTTATTCCTATCAAAGTCAATGCAATACGAACATGACCTGTCACAAAAGTGTCAGATGATCACAATCATACAAGGCATTACGTAGCTAATACTGGTGGCAAAATGGAGGTCACACAACCACGAACGTGCAAGACTTAAATTTTGAAGCCAATATTGGATACTTAGAGTCAAGTTTGACTGTTGAAAGTTTAAAGTTGTGGGAAACACTTATCTTGTGACACCTCATCTTAGATGGTTCCTTCGAGGGAGGTGAAAGTGAGAGAACTAGTCGAGTAAATTAGTTTTCAAAAGAAATGACATTTGATGATTGACTTACTTCCAATCTCTTTGCCAGCTGCCAGTCTTAACTTTCCTCGTATCTTGCTACTTTCCTTTCCCTCCCCCCCTCTCTCTCTCTCTCTCTCTCTCTCTCTCTCTCTCTCTCTCTCTCCTATGGGTGCTGCATTATCTACTCGACCAATGAAAGATTGAAAGGTGCAAAT
>NC_090738.1:110980871-111083371 GCF_036898095.1 Palaemon carinicauda
ACAGAAGTGTTCACCAAGGTGTTCACCCTGATTTCATCATGGGCTCACAGGATCGACATCCGTCTCCTCCGTTATCTGGACGACTGGCTGATCCTAGCAGACTCGAAGGCAACCCTTCTTCGCCACCGAGACAAGCTTCTCAAACTTTGCCAAGATCTAGGGATCATGGTAAACCTCGAGAAGTCCTCTCTACAGCCCTCTCAGAGACTGGTATACCTAGGCATGGTCATAGACACCAATCTCCACAAAGCTTTCCCATCAGACGACAGGATAGCAAGGCTGAGGAAGGTCGCGAGACCTTTACTCACACGAGAAGAACTTCCAGCCTAAACGTGGTTACGTCTCCTCGGCCATCTCTCCTCCCTGGCCCGTCTGGTTCCCAACAGTCGCCTCAGAATGAGATCTCTCCAGTGGCGACTCAAGTCGCAGTGGAATCAAGGACACGATTTCCCGGACACCCTGATCCCTATGGGACAACCGGAACAGACGGATCTTCAGTGGTGGGTGGCAGACGAGAACCTACGTAAGGGAGTGGATCTTCTCGTCCTCCCCCCGGACTTGATGTTGTTTTCGGACGCATCAAAGAAAGGGTGGGGGGCCCACGTTCTGAACCACAGGACCTTAGGCCTGTGGTCAGAATCAGAAAAGTACCTTCACATAAACCTGCTAGAAATGAAGGCCGTGTTCCTGGCACTTCAGAAGTCCTGGCGGGCCACTGCGGTAGTGATGAGCGACAATACCACAGTGGTGGCTAATATCAACAAGCAGGGAGGTACCTTTTCAGAACAGCTATCCCATCTTGCAGTAGAGACACTGAGATGGTCCGAAGTCCACTCGATCACACTAGCAGCTCGCTTCATTCCGGGCAAAAGGAATGTGCTCGCCGACAGTCTGAGCAGAGCGACACAGATAGTGAGTACCGAGTGGTCTTTGGATCCTCAAGTAGCCAACAAAGTCCTGACTTTGTGGGGTTTCCCGACTGTGGACCTGTTTGCTACAGCACTGAACTACAAGCTCCCGCTGTACTGCTCCCCAGTCCCGGACCCCAAGGCACTCTGGCAAGATGCCTTCCAACAAATGTGGGACAACATCGATGTGTACGCCTTTTCCCCGTTCTGTCTGATGAGGAGAGTACTCAACAAGACCAGAATATCGGTCAACCTGTCAATGACCTTCATAGCTCCGCTATGGCATCACGCAGAATGGTTCCCGGACCTTCTGCAACTCCTTACGGAGCCTCCAAGGGAACTCCCTCCACGTCACGAGCTACTCAAACAACCACATGCCAACATCTTCCACAAAGCCGTAGCTTTGCTTTGACTTCACGCCTGGAGTCTATCCAGCATCTCCTCAAAGAGAGAGGATTTTCGCAACAAGTTGCGAACAGGATGCCTGGACACCTGCGCAAGTCGTCCGCAGGGGTCTACCAGGCGAAGTGGCGAGTTTTCTGTGGTTGGTGTCGTGGAAGGGGTATCTCTCCACTCGATGCCACTATTTCAGCAATAGCGGAGTTCCTCGTGTATTTGCGGGAGGAAATGCGCCTTTCAGTCTCGGCAGTGAAAGGCTATCGCTCAGCCTTAAGTCTTGCCTTCAGGCTCAAAGGAATGGACATTTCTTCCTTGCTGGAACTTTCTCTTCTCATTCAAAGCTATGAACTTACCTGCCCTCAGTCGGAAGTGAGACCCCCTCCTTGGAACGTGGTTCGAGTTCTCAGGTCTCTAAAGAGACCTCCCTACGAACCACTACGCCAGGCTTCAGATCACCACCTTACTTGGAAGACGGTGTTCCTGCTAGCTTTGGCCTCGGCCAAGCGAGTCAGCGAACTACATGGTCTCTCATACGACATCGCCCATTCAAGGGGATGGGGGGAGGTAACGTTCAGGCTCGTCTCTGAGTTTGTTGCCAAGACTCAGAACCCGGGAGTGCCGGACCCTCGGTTTGACTCTTTCCAGGTTTCGAGTCTCCGTTCTGTAACAGATGACCCAGACCATCTCCTACTGTGCCCAGTAAGGAGTCTGAGGTTGTATCTTAAGAGAACAGCTGCAGTTCGTCCCCAGGTTCAAGCCTTGTTCGTGAGCACTGGGAAAACGAAGAGAAGGGTCACCAGGAATACCATCTCAGCCTGGATTCGCAAGGTAATACACCTGGCCTTGAATCCTGACCCTTCTCCGTCACGTCGCCCTAGAGCGTATTATGTCAGGGGCATAGCTACGTCCCTGGCCTTCAAGAAGAATTATTCAGTGACGCAGGTCCTGCAAGCTCAGGTGTGGAAGCGTCAGACCACCTTCACAGCCCACTACCTGCAAGACGTGACCCACAGGGGGCTCGATACGTTCTCTATCGGCCCTGTGGTGGCTGCCCAACAGCTGGTCTAAACCTCAGGCTCCTTAATGGACAAGTAGCAGAAGGTTGAGGGCATTGTTACCTGGTTTTAGTCTGCATGAATGAAAAGGTATGTCTGGCCTTTATTCTTTTCTTCATCCTCTCCTCCCTTGGAGAAAGCAGCCTCCTGGGTTCCCTGCACAGCTGACCTCAAACCACTGCAGGTAAACCATGCTTCCTTGTGTTCCTAGTATTAAGTGTAATACTGTCATGTCCCCATACCCTGACGAGGTGGTATTGGGAGAGTCCTAGCCTAGATTTCCATCTGAGGAACTCCAGGTCAACTTCCTAGGATGAGTCACTTCACCTTCGCACACACCTTACGTAGGCCGCAGCAGTTTCACAGCTGCTAGCGAGGAGCAGGGATTCCCTATTGTACGTAGACACTCGAATATGGAATCCCCGGGCAAGCCAAAGCCAGTATGGCAGGGACTTACCACCCTTCCTAAGGGTTAAGTCACCCCATGTAAATAGCGTGGTTTGTATTTCAGTTACGGAACAAATGACAAATTCGTAGATAATTTGTATTTTTCCTAACTATACAAACCTTAGCTATTTACACATATTTGCCTGCCAGCCATGTCCCCCGGGATAAGTCCTACCTCTAAGTAAAGTGAAGCACTCACTGTGTGTGTGAGGGGGGAGGGGTAGCAAGCTACCCTGCCCTACCCCCCCGCTAACTAGCGGAGGGGTAGTAAACCCTTGTCAAAATTCTTATGGCTCGTCATTTCAGTTACACCGAAGTAATTACCGCATGTAAATAGTTAAGGTTTGTATAGTTAGGAAAAATACAAATTATCTACAAAGTTGTCATGTTTGGGAAGTAGCCATTATTTTAGCCTTTTTACGAGTAGAACTTACCTGGCAGTTATATTTATATAGCTATAGTCTCTGTCGTCCGGCAGATTTTTCAAAACTTGCGGCAACCGCCGAGTGGTGGTTGTCCGGTTAGGTGGTTAACAACCCTTACAGGGTGGTACTTGGAATCATTCCCGTTTTCTGTTCCTCAGATCATCTCTGCCGGTTGGACTGACAACATCGTTGTTGGTCCGCCATCGTAGTTTTTCGCTTGCTTTCCCTGTGTCACTGTATTGGACTTATTTTTTGGTGACGTATACTGACCTGTGGATTGGCAATCGCTTTTGTGATTTATTCTTTTGACTTTTTTTATTACAATGTCTGATAAACTACATTTGTTCCATAGCCGAAATACAAACCACGCTATTTAAATAGGGTATTACTTTCGGCGTAGCTGAAATGAGGAGCCATTAAATTTTTAACAAGGGTAGGGGAGGAGTAGCTAGCTACCCCTCCCCCCTCACACACCGGTGAACTAGTTCACTTTGCTTCTGGCTCGGGTGATGAACAGACGTGTCTGCTCTTACCCTCGCATATTGACAGCCTTAATCTTTTTTGCTTTTTCTTTCAGTTGTGTGTTTGGAACTTGGCCTCTCTCTTTATCATGCGGAAATGCCCCGGATTACCAGACCGCCCTTGTAGGACATGTATGTCGGCGGTCGAGACGGTCCCTCACACCTTGTGTCCGTTTTGCAGGGGCCAACTGTGTGATAAGCATAAAGTTTGTTGTGAGTGTAGGGAGTGGTCAACCTCCCAGTGGGAGAGGTTTTCCCGGCGCCGAAAGAAGAAGTCCCAGTGGGATCTTTCTCCTTCAAGGATCTCCTTGAAGAAGGAAATCTCCAAGGACTCTTCTTTCGTTGCCCGAACCTCCTCCGAAGCTCCCACTCGATCGGTCTCTCCCGAGAGGCCGTCGAGTGGTAGCGTAGGCCGTACTTGTGTTGACCGACCTCGGGGTTCGGGAGAGGGAGTTGCCTCCCATAGCGAGGCAGCTCCTCCTTCTCCTCCGGGGGAGGATTTATCTATGAATGTTGCTAATGATGATTTATTGCAGCTTTGGGCTTCCTTGGGGCTTAAGGGTTCGCCCTCCTGGGAAGCCCTGTTTGACCTTATCCAGTTGGGAGCAGCTGTCAAACAGTCCCCGGTGATAGCGGTGGTTGACCCTCTGTCTATCGTCGACGTTGTTGTGGCAGAGGCTTCCGGCGAGTTGGGTCAAACCTCTGCCTTGGGTGTTGATGTTGCTGAAGGCTTGGTTCCCCCCTCCGAACATCCTTCGAGGGAGGGGTCAAGTCCAACGGTCTCTCCTGCAGGTGTTTCTCTCCCTCGGGGGTGTTCACTAACAGAGACTCCTCTTCAGAGGACTGACGATGGTGTTCTTGATGCCCCCAGAGTACGTATCCGACGCAAGGCTCGTCTTCCTCTTTGCCGTAGAGGCCTTCCTTCTCCCCACAAGGGAGTTAGGAGGTGCCTTTTCGGCTCCTTGCCTTCGCAGTCCCCCGCAGAGGATCCTCCTCACCGTGCTTTGATCGTTGCAGCTGCATCACTGGACCTCTCTGCAGATCGTTCGGGATCTCCTCCGCCTGCCAGACCTGCTGACCTTCCTTCTCCGTTCCTGGCAGCTGACGCGCTGTGGGCGCCCACGCACCCTGTTTTCAAACGGGCACCGGTCCCTTCGGGGCAAAAGGGGCTTGCTCACAATGTGAGCAAGTCCCTTAAGTGCCAGATATCCCCTGTGCGCCCATGCTCTCCTGCGCGCGAGCGCGTACAAGCGCTCGCCTGTTCCTGATGTTCCTGAGACAACGACGCAAAGACATCCTATACCAGCGACAACGCGCCAGTGAGCTCCTGCTGCAGAGTCGACGCGCCAGCGCTCTCCTGCGCGCCAGCGATCTCCTACTCGCCAGCGCACAGCTGCACGCCCTGATCCTGTTACATGTCACGCGCGGCCACAATCTCCAGCTCGCCAGCGCTCTCCTCCTGCTCGCCAGCGCGCACCTGCGTGCCATCGCTCGCCTGCGCGCCTTCGATCTCCGGATCTGAGCACAGGAAAGAAGACTCGCCCCTTGCCTTCTTGCCAGCGATCTCCTGCGCGCCCTCGGAACTCGCCCACCCGTCAGCCCTCGCCTGCGCACCATCGCGCACAGTCACCTTCGCGAGCACAGGTTCCAGTCCCTACCGTGCGCCCTTCCAGAGGCTTCCGAGATCCTGCGCGCCCACGAGCAGTCTCCTCCTCGCGCTTTCACACTTGCTAGTCCTTCTGCGCGCCCTCTGTCTTCACCAGACCGCGCATCTGCACTCCATCGAGATCCTGCGCGCACACGCGCACCATCTCCTGCGCGCCATCACTCCCCAGCACGCAATCGCGCCCACAAGCCTGCTCGCCCTAGATCACCTACGCGCCCACGCGCACCGTCACTTGTGCGCAGTAGCACACCTGCACACCCTGCGCACCATCGCTCGCCTGCGCACCATCATTCTCCTGCTCGCCAGCACTCGCTCGCGTGCCCTCGCCTGCGCGCCCTCGCCCGCGCGCCCACGTGCTCCCGCGCCCTCATCTCCGCGCGAACGTTCGCCCGCGCGCGAACCTGGGTTTCGCAACGCGAGCTACCGAACGAGTCGTCAGGGACGAGAGCATCTAGGTCATCTTCACGCTCCCCCCCCCTGCAAGCGCAAACCAGCGCGCTCGCAGGAGGAGGGGAGATCTTCAGATAGGTCCAAGCACCCATCTTCTTTCCTTTCTTTCCAGGCAGGCCATGTTGTAGTCTCTACTCCAAAGGATCGCCCGATTCCCTTCCCTCCAGAGGGAGTCTCTGACACTGCGTCTGTCAGTAAGCAGCCATGGTTTGAGTCCCTTATCAGAGCTGTCGTCCAGGCTGTTAAGAGTGCCAGGGATAAGGTTGAGGGCCAGCTCTCCGAGCTCGCCTCCTCCAGCCGTTCCACTGCTGGCAACAAGCTCCTCCCTCCTCCTCGTATCCACCAGAGGAGGTACTTTGAGATCATGGAGGAATCTTGTTTAGCTCTTCCCTTGCACCACTCTGTGGAAGAGCTTACCAAGGGAGTCCCTCTTGAGAGACTCTCTAGCTGGCAAGTGACTTTCTCGGCGACAGAGATCCTAAGCCAGGAGAAGGTTGCGAAGTGTGCCATGCAGGCTACTTCGTGGCTGGACATCTGGCTGTGGTCTCTTGGCATCGTGTTGCGATCCGGAGACCTGTCTAAGGAGAGCACCAGGAAGGCCCTGGAGACCTTCCTCCTCTCGGGCACCCGCACCATTGAGTTTCTGGCCCACCAAGTCTCGAACTTGTGGGCCAATTCGATCCTGAAACGACGTGATGCGGTGGCAGAGAGGTTCCACGCGAAGGTCCCAACCGTCAAGATCAGCAGGCTCCGACATTCTTCCATTTTGGGGAAGAATTTGTTTGAGCCTAAAGACGTGGAACAGGCAGCCGGGAGGTGGAGGAAGTCCAACCAGGACTCCCTCCTTCATAGGGCTCTTACATCGAAGCCCTATAAACCTCCGGCACCTCAACAACCTCGCCCGTCCAAGACGACGAAACCGGCTGTGGCAGCAAAGACAACGGCGTCGAAGCCCTTTCCTGTCAAAGACAAGAAAGGCAAAAAGTCGTCCAGGGGAGGCAAGAATCCTAGAGGGAGTGGCCGAGGCCACAAACGCTAGGATTAGCAATCCCCCTGCATGTCCACCAGTGGGGGGATGCCTTCAAAGTTGCGCAGACAGGTGGCAGCAACTCGGGGCCGATTCCTGAACGATTTCCGTAATCAGTCAGGGATATCGCATCCCGTTCATAACATCTTTACCTCCCCTGACAGCGGATCCAGTGTCGTTGAGCTCCTTTGCCATGGGATCGGCAAGGGGGCAAGCCCTACGGGCAGAAGTCGAGACCATGTTAAAGAAGGGCGCTCTCCAGGAGGTTGTCGACGGTTCCCCAGGCTTCTTCAGTCGACTCTTTCTTGTAAAGAAGGCGTCTGGAGGCTGGAGACCAGTCATCGACCTCTCAGCCCTGAACAGGTTTGTCAAACAAACCCCGTTCAGCAGACTTGCGGTGAGACCACAAGACTTCATGTGTACACTGGACCGGAAGGACGCGTACTTCCAGATCCCAGTCCATCTGTCTTCAAGGAAGTACTTAAGATTCAGCCTAGACAACAAGATCTACCAGTTCATGGTGCTGTGTTTCGGTCTCTCCACAGCACCTCAGGTATTCACCAGAGTGTTCACCCTGATTTCTTTGAGGGCACACAGGATCAGCATCCGTCTCCTCAGTTATCTGGACGACTGGCTGATCCTGGCAGACTCGGAGTCGACCCTTCTTCGACACCGAGACAAGCTTCTGGGACTTTGCCAAGATCTAGGGATCATGGTAAATCTCGAGAAGTCTTCTCTGCTTCCAACTCAGCGACTGGTATATCTAGGCATGATCTTGGACACCAATCTCCACAAAGCCTTCCCATCAGACGACAGGATAGCAAGGCTGAGGAGGGTCGCAGATCCTTTCCTCAGACGAGAAGAACTCTGTACCAACCGTGTGTCACACAATTGTACATAATTATTTTGTATATATTATGCTTGTATCTGCGCTCTTCCCTCGCACTAAAAAGAACCTGAATGATCATGTCTCCGGTTTTGCTCTGTAATATTGTCTGTCTCTCGAACATGTTATGTCCTGTTGCCTTGAGGTTTTGTATATAAAGGAGAGTGTTTCTTAATAAACAACTCAGTTGATTGCATCCTGCCTTTGAGTTCACAACCCTCTCTCGGCTCGTCACATTGGTGACCCCGGAGTGACTTGCTCCTCCCGCCTTCCCCCCCTCCACCTCTCACCGTTACTATGACGCCGTCAACGCATACCTTCTGCAGCAGTACTCGCCGTCGCCAGCCGCCCGTTTAGCAACGCCTTTTCAGCTCTCTCAACAACCGTTGGGGGACCAAAGGGCTTCGCTCACCCTCGGGAAAATGACCAGTATCACTCGCCTACAACCTGCCGCAGACAGCTCTCCTCGTGAAGTGAACCTACTTCGTGCCCTTATGGACAGCCACTTCATGACCTTCAAACCTCCATCAATGCCTCCACTCGTGACGTAGAGGACACCTATACAACTTCAACTGGAGCTGACGTGAATGCCGTAGGACACACGCCTATGAATGCCGTAGGCCTATGAATGCCGTAGGACACACTCGCCTATGAATGCCGTAGGACACGCCTATGAATGCCGTAGGACACACACGCCTATGAATGCCGTAGGACACACTCGCCTACCCCGTGACGAGCCGAAGTGGCAACACAGCCACCCATCATCCACCACTCGCTCGCACCCCAACCATCGACTTCTACAGCCACTCACTGCCGCTAATCGGCGCAGTTTTTACTACTTCCTCTCCAGATTCAGGGCACCTATTTAACATGTTCAGTATGTCATTTTTAGAGGGGGAGCCATGTACCAACCGTGTGTCACACAATTGTACATAATTATTTTGTATATATTATGCTTGTATCTGCGCTCTTCCCTCGCACTAAAAAGAACCTGAATGATCATGTCTCTGGTTTTGCTCTGTAATATTGTCTGTCTCTCGAACATGTTTTGTCCTGTTGCCTTGAGGTTTTGTATATAAAGGAGAGTGTTCCTTAATAAACAACTCAGTTGATTGCATCCTGCCTTTGAGTTCACAACCCTCTCTCGGCTCGTCACAACTCCCAGCCCAATCGTGGTTACGTCTCCTTGGTCACCGTTCTTCACTGGCCCGTCTAGTTCCAAATGGTCGCCTCAGGATGAGATCCCTGCAATGGCGACTAAAGTCCCGGTGGAATCAAGGACACGATTCCCCGGACATCTTGGTCCCTATGGGCCCTGCTGAACGGACGGACCTTCAATGGTGGGTGACGGACAAAAACCTACGAAAGGGAGTGGATCTTCTCGTCCTCCCCCCGGATTTGATGCTGTTCTCGGACGCTTAAAAAAAAAAAAGGTGGGGGCCCATGTTCTGAACCACGGGACCTCAGGCCTCTGGTCAGAATCAGAAAAGTGCCTCCACATAAACCTGCTAGAAATGAAGGTCGTATACCTGGCACTTCAACAGTTCCAACAATACCTGGCGGGTTACTCCGTGGTGGTGATGAGCGACAACACCACGGTAGTGGCTTACATCAACAAGCAGGGAGGTACCTTTTCAGAGCAGCTATCCCATCTTGCAGTAGAGATACTGAGATGGACCGAAGTTCACTCGATTCCACTATCAGCTCGCTTCATTCCAGGCAAGAGGAATGTGCTCGCCGACAGTCTGAGCAGGGTATGTCAGACAGTGAGTACCGAGTGGTCTTTGGATCGTCTAGTAGCCAACAAAGTCCTGACTTTGTGGGGTTCCCCGACGGTGGATCTGTTCGCGACAGCTTTGAATTTCAAGCTTCCGCTGTACTGCTCCCCAGTCCCGGACCCCAAGGCACTCTGGCAAGATGCCTTCCAACAACGGTGGGACAACATCGACATTTACGCCTTTCCCCTGTTCTGTCTGATGAGAAGGGTACTCAACAAGACCAGAATATCGGTCAACCTTTCAATGACCTTGATAGCTCTGCTATGGCATCACGCAGAGTGGTTCCCGGACCTTCTGCAGCTCCTGACGGATCTCCCGAGAGAACTTCCTCCTCGACACGAGCTACTCAGACAACCACATGCCAACATCTTCCACAAAGCCGTAGCATCGCTGCGGCTTCACGCCTAGAGACTATCCAGCGTCTCCTCAAAGAGAGAGGCTTTTCGCAACAAGTTGCGGAAAGGATGTCTGGACACTTGCGAAAGTCATCCGCAGGGGTCTACCAGGCAAAGTGGAGAGTCTTCTGTGGTTGGTGTCGTGGAAGGGATATCTCTCCACTCGATGCCGCTATACCGGCAATAGCGGAGTTTCTCGTGTATTTGCGGGAAGAAATGCGCCTTTCAGTCTCGGCAGTGAAAGGCTATCGCTCAGCCTTAAGTCTTGCCTTCAGGCTCAAAGGAATGGACATTTCCTCTTCGCTGGAACTTTCTCTACTCATACGAAGTTATGAACTTACCTGCCCTCAGTCGGAAGTGAGACCTCCTCCATGGAACGTGGTTCGAGTCCTCAGGTCTCTTAAGAGACCTCCTTTCGAACCATTACGCCAGGCTTCTGATCGCCACCTAACTTAGAGGACGGTGTTCCTACTTGCTGTGGCCTCGGCCAAGCGAGTTAGCGAACTTCATTGTCTCTCGTATGAAATCGCCCATTCAAGGGGATGGGGGGAGGTAACGTTCAGATTCGTCCCTGAGTTTGTTGCTAATACTCAAAATCCGGGAGTGCCGGACCCTCGGTTCGACTCTTTCCGGATTTCGAGTCTCCGTTCTGTAACAGATGACCCAGACCATCTCCTACTGTGCCCAGTAAGGAGTCTGAGGCTCTATCTTAAGAGAACAGCTGCAATTCGTCCTCGGGTGCAAGCATTGTTCGTGAGCATGGGAAGGAGGAAGAGGTCACTAAGAATACAATCTCAGCGTGGATTCGCAGGGTTATCCATCATACCCTGAATCCCGACCCTCCTCCGTCGCGTCGCCCTAGAACACATGATGTCAGAGGCATTGGTACGTCCCTGGCATTCAAGAAGAATTACTCAGTGACGCAGGTTTTACAAGCAGGGGTTTGGAAGCGTCAAACGACCTTCACAGCCCACTACCTGCAAGACGTGACCCACAGGAGGCTCGATACATTTTCTATCGGCCCTGTGGTGGCTGCACAAAAGCTGGTTTAAACCTCAGGCACCTTAATGGAGAAGTAGCAGAAGGTTGAGGGCATTTTTACCCAGTTTTAGTCTGCATGAATGAAAAGGTATGCCTGGCCCTTATTCTTTTCTTCATTCTCCCCTCTCTTGGGGAAAGCAGCATCCTGGGTCCTCTGCACAGCTGACCTCAAACCACTGCAGGTAAACCATGTTTCCTTGTGTTCCTAGTATTAAGATAATACTGTCACGTCCCCATACCTTTACGAGGTGGTATTGGGAACGTTCTATCCTAGAATTCCATCTAAAGGACTTCAGGTTAACTTCCTAGGACGAGTCACACTTCATTCCTTCACTCAAAAGCTTACGTAGGCCGCGGTCCTTGCAGAGCAAGGCACTTGCGAGGTGCAGGGACTCCTTATCTTGAGCACTGACACACTCAGATACTGAGTCCCCGGGCAAAAAGACAAAAGCCAGTAACTGCTGGGACTTACCACCCTACCTAAGGGTTAAGGCACCCATATTAAATAGCGTGGTTTGTATTTCGGTTATGGAACAAATGACAAATTCGTAGATAATTTGTATTTTTCCTAACCATACAAACCTTAGTTATTTAATCAAACTTGCCCGCCAGCCCTGTCCCCCGGAAAGTCCTACCTCTAAGCAAAGTGATCTAGTCACAGGTGTGTGAGTGGGGGAGGGGTAGCTAGCTACCCCTCCCTACCCCCTCGCTAACTAGCGAGGGGGTAGTAAACCCTCGTTAAAATTCTAATAGCTTGTCATTTCAGCTACGCCGAAAGTAATACTCATATTAAATAGCTAAGGTTTGTATGGTTAGGAAAAATACAAATTACAGTATCTACGAATTTGTCATTTTTATGATAAAACAAAGTTTTATGAATACTTACCTGGCAGTTATATATATATATATATTAAGTCCCACCCACCACCCCTCAGGAGACAGGTCGGACAAGATATGATCTGAGGAACAGAAAACGGTAATGATTCCAAGAACCACCCTGTAAGGGTTGTTAACCACCTAACCAGACAACCACCACTCGGCGGTTGCCGCGAGTTTTGAAAAATCTGCCGGACGACAGAGACTATAGCTATATATATATATAACTGCCAGGTAAGTATTCATAAAACTTTGTTTTATCATAGAAACTTCATTTTTAAAACCCGGTAAGGACAAGTTTTTAGCAGCAAACTATCGACCTATTGCATTGACATCTTGTTTATTCGGTGTTGGTTTAGATTGCAGACTCCCTAACTCTTTAGCCTCTCAGACTGCAAGCCATATAAGGCACTCAACATACTTTGAGCTGCACCCAGAATCTCCTCAACGTTATGGCTTTCGGACGAAACAATTATTAGACAGTCTTGATATAATTAGAGTTAAGGTTCTTCCATTTAATGTATCATCAACGCCTCCATGGAAATTACCAGAGGTATCTTTTTGTATATACTTTATTGGAGTTAAGAAGAATATGATCGACTTAAAATCCAGGTCTCTTTTTATGGAACATGTTGTAGAACATCGGGGATTGACTTTTGTATATGCTGATGGCTCCAAATCTGATGCTGGTGTTGGATTTGGAGTACATAGTAATGGTTTTAATTGTAGAGGTGCACTTCCTCTAACAGCTTCCATATCTGCTGCCGAACTGTATGGCATACTAACCACTATTGAGAAAATAGCATTGGAGAAGGAGGGTAATTTTACCATTTTTAGTGATGCAAGGAGTATCCTTCAAGCTTTAGAAGTTTTTAATTCTAGTAACCCTCTAGTTTTAAAGATTTTAGAATGGCTTTTTATTATTAGACTGAGAGGTATAATGGTTCGATTTTGTTGGGTTCCAGCACATGTGGGTGTGTCTGGGAATGAGAAGGCAGATTCACTGGCGAAGAATGCTGCATCTGAGTTGCTACCAAGCCCATTCCCTGTAAGGATTTCTACCTAACATCAAGAAATTGTTTTGCAATAAATGGCAACAGCACTGGGATAGTCTAGATGGCAATAAAATGAGAGAAGTAGCAAATGTCACATCTCCTTGGAGGTATAATATGATGCCCCAAAAATGGGAGATGTCTCTTTGTCGTCTCTGTATTGGTCACACTCAGTTGGCACATGAGTTTCTGCTGAAGGGCCAGCACCAACCGTATTGCGACGACTGTTTAGTACCTTTAACAGCGAGGCATTTGTTGATCGAATGCTCCAATTATAATAACTTAAGAAATAGATATCTATTTAAGGCTTGAGGTGAGGATGGCAGGTTCATCCTTGTCAAGATTCTTGGACATGATGTGTCCTACTATGCGAGCCGCATTTTTAGATTTATTTCAGAAGTAGGTCTTCTGAAAATTATTTAACTTCTATAATGACATTCAACTTTTATGGTTTTAATTGAATATTCTTTTATTTTTTACATAAAATAAATGATATCGCCATCAATGACCTCAGATGTCAGGATGCCTGTAAACTTTAAATCAATCAATCAATCAGGTAGAAAGAACATCGTAGCAGACAGACTTAGGAGGATGCAGATGGTTGGCTCAGAGTGGTCTTTGAATTTTTGAATAGCAACCTAGATCTTGACTTTGTGGGGTTCACTGATAAGCAACCTATTCACAACTTCGCCTAACCACAAGCTCCCAGTTTACTGCTCACCTGTGCCATACCCAGAAGCAGCTTTCGAGTACGCATTCCAGCATCTATGGGATGGCATCGACGTGTGTGCTTTTCTGCTATTCTACTTGATGTTTGTTCTAAATTGGGTTCGAGCCACTCCCAACCTTAACATGACTCTAGTGGTTGTTTCAGTTCCACTGAAGATATTTCAGTAATTTAAAGTACTCAGGTTTGTATAGCCAAGAAAAATACAAATTACTCTCAAATTTGGTATGTTAGAACCTTATTGATCTTAAAGAAAACGTCATGAGAAATGGTAAATTAGGAGAATCAGGAGCATAGAACTTGCTTAGAGACTGGACGGTTGGGAAATTAAAACTGTTTGATCTTCAGGGAAATTAAGTTGTAGGTCCTCATGGATGGAAAAGCAAAGCAAATTTGGACAACATATATTAAGAGATGCTTTGGCAGAAGATGAGATCAGGGTAACACATTTCCTCATACCGTTGTTGAGAAAACATCTTTATTGCAATACTGTATAGAGATGCAGTACTTTCCAGCAGATCTCAAAGAAGTCCAGATATAAGTATATGGACTTATTTCTTTTCATTCTTACCTCATAAGTAAGCTATCTAAAGTTACAGAGAATCTGAGGCTAAGTGATATTCAACCACGGTGAGGGTTGATTCTATAACCAAAACACAAAGAACAGAATAAAGGTGGAAGCTCAGTAGGCATAATTCTTCCTTATAAGTCCATCCTCTCAATATAAGTATGTTTAGATAATTCTGTTAACTATAACTATTAGTTGACTGCATAATTGATACTCTATATAATTTTTTGGTATACTGTACTGTATTTATGTTGTATTATCTGACTAATGTCACTTGATCCTTTCTATTAAGCTTTGTTCATATTTTATTCAATTCAGTGACTATTCAGACTTCCTGCGCGATGAGAATCCATTCATGAATGCTGAGGGCTTTGGTCATCTTGGGGGTGACGAGAAGATTTTTCCAGTAGAAAATGAGACCATTTGGAATATGGATGAATATTCTTTTATCACATCCATTACACCTGCAATTGCCAGAATATTGATGTTTGTGTTTAGTGAGTATAATTTTTACTTGATCTCTTTCCTTAAAGGTTTCAGATATTTTGATTGTATAATAAAATTGCTGCTTTGTTCAATATATCACATGATGAGAATTATCATTAATATGTTTCATGAAGATATGAAATTTCGAAAACAAAATACTGTACTGTAAATTGTTTTAGGCAAAGTTCTAACTTAATAGTGTCCATTTTCTTTGTCATGGAAAGCTCTTGAACAAAAATCTCTTCTGAAGGGAGAAGAATGTCAATACTGTTAGGTGAGTAGCTCTCATACGCAGCCAGATCTATAGAGTTATGGCTATCAGCCAAGATACCTTCTTTTCATAGTTAATTGTTTAACAACTGGAATGTGGGATGGGGGAAATCCTCAATAAGTATTTAAATACTAATTATTCAAAACAGTAAATTATATTTCATTACAAACTCATAACTCATGTAATTTGTCAAGCCTGCTGATTGATAATTGATAGATTTGATTGATGTATGAGATAAGAGATATAAGCTAACTTTTTTCATCAAAATAGAGTTGCATATATGTGCAAGGCCGTGCAGTGGAAATAAGAGGAATTATGTATATTGTATAGAGTGTGGATGTATATGTCAACATCTAGAGGTATACATTGTGTGGGTTGTAGAGGGAGATAACACGGTAGTCAACAGCATTTAAGATACTAGAATAGGAGTGAGGGGAAAAATAAGAAAAAGAATGAGATTGTACAACTTGCCTGAAGCCTTTCCCAGAAACATTAATTAACTGCTGTACTGCTACCACCACAGGGTTTAAAAGATATAAGTTCAACCACCTGAGGGGTATTTCTCTTCAAAATAATCTGTGAATTTTAGCTGATACCTCCAATAACCTGCAATTGGTATCAGTGTCTAAAGCAATTATAAAAGTTCTGTGCAATAGGTGTGGCTTATTTTCTGTGCCAAAACTTTGCTTGGGAAGGGTAATTTTCTGTGCCAAAACTTCACTTGGGAAGGGTAATTTTCTGTGCCAAAACTTCACTTGGGAAGGGTAATTTTCTGTGCCAAAACTTCACTTGGGAAGCCTCATCTTTTCTCACATAGGCTTTTAAGATCTTCCTGAGCCAATTTAAAAGAATATTTTTAGCAACTGGCTTCTTTATAAAAGTATATCAACAGAAAAGGTAATTGTGTGCCCTCAGAAGTCTCACATTTTGCAAAAATATAATTAAAAAACTGGATAAAAAAGAAGATAATTAATTGCAATGAAGGTAAACACCTGGGCTTGTAGCATTTTGCTTTTTCAAATGGCGTTTGTTCCGTAACCGAAATACAAACCATGCTATTTACATAGGGATTACTTTCGGCGTAGCTAAAAGGACGAGCCATTAGAATTTAACGAGGGTGTATTACCCCCGCGCTAGTTAGCAGGGGGGTAGGGTAGTGGTAGCTAGCTACCCCTCCCCCCTCACACACCGGTGAACTGCTTCACTTCACTTTTGGCTCGGACAATGAACAGACGTCTCTGTCCCGTCCTTGCATGGCAGCCATTAATGCTTTGTCTTACTAATTACTTACTTTTTTTATACTTAATATATATGTACAGTGAACCCTCGTTTATCGCGGTAGATAGGTTCCAGACGCGGCCGCGATAGGTGAAAATCCGCGAAGTAGTGACACCATATTTACCTATTTATTCAACATGTATATTCAGACTTTTAAAACCTTCCCTTGTACGTAGTACTGTTAACAAACTACCCTTTGATGTACAGAACTCTTAATGCATGTACTATAGTACCCTAAACTAAAACAGGCACAAATATTAAAGGCAATTTTATATCATGCGTTTCCTAAACACGCTAAAAAGCACGTTAAAAAATGGCAACCAATGTTTTGTTTACGTTTATCTCTGATCATAATGAAGAAACAAACTGGAGGTAGAGCTTTGCTTATTACCCAGACATATTTCCCATACTATTCCCTTAGAACTACATCACATCTTCCTACTTTAGATATATATATATATATATATATATATATATATATATATATATATATATATATATATATATATGTGTGTGTGTGTGTGTATATATATATATATATATATATATATATATATATATATATATATATATATATATATATATATATATATATATATATATATATATTTATATGTATACACATATACATACCTACATATATACATACCTACATATATACATACATACATATACGGTATACATAAATACATGCATACATATATATATATATATATATATGTTACTGTATATATATGGGTTATGGAAAAAATCCGCGAAGTGGTGAATCCGCGATGGTCGAACCGCGAAGTAGCGAGGGTTCACTGTAAACATTCTTATGTTTATTTATATATTTGAGTATAGAAATACAGTAAGTTTCCTTTTCAGTGTTTGTGCTGTGTGTGTGTGTGTGTGTAGGAAGTCCACTCATTGTACGACAACTTCTCCGTGTGGTCTCAGGCCACTACGGTGACTTTTCATGGGTCGCGATCTCTCCCTTGGTCCTTCGGTCTCCCTTCGGCGGGCGCCGTGGGGAATCGTCATCGCTGGACTCTACTTACTAATATGTTTCTCTGCTGTTCCTCCTTCCCTACGGGGAACTTGGTCTATCAGCGTGGGGAACTTGGGAGTTTTGTTTGACTACGGTCTCTCTCTCTCTCCTTGAGTTTGTTCACCCTTTTATTATTACTACGTATTACGGTAGCTTCCTTCCCGTTGCGGGTTGAATTGCTTCCGTTTATTTTGTCTATTTTTTATTTAAATCCAATTGCATTTGTTAACTTTTCAGCTTCTGTGTAGAACGCTTCCCTTCGGGGTTCATTCGTTCTTACGATTAGTAACATTCTTAGTTGAATTACATATTTATAATTGTTTTAATTCTGTTTTGTTACAGTGCTCTGCCTTCCCTCCCTCTTCCCATGAGTGGCAGTGTGGGAGGAGGGCGCATTCCTGTGTGTAATTCTTATATTCTTTTCCCGCGGGGGTTCCTCTTCGGAGTTCCCCTGGGGGAATTAATGTTAACTACTGTAATTGTTTTATTTTCACAGTTAACTATCTAGTTTTTCATTTGCCTAATGTGCCTACGAAGCAGAGCTGTCCTGTTGGGTCCTGGGGAGTCTGCCGTTGCCGCCTCCTCTACGACTTCGTCATGGGCGTGTTCCTTCTCCTAGAAGTTCTCCCGTGACAACTGTCAGCTCCTTAGTTCATATAGAACGCTCAGGAGGTTTGCCTCCTTGGGTGGGTTCTTCCCTTCCGAGGGAGGTTCCCTTCCCAGGTTTGAGTTTTTTCCCTTCAGGATGGTTTCTTCTACCTTAATTTTTTTTTTTTTTTTTTTTTTTTTTCTTCTGGTCCTCGGGCAGTTATGCTCTTGGTGCTGAGCTTCCGCTTTTGTAACCATGCTCAAGGGGCTAAGCGGTTGCAAGGCCGGACCATGGTGTTCGTACGATTCTGCTCTTGGTGCTGAGCGGTCGCACTTGCAGCTACGCTCAAGGGGCTGAGCAACTGCAGGAGCTCCTCTTCAGAGGGTTGCTCTTTATGATCAGCTTGCTGATCCAACGGCCCTAAGGGGCGCCTTCATAAGTCTCTTCTACGAAGTGTTCCTCTTTCTCGTTCGCGAGAGAGGACACTCATAGAGACCCTACTGCTGTTGTTGCTGAAGGCTCAGTTCCCCCCTCCGAACATCTTCGAGGGGGCAGCTGACTCCAACGGTCTCTCCTGCGAGTGTCTCTCCCCCTCGGGGGAGTTCATTAACAGAGACTCCTCTTCGGAGGACCGATGATGGTGCTCCTGACCGTGGTCGTCCTCATCTTCGCCGCAGAGGATCCTCCTCGACGAGAACAGACTGTTGCTGCTGCTTCTCTAGACCTGCGATCTTCGACACCTGCCAGATCTTCTTGTCTTCCTTCTCCGTTTCTGGACGCAGTAGCGCAGTGGGCGCCTCCATCCCGTTTTCCAAACGGACGCCGGTCCCTTCGGGGCTAAGGGCTTATCTCACATGTGAGTAAACCCTTTGGTACCAGGTTTTTTTACCTGTGCTACCTCGTTCTACTGCGCACAGTAGTTCGCAAACGTTCCTGATGTGCGCAAACGCGCCCTCGCGCCCACGATCTCCGGATCTGGGCGCAAGTCTCCTGCTGTGGACCAGACTTCTGCTGAATCAACCTGATCGCCAACTCTTCTGAGACTTCCTGTGCGGCTACGCGTTATGCGCGCCTACGGTCTCCTGAACGCCCATGATCGCCTACTCGTGCGCGCCAACGTTCGCCATCGCGCCCACGATCTCCGGATCTGGGCGCAAGCATGGAGGTTGTTCTTCACTGAACTCCACGTGCACCTGCTCGCCAGCTCGCATCTGCGCCACCTTCCTGATATGCGCATATGCGCCATCGTTCGCCCACGCGCCCATGATCTTCGGATCTGGGCACCTTCCTGATATGCGCATACGCGCCATCGTTCGCCCACGCGCCCATGATCTTCGCATCTGGGCACCTTCCTGATATGCGCATACGCGCCATCGTTCGCCCACGCGCCCATGATCTTCGGATCTGGGCGCAGGCAAGGAGTTATTCCTTCGCCTCCTCGCCGACGATCTCTCATACGTCTGGCCGCGCATTTCTCAGCTGGCCACACAACTACGCTCCTACGATCTCCTGGTTCCTGCCTCGTCACGCAGTTCAAGAAGTTCCTTCGCTAGCGCACAGGCGCTCACAGGTACTTCTGGACTTACAGCGCCTCTATTTCACCGCCGCCCAAGAGATACTTAAGTTAGCGCACAGGCGCTCACAGGCATCCCTGGGCTCTCCTTACGCACCAACGATCCTCTACGCGCCCGCGTGATTCGTCGCCTTCGCGCAAGCGTTTTCAACGCCAACGCTTTAATCGTCATAGGTTTCCTACGCGCCCACGCGTTAACTCTCTTGTACGCGAGCGGTCGCTACGCGCCATCGCTTGCCAACGCGCCACCGCTTGCCAACGCGCCATCGCTTGCCAACGCGCCATCGCTTACCAAACACGCCATCGCTTGACCACGCGCCATCGCTCGCCAACGAGGTATTGCTCGCCAGGTCGCGCCATCGCTCGCTTACGCGCCATCGGTCTCCCGGCCGCCTGCGCTCGCCCTTACGCCCACGCGCTCACGCACACGTGAACCTGTGTTCGCCCGCGCGCGAACCAGCGATTTTCCATCGCTCGAGCGCCAGCGCGATTCCCGCCAGCGAGCCATCGCTTGCCGAACGCGCCATCGCTCGCCAACGCGCCATCCCTCGCCAACGCGCAATCTGATTCCTGCGCACTCTAAGAAGTCTCGCCCGCACGCCCACGCGCTTGTGCAAGCACCCTCGCGCGCGTGAGCGCGCCAGCAGTTTCCCGCCCGCGAGCCCCGGGTATTCCTCATCACGCGAGCGCTAGCGCACTCCCCAGCACAATCGCCAATACCCTCCCACGCGCGAGGCTGCAGGACAACGCGCGGTAAGGTCGCCATCACCGCATTACCCCCCCAAGCGCAGAACAGCGCGCTCGCCGGTAGGGGGGAAGGTTCTAGAAAGGTCCAGGGACATTTCTTCCTTATCTTCTTTCTCCTTACAGGCAACCCCCTCTTTAGAGGGAGTGTCTGACAGCGCAGCCGTCAGCCGGCAGCCCTGGTTTGTGGTTCTAATCAGAGCGGTAGCACAGGCTGAAGAGGAAAAGAGGAGTTTCAGATGCGGTAACTTCACCGAGAACGAAGCTGTCTCCTTGTAAATCTTCGAGGCAGGCACCCTCCTACCCTCAGACTTTTTCTCCCTCCCCTTCGGACGAGGATTTCCCGTCCTCGTGAGTCACGTGAGGTGAGACGTTCCCCCATGACACCATTGAGGGAAACCCCACCTCGCGCGGTAAAGTCTTCTTGAATAAGGGTGGAGAAGAGCCTGCTTCCATCGTTGTTGGAGTCCTGCATCCCTCCCAGGAGGGAGTCGAAGGACTCCAAGACAGTACCGGGAGGCCCCTAGCACCGAAATCTTCAGGCTCAGACATTCTTCCGTTATGGGAACGAACCTGTTTGAGCCTAAGGACGTGGAGTAGGCTGCTGAGAGGTGGAGGAAGTCACCAAGACTCCCTCCTACATAGGGCTTTGACATTCAAGCCCTATAAACCTCCAGCACCCCAGCAGCCACGTCCCACCAAGACCACAAAACCGACAATGGCAGCGAAGACACTGGTGTCTGAGCCCTTTCCGGTCAAGGACAAGAAAGGCAAGAAGTCTTCCAGGGGAGGGAAGAATCCTAGAGGGAGCAGCCGATGTTGCAAACCCTTGGATTGGCAGTCCCCCTGCATGTCCGCCAGTGGGGGGATGCCTACAAGGTTGCGCAGACAGGTGGCAGCAACTCGGGGCCGATTCCTGGACGATTTCCATAATCAGTCAGGGATATTGCATCCCGTTCACAACATCTCTACCGCCCCTGAGGACGAATCCGGTGTCATTTAGCTCCCTTGCCATGGGATCAGCAAGGGGGCGGGCCCCTCGGGCAGAGGTCCAGATTAAAGCAAACTCCGTTCAGCATGGAGGGAGACCTCAGACACGGTCAGACTTGCAGTGAAACCGTAAGACTTCATGTGTATACTGGATCTGAAGGACGCGTACTTCCAGATCCCAGTCCATCCGTCTTCAAGGAAGTACTTAGGATTCAGCCTAGACAACAAGGGGTACCAGTTCAAGGTGCTGTGTTTCGGTCTCTCCACAGCACCACAGGGTTTCACCAGAGTGTTCACCCTAATATCATCGTGGGCACACAGGATCGGCATCCGTCTCCTCAGTTATCTGGATGACTGGCTGATCCTAGCCGACTCGGAGTCATCCCTTCTTCGACACCGAGACAAACTTCTAGGACTTTGCCAGGATCTGGGGATCATGGTAAATCTTGAGAAGTCCTCTCTGCTTCCCACTCAAAGACTGGTTTACCTAGGCATGATTATAGACACCAATCTCCACAAAGCCTTCCCATCAGACGACAGGATAGCAAGGCTGAGAGGGGTCGCAAGCCCTTTCCTCAGATGAGAAGAGCTTCCAACCCAATCGTGGTTACGTCGCCTTGGTCACCTTTCATCCTTGGCTCGTCTAGTTCCCAACGGTTGCCTCAGGATGAGATCTCTCCAGTGGCGGCTCAAGTCTCGGTGGAATCAAGGTTGCGATTCCCCGGACAGACAGACGAGAACCTACGAAGAGGAGTGGATCTTCTCGTCCTTTCCCCCGGATTTAATGCTGTTTTCGGATGCCTCAAAGAAAGCGGGGGGGCCCCACGTTCTGTACCACAGTACCTCAGGCCTGTGGTCAGAATAAAAAAAGTGCCTCCATATAAATCGTCTAGAGACGAAGGCCGGTTTGTTGGCCCTTCATCAGTTCCAACAATACCTTGCAGGTCAAACTGTGGTGATAAGCGACAACACCACAGTAGTGGCTTACATCAACAAGCAAGAAGGTACCTTTTCGAAGCAGCTATCCCATCTTGCAGTAGAGATACTGAGATGGACCGAAGTCCGCTCGATTCTACTATCGGGGCGTTTCATTCCAGACAAGAGGAATGTGCTCGCCGACAATCAGAGCAGAATGTCTCAGATAGTGAGTACCGAGTGGTCTTTGTGTCATCTAGTAGCCAACAAAGTCCTGACTTTGTGGAGTTCCCGGACTGTGGATCTGTTCGCGACAGCGCTGATCTTCAAGATTCCACTGTACTTCCCCCCAGTCCCGGATCCCAAGGCGCTCTGGCAAGATGCCTTCCAACAACAGTGGGACAACATCAACGTGTACGCCTTTCCCCCGTTCTGTCTGATGAGGAGGGTGCTCAACAAGACCAGAATATCGGTCAATCTTTCAATGACCCTCATAGCTCCGCTATGGCATCACGTGGAATGGTTTCCGGACCTTCTGCAACTCCTAACGGAACTTCCGAGAGAATTCCCTCCATGACAGGATCTACTCAGACAACCACATGCCAGCATCTTCCACAAAGCCGTAGCTTCGCTACAACTTCACGCCTGGTGACTATCCAGCATCTCCTCGCTGAGAGAGTATTTTTCGCAACCATTTGCGATTAGGATGTCTGGACATCTGCGAAAATCATCCGCATCTGTCTACCAGGCAAAGTGGAAAGTCTTCTGTGGTTGGTGTCGTGGAAGGGGTATCTCTCCACTTGATGCCACTATTCCAGCAATAGTGGAGTTCCTCGTGTATTTGCGGGAAGAAAATGCGCCTTTCAGTCTTGGCGGTGAAAGGCTATCGCTCAGCCTTAAGTCTAGCCTTCAGGCTCAAAGGAATGATCTTTTCTTCCTCGCTGGAACTTTCCCTACTCATACGAGGTTATGAACTTACCCGCCCTCAGCCGGATGTGAGACCTCCTCCATGCAACGTGGTTCGAGTTCTCAGGTCTCTTAAGAGACCTCACTATGAACCATTACGCCAGGCTTCAGTTCGCCACCTAACTTGGAAGACGGTGTTCTTACTAGCTTTGGCTTCGGCCAAGCGAGTCAGTGAACTTCATGGTCTCTCATATGACATCGCCCATGCAAGGGTACGGGGGTGAGGTAACGTTCAAATTCGTCCCTGAGTTTGGTGCGATTCGAGTCTCCGTTCTGTAACAGATGTCCCAGACCTTCTCCTACTGTGCCCAGTAAGGAGTCTGAGGCTATATCTCAGAAGAACGGCTGCAGTTCGTCCCCAGGTACAAGCATTGTTAGCACTGGGAGGATTAAGAGGAGGGTCACCAAGAACACCATCTCGGCATGGATTCGTAGGGTGATCCATCTGTCCCTGAATCCAGACCCTCCTCCATCACGTCGCCCTAGAGCACATGATGTCAGGGGCATAGCTATGTCCCTGGCCTTCAAGAGAAATTTCTCAGTGACGCAGGTCCTTCAAGCTGGGGTGTGGAAACGTCAGACGACATTCACAGCCCACTACCTGCACGACGTGACTCACAGGAGGCTCGATACGTTCTCTATTGGCCCTGTGGTGGCTGCACAACAGCTGGTTTAAAACCTCAGGCTCCTTAGTGGACAAGTAGCAGAAGGTTGAGGGCATTGTTACCCGGTCTTAGTCTGCATGAATGAAAAGATTTGTCTGGCCTTTACTCTTTTCTTCATCCTCCCCTCTCTTGGGGAAAGCAGCATCCTGGGTTCTCTGCACAGCTGACCTCAAACCACTGCAGGTAAACCATGTTTCCTTGTGTTCCGAGTATTAAGATAATATTGTCACGTCCCCATACCCTGACGAGGTGGTATTGGGAGAGTCCTAGCCTAAAGTTTCCTTCTAAGGGACTACAGGTCAACTTCTTAGGATGAGTCACACTTTATTATACCTTCACACACAGCTTGCGTAGGCTGCAGTCCTTGCGTAGCAAGGTTCTAGCGAGGTGCAGGGACTCCTTATTGCTGAGTGCGAACACACTCAAATATTGAGTCCCCGGGCAAAACCAAAAGCCAGTACTGGAAGGGACTTTCTACCCTTCCTAATGGGTGAGTCACCCCTATTAAATAGCGTGGTTTGTGTGTCAGTTACGGAACAAATGACAAATTCGTAGATAATTTGTCTTTTTCCTAACTATGCAAACCTTAGCTATTTAATCAAACTTGCCTGCCAGCCCTATCCCCCTTGAAGTCCTACCTCCAAGCAAAGTGAGCTCAAGCACAGGTGTGTGTGTGGGGGGGGTAGCAGGCTAACCCCCCTACCCCCTCGCTAACTAGCGGTGGGGTAGTAAACCCTCGTTAAAATTCTAATGGCTCGTCATTTCAGCTACGCCGAAAGTAATAACCTCTAATAAATAGCTAAGGTTTGTATAGTTAGGAAAAATACAAATTATCTTCGAATTTGTCATATTTACAAATTTTATATTAAGATTATGCTGTAGGATGCTTAAAGTGTCAGTAACAATAATTGATTGGCCCAAGTGTAAAATTTTCCCAGAGAACTACACAGATGAGAATATATTATGTTAGCCAATTTTGCTCTTGTGTATGCATTTGGTACATGAAGTGTGTATACAGTATATATGTTTGGGGACGCAATATTTTTCAATCTAAGGGAAGGGGCTCACCACTTTTTACTAAATAACCCTGAAATATAATGATTAGGGTATGTCCCTAATCTTTTTATCATCCTTGTGGTTAGAAAAATTACTGCCAAAAATTTATACTTTTTACTGTACATACTAAAGTCTATTCAATTAATATCCACAAAAAACTTTGAAGTCCAATTTGTCAAAATATTAAATTTTATATAGAAAAATTATCTTCTTTTTTAATATTGACTAATTTTTGTCATTCAAAACATAAATTGATAGGAAATTTCATAGCTTGTAATCTTTACATTTACTTAAAAAAAAAATCCCTATAAAAAATGGCCACCTTTAAAGGTGACCTCTTTACATTGATAAAATAATATAGATAGAAAAAATAATAAGGCTAAGAGAATTTCCATTACAGAACTTTTTGTATAGAAGTATCTTTCAAATGGTTTCTATATCAAATCTGTAGGAAAAAAAGTTGATAGAGTTTCAAGTAACCCCTGAGTAAAATTGTTTTAGTGGGGCAGAGTCGTGCTCCTTAATATGAATTTGGGATTCTTGGAGATTAATGCATTGTCACAGACTTTCTTTGATATGGCTATAAAAGGAAATCATGCTCCACCAGATTACCCTAAATGTGCAAGAAAGAAACCAGATCTGAAAGGGCCAAGTAATACACTAGTAGCTTGTTATTTTGGATGGTAGGAAATGGGCCCATAGTTGTATTTTCCCCACAGTTACCATAGCAGATATTCAAGTACTTTGACCATTCCGATAGCAAAACCTATTCTACTGATGTGGCAGCCAGGAATCACATTGTGTTTTCAGGGGCAAAAGACTTAGTGATGTTTACTTGATGTTCCTTAACCCACTTTAAACTCAATTTCCAAGATATATGTTCTACAATGGTTTCATAACTTCATCATTCATTTATTGGTACAATAATTTTAGTGTCATGTTATAAAAGCTAGATTTGTTTTATCACAATCTTGTCCCTCCTCTTGTACCCATATGATATTGATAAACTTTTATATAAAGAAAGTGCATTTATATTAAAACAACTTTGCTTTTGTGTCTCCATGATGTCTTAGACCTGCTATGCTATATTTTTCATGTTTGTTATGATACCCACAGTCTGTGAAATATGCTGCATAAAGAAATATTGTAATCAACTTCTAAGTGATATACAAGGCATTTTTTGTGGTGATATGATCCCCGCTCTATGAAAATACCATATTGCAAATTTACTTCCTAAACTTTCATGAAGGGCACCAAAAAGAAAACTTGGGAGCTGGAGGGACTAATTTTACCTCCCTCACTAAGTTCTGCCACCATCTTGGATCTTGCCCTATAATCTCTGAAAAAGGATCTAGGAACACACTTTGGCTGATCTACAGCCTTATATTGTCTTTTTCAATATTAAACTTACCCGATAATCATGTAGCTGTCAACTCCGTTGCCCGACAGAATTCTACGGAAGGGATACGCCAGCGATCACTATACTAGAAGGGGGTGTACTCACCAGCGCCACCTGTGGCCAGGTACTGCAGTACTTCTTGTTGACACCACCTCAATTTTTCCTCTGTCGTGCTTCCGGCAAGACGTTCATGGATACGCTTATAATTTTGGAGTCTTGTTCACGGTTTTTGGTGAAGTATTTCTCTAAGATTTCAGCTTTCGCTATACTGGAAACTTTTCTATTAGCTTAGATAGCTTTTATTTTGATTTGATTAATGGTTAACGATCTTTTGCTTGATTTGGAATCCCCCTTGACTAGCTCTTTGATTCAAGATGTCCGACCTTTCACAAGCCCCTCCCCATAGACGATGTAGGACTTGTAATAGGCGTATTCCGAAGGCCTCGGTTGATCCTCACACCGCTTGTTCCGACTGTAGGGAAAGATCCTGTCAGTTGGAAGATCGATGTGAGGAATGCGCCGGACTTTCGGAACTTGAGTTTGTTCGATTCCTTAAATATACCACTAAGTTAGAGAGAGAGAGAGTTAGGAGGAGTTCTGCTCGCTCTTCGCTTTTTTCCTCACCTTATGATCCTCAACCTTTTCCTCCCCCTGTAGTGGCTACCCCCGAACCTACTATTTGTGCTCAGCCTGATATGTCCGATGTTTTGCGTGCCATTCAGGCTTTAGGTGACAAAGTGGAATCGGTAGTGAGTGACCACAAGTTCCTCTTGGCGGACGTCAAGGAGCTTAAGGTCAAAAGTGCAGTGGGAAGTGGTAGTGCCAGTGCTGTGCCGAGTGCTAGTGTCAGTGCGGTGCCGAGTGCTAGTGTCAGTGTCAGTGTTGTGCGTGAGGGTACTTCTGTGCGTGCCAGTCGTCCTCCCAGTCCGGGACCTCTTGCAAGCTCCCAAGCCCAGGGGAGAAGCAATGTCGAAGGGCAAAAGGGTTCGGCAGGCCTTGATCGGCGCACAGAAGTATCCTCGGTGGTTGCGGGCGTGTCTTACAGAGACCGTCACTCCCACCCGCAGACGATTGAGCCCTTATTTTCCTCGTCTGCAGAAGAAATTTCGGGGAGAAAACGCTGGACTCAGGTCTCAAGACCTCTTAAACGTAAAGTCCAGACCTCAAGAGTTCAACAACCCGGATGCAGTCATTGGGTTAGCTCTGACTCTCCGCAGTCATCAGGTGACTGCACACCTCCTAAGAGAGGTAAGGCGATGCCTCAACAGACCTCATCTTCTGTTAAGGCTTTGCCTCAACAGACCTTATCGTCTGTTGATCCCAAGATGACTTTGCTGCAGTCCATGCAGTCGCAGCTTGCGGTCTTAATGCGTGAGTTTCAGGCTGAGAAGGTTACACCTCCTCCTGCGAGCGCTCCGCCTCTCCGCAGTCCAGCCTGCCAGGCGTATGAAGTTGAGGTTCCTCAAGCTACCTTACCGCGTTCGGAGTTGCCAGTTACCAGCGTTGTGCAGCAACCTCCACCTTCCTTAAGGCAACCTCAACAATTGGAACAGGAGTCTTATGCCTTGAGGCAAGATTTTCTTGCAGTTAGACCATCTTCGAGGCAACAACCTCTTGAGGTACGACAACCTCTACCATCCTTGAGGCAGCCACCTCAGCTCTCGCAGCTGCTACCTCAACTTTCCTCAAGGCGAGAGCCTCAACTCTTGAGGCTAGCACCTCAAGAACCTCAACTCGTGAGACAGGAACTGCGTTCTGCGCAGCCGCTACCTCAACTCTCGCAGCTCACACCTCAAGAACCTCAACTCGTGAGACAGGAACCTGCTACTGCGCATCCACCTCAACCCTTGAAGCAAGCGCAACTCTTGAGACAGGAAACTCATGCTAGGAGTCAGCCACCTCAACGCATGCACCTACCTTCTTCTACTCTACCTGACCAGTCTTTGCAGCCTCAACCTCAGGTTTTGATCCAGTCGCCTCTCTCCACACTTGCTCCTCAAACCGCCGCAGAACCTCCTTCATCCCAACCGCTTGACTTTGTCATTACCAGCCCTCATCCTCTTCAACAGAGACTTGAGGATGAAACCGCAAGTGTTTATGCACCCGCTTGTCAGGATTCTGCTGTTCAGCACACCGCTGTTACTTTACCTCTCGCTTCGCACCACTCAGGTGATGAGGTTTCTGAGGAGGAAGCTGCGCACCTAGATGATCCCTCTTCGGACGTGGAGGAACCCAAGTCTTCTCCTCCCTCCACTGACTTTCGCAAGGTCCTGGCTCTTTTCAGAGAGGTTTACCCGGACCATTTTGTTTCTGCTACCCCTCGCTCTCCTCCATCTGAGTTTTCGCTAGGCATGCAACCTGTTAAGTCGGCCTATACTAAGCTCGTCTTTGCTAGATCCTCTAAGAGAGCTTTAAGAATGTTAGGGGATTGGTTGCAGTCCAAACAGCAACTAGGGAAGACTTCTTTTATGTTCCCTCCACCTAAGCTGACTTCTAAGGCGGGCGTATGGTATGCCACAGGAGAGGAACCAGGCTTGGGAGTCCCTGCCTCTGCCCAGGCTGACTTCTCAAGTTTGGTCGACTCTCCACGTAGATCGGCTATGAGGCGCTCTAAGGTCTGCTGGACCTTTTCCGACTTAGACCACTTCTTAAAGGGTATATTTCGTGCCTTTGAGATTTTCAATTTTCTCGACTGGTGCCTGGGGGCCTTGAGCAAGAAGACAGCCCCTGCTGACAAGGACTCAGCCATGCTTATAATGTCCTGCATGGATAAAGCAATTCGGGATGGGTCCGGCGAACTTGCCTCAATGTTTGTTTCAGGAGTACTCAAGAAAAGGGAACAACTTTGCTCTTTTCTTTCTACTGGCATCACCCCTTGTCAAAGGTCTCAGCTACTTTTTGCTCCGCTTTCTAAGTTCCTGTTCCCCGAAGAGCTTATCAAGGATTTGTCTGCGGCCCTTATTCAGAAGGACACTCATGACCTTGTGGCCTCTTCAGCTCGTAAGGCTAAGGTTGCTCCTTCAGTTCCCAGAACTTACCGCACCCCAGTAGCCGATACTCCTGCTACAAGATTTATTCCGCCCTTTCGTGGCAGAGCCCCCAGCCGAGGAAGTACCCGTCCAGACTCTTCCAGGGGCAGGTCTAAGAAAGGTCCCAAGACTTCAAAAGGCAAACACTGACTCTCCTCCTCTCCAGACAGCAGTAGGAGCCAGACTCAAAACCTTCTGGCAAGCTTGGGAAAGAAGAGGTGCAGACTCCCAGTCTGTCAAGTGGCTAAGGGAGGGTTACAGGATACCATTCTGCCGCAATCCCCCTCTGACCACTTCTCCCATCAACCTCTCTCCCAACTACAAGGAAAAGGACAAGAGGCTAGCGTTACACCAGGAGGTGTCGCTCCTGTTACAGAAGAAGGCAGTGGTGATAGTCCGGGACCATCAATCCCCGGGCTTCTACAAACGTCTCTTTCTGGTGGCCAAGAAGACAGGAGGTTGGAGACCGGTGCTGGACGTCAGCGCGCTCAATGCTTATGTCACCAAGCAGACGTTCACTATGGAGACGACGAAGTCGGTCCTAGCAGCGGTCAGGCAGGAGGACTGGATGGTCTCGTTGGATCTGAAAGACGCTTACTTTCACGTTCCTATTCATCCAGACTCCCAACCTTTCCTGAGATTCGTTTTTGGAAAGGTTGTGTACCAATTCCAAGCCCTGTGTTTTGGCCTAAGCACAGCTCCTATGGTGTTTACGCTTCTGATGAGGAATATTGCAAAATTCCTCCACTTATCGGACATCAGAGCCTCCCTTTATTTAGACGACTGGCTGTTAAGAGCCCCCACAAGTCGTCGCTGTCTGGAGAGTCTCAACTGGACTTTGGACTTGATCAAGGAACTGGGTCTACTGGTCAACTTAGAAAAGTCCCAGCTCATTCCCTCTCAATCCATCGTTTACCTGGGAATGGAGATTCGGAGTCAGGCTTTTCGGGCTTTTCCATCGGCCCCAAGGATAAGCCAAGCCCTAGAATGCATCCTGAGCATGCTGAAGAGGAACAGTTGCTCGGTGAGACAGTGGATGAGTCTAACAGGGACCCTGTCATCGTTAGCCCTGTTCGTCGAGTTAGGGAGACTCCACCTCCGCCCTCTCCAATTCCATCTAGCAGCTCACTGGGACAAGGATTTGACGCTCGAAGCAGTCTCTATTCCTGTCACCAAAGAGATGAAGACTACTCTCTTGTGGTGGAAGACCAACATCCTTCTCAAGGAGGGTCTATCGTTAGCCATTCAGACCCCCAATCTTCATCTCTTTTCGGACGCATCAGACTCGGGCTGGGGCGCGACCTTGAACGGACAGGAATGCTCGGGAACATGGAACAAGGAACAGGAAACACTCCACATCAACTGCAAGGAGCTGCTGGCAGTTCATCTGGCCTTAATGAACTTCAAGTCCCTCCTGTTAGACAAGGTGGTGGAGGTGAACTCCGACAACACCACAGCCTTGGCTTACATCTCCAAGCAGGGAGGGACCCATTCGAGGACGCTGTACGAGATAGCAAGGGACCTCCTCATTTGGTCAAGAAGTCTAAATCTCACTCTGGTAACGAGGTTCATTCAGGGCAACATGAACGTCTCAGCAGATCGCCTCAGCAGGAAAGATCAAGTCATCCCCACGGAATGGACCCTTCACAAGAGCGTGTGCAACAGACTTTGGACCTTGTGGGGTCAGCCCACGATAGATCTGTTCGCCACCTCCATGACCAAGAGGCTTCCTTTGTACTGTTCCCCAGTTCCAGACCCAGCAGCAGTTCACGTGGATGCTTTTCTGCTGAATTGGTCCCATCTCGACCTATATGCATTCCCGCCGTTCAAGATCATCAACAGAGTCATTCAGAAGTTCCTCTCGCACGAAGGGACACGGCTGACGCTGGTTGCTCCCCTTTGGCCTGCAAGAGAATGGTTCACAGAGGTACTACAATGGCTGGTCGACGTTCCCAGGACTCTCCCTCTAAGAGTGGACCTTCTACGTCAACCTCACGTAAACAAGGTACACCCAAACCTCCACGCTCTTCGTCTGACTGCCTTCAGACTGTCGAAAGATTCGCTAGAGCTAGAGGCTTTTCGAAGGAGGCAGCCAGAGCGATTGCCAGAGCAAGGAGGGTATCCACTCGTAGAGTCTACCAATCCAAGTGGGAAGTCTTCCGAAGCTGGTGCAGAGCCAATGCAGTTTCCTCTACCAATACCTCTGTAACCCAAGTACCTGACTTCCTATTACATCTAAGGAATGTGAGATCCCTTTCGGCTCCTACGATTAAAGGGTACAGAAGTATGTTGGCTTCAGTTCTCCGCCACAGAGGTTTGGACCTTTCCTCCAACAAGGACCTTCAAGACATCCTTAAATCTTTCGAGACTTCTAAAGAACGTCGTTTATCCACTCCAGGCTGGAATCTAGACGTAGTCTTAAGGTTCCTTATGTCTCCTAGGTTCGAACCTCTCCAGTCAGCTTCCTTCAAAGACCTTACTCTCAAAACTCTTTTCCTCGTCTGCCTTGCAACAGCTAAAAGAGTTAGTGAGGTTCACGCCTTCAGCAAGAACATTGGGTTCACATCCGAATCAGCAACATGTTCTTTACAGCTCGGATTTTTAGCTAAGAATGAACTTCCTTCACGTCCTTGGCCTAGATCGTTCGAAATTCCTAGCCTTTCCAACATGGTGGGTAACGAGCTAGAAAGAGTTCTTTGCCCTGTCAGAGCTCTGAAATACTATCTTAATAGGTCAAAACCTTTACGAGGACAGTCAGAAGCCTTATGGTGTGCAATCAAGAAACCTTCGATGCCTATGTCCAAAAACGCAGTTTCGTATTATATAAGGCTTCTGATTAGAGAAGCCCATTCTCACATGAAGGATGAAGACCTTGCTTTGCTGAAGGTAAGGACCCACGAAGTGAGAGCTGTAGCTACTTCGATGGCCTTTAAACAGAACCGTTCTCTGCAGAGCATTATGGATGCAACTTATTGGAGGAGCAAGTCAGTGTTTGCATCATTTTATCTTAAAGATGTCCAGTCTCTTTACGAGAACTGCTACACCCTGGGACCATTCGTAGCAGCGAGTGCAGTAGTAGGTGAGGGCTCAGCCACTACATTCCCTTAATCCCATAACCTTTTTTAACCTTTCTCTTGAATGCTTTTATTGTTGTTTTTTGGGTTGTTACGGTAGGCTAAGAAGCCTTCCGCATCCTTTTTGATTTGGCGGGTGGTCAATTCGTTCTTGAGAAGCGCCTGGGTTAGAGGTTGTGTAGAGGTCCTTTAGTATGGGTTGCAGCCCTGTATACTTCAGCACCTTAGGGTTGTTCAGCCTCCTAAGAGGAACGCTGCGCCCAGTAAGGAAGACGAACTTATTAAAGGCAGAGTAATGGTTCAAGTCGACTTCCTTACCAGGTACTTATAATTTCATTGTTATTTTGAATAACTGATAATATGAAATACGGGATACTTAGCTATCTTATAGTCATGTACACTGGTTTTCACCCACCTCCCTGGGTGTGAATCAGCTACATGATTATCGGGTAAGTTTAATATTGAAAAATGTTATTTTCATTAGTAAAATAAATTTTTGAATATACTTACCCGATAATCATGATTTAATTGACCCACCCTTCCTCCCCATAGAGAACCAGTGGACCGAGGAAAAATTGAGGTGGTGTCAACAAGAAGTACTGCAGTACCTGGCCACAGGTGGCGCTGGTGAGTACACCCCCTTCTAGTATAGTGATCGCTGGCGTATCCCTTCCGTAGAATTCTGTCGGGCAACGGAGTTGACAGCTACATGATTATCGGGTAAGTATATTCAAAAATTTATTTTACTAATGAAAATAACATGTTTAGTGGCAACTTCAAAAATCAAAACTTGAACTAAATGCAATGAAATATGTTCAAAGATATGTGGTTTATCAGGATTGGTAAAAAGGTGCAGGTTTGAGGAAATTCCTGCAAAGCTGATAAATCTCTTTGGACTATTCCTTTTGTTTGTTAAACTAAGGCCTCTTTTGTGCATATCTCAGTACTAAAATAAGTTTAGCTAGAAGCTACCTGTCTAAATAAAGTGTTTATCTTTGGTCCTAGCTCCTTTAAAATCAAGAGAAATCCTGTTTCAATTTAATAAAAGGCAATTGATCATAGAGCCAAGGGGCAAGGAGTACTACTTGTCTCAAAAGAAGAAAGTCAATAACCTTATTGAATCACTTGAAATATTCAAGGGTTGGGTTCTAGTTTCTCCCATGATATCTAGAGTTTCTGCAGATGAGCTTCCGTTAGATGATTTAACTCTGGGGATCATGAAGAGAAACTTTGCCTCCAGGTTTTGCTATAAAGGAGCTTTTGTTACTCAACCTCCCAGTTCTCCTGCTATGACAGAGTGACTGCTGGCCAAGTTGTAGGGTTCTCTTGTTGAGAATATGTACTATTTTACTTATAAGGCATTTAGTCTTAATATCATTATTGGCCTTACTGCATAGTTAGTGAAAACTGAATGGGAACCAACTAGCAATATAAAGCTAATTATCACAAATATCTGATATGAGTCTGAGGAACTTTTATTAATCCACAAGCAAAATAAAGAATGAAGCTGGTTTGACATGTAAGACTAAAGGGCTTTCTTGAAATCTGCGCTACTCACCTGCTATGGTACCCACATTCTGCTTTTATCTTTCAGAGAAAATTTTACTATCTGGGAATATTTCATGGCAAACAAAATGGACAGTATATGTTATGGATTTGTATGAAGACATATATACTGTAGTTCTAATAGATTTGTATTTTTCTCTTTCAGTTTATGCGACAGCAACAGTTGCCTTTCTGCTTAGTTCTCAACGATTGATAAAAGTTTATTTTGTAATCATAAGCTTTGCTGTAATTGTAATTGGATATCAGGCAAACGTGGCTACTATCAGGTACTTAACATCTGGTCCAGAGTCTAGTTTTCCTTCTGTTATGCTCAATATTTTATCTCTCAATACAACAGCTCTATTTGACAGTGGAGGTACAATTTTCACGCTTGGTGCAAATTATATCTTCCAAGGGTTTTTGGGCTATCTCTTTACCTTGATTTATTCAGGACCCCATTACCCTCTCTTGCAGAAACTGCTCATAGTATCCTTTATATTACCATCTGCACTCTCATTTTTCTGTGTCCCAAATTGGATCCTTGTTAGCATCCCTTTACTTTCTGCATTACTTCCATTGGCTGTACTAAAGTACACAGTCTTCTCTAATTTGCTGAAGTGTATTCATGTTGTTTTAGAGGGCTATCATTATGCTCAAAGAGTAATGAGAGACTTTGGACTCCATTCACTTTTGGAATCTGAATGGGTGAGGTTAAACATCCCAAATGTTTTGAGAACATTTTGGTTGCTACGGATGGCAATGCATTTAGCAGGTCTTCTAGGAGAATTCATGTATGTAAGAGGAGAATATCAGTCCTTGTTTTCATTGACAATGGCAGACTTCTATGTAATTTTCAAGGCTATAATGACACAGGGATGCGAAACTGCAGTAGCTCTTTTGGGAATGACAAGTATTGTTTCCTACATCTGTCATTATGTCGGTGTGGTGTTCCAGATGATTCTCCTCACAGTGGAAGATGATGAGAGAAGCATGGGGACTGTGTGTGCTATTTTGTTCTTCATTTTGGCTGAACAGAGTGGCCTCACAGTAATGGGTGGAGAAAAGAGATTTGTTCGTTTGTGTCGTAACTTTTGCCTTCTATTCACTGCTATGTTACATTTCATACATAATATGGTTAATCCAGTCTTAATGTCACTTAGCGCAAGCCGCAATCCAGCTCTTTATCGTCACATACGGGCTCTGGTTGTGTGCTCTATTTTGGTATTTTTACCAGTAATGCTCTTGTTTGTTTTGTGGTCATTGTATCCATTATCTACATGGCTGCTGGCTGTATCTGCCTTTTCAGTACAAGTTGTAGTGAAGACTTTAGTCTCTCTTCTTATATATGGATTATTCCTTGTAGATGCCTATTGTAGTACATTTTGGGAAAGACTGGATGATTATGTTTATTACATTAGGGCTTTTGGAAATAGTGTAGAGTTCATTTTTGGTATTCTCTTATTTTTCAATGGTGCCTGGATATATATTTTTGAGTCCGGGGGTTCTATAAGGGCATTTATGATGTGCATCCATGCATATTTTAACATTTGGTGTGAGGCCAGGAATGGTTGGACTGTGTTTATGAAACGCCGAACAGCAGTGAATAAGATTAACTCTCTACCAGAGGCAACCCAAGATCAGTTAGTGAAACATGATGATGTGTGTGCTATATGTTTCCAAGGATTGCACAGTGCAAAGATTACAAAATGTAATCATTACTTTCATAGTGTTTGCTTGCGTAAGTGGCTGTACATCCAAGACTCGTGTCCACTCTGCCACGAAACACTTTATAACATTGAAACATCACGCGCAGATAATTCCAATAGCAGTAGAAGGGAGAATGAGGGAGAAGAAAATCATCCCAATGCAGATGAAGCAAATGCTGATGTGCCAGTGTGGGATGGAGAAGACATTGATGTTATCTTGGGGGAGAATATGAATAGTGGTAACAGGGAACTTGTACGAGATAATGAGGTTGGTGAAGCCTTAATTGTTCAGGCTCAGAATAGACCTCAGGAAGAGATCCCTCCAACAGCAGAACCATCTGTTGGTGCTGGTGCAGAAATAGAACAACCCTTGCCGGAAAGGGTTTTTGAGGAGAACCAACACCTTGAGAATAACCAAAGATTTATTTTGAGGTCAAGGCGACCTCCTATAATTGACCAGGATATAGGTCAATAATATTAGTATTAATGTGTTATATTTTAATGTGATTTTTTAGAATTTTAGAATATTTATGTTTTTAAATGGGTATCTGGTTGCCTGAGTTGCAAACAAAGTGTATATAAGCATCTTAAATCATGTTGAAAATATTTTGTATAGCTTATTGTGATAACAGATGAGGAAAGCTGTTTTATCCTCATTCTGGAGACAGTCAATTCCTGTATTCAAGTTAGTGTTTTGGTATGCTGTACTCAGCTTCAGCACATAGCACACTTACAAAGTAACAAAATTGATTGCGCATTCTTTAGATACAAGGATATAGGTATTGCAAAGGTATAGTTACTAGGCTAATTCTAAAAGTTTAAGAGAAATTCCCTGTCATTTTCAAGCATTTTACTACATTATATTTAACAGACACAAACACTCCTTTGCTTTGTCGAAATAAGGCATTTTTCTACCACATTTGTATTTCAACATGTGAACCTAAACAGGAGGCTCATCAGGAGCAAGTTGTATTGCTGTCTTTACTCACTGATCCATTCACATCTATCTTGCAGACACACTTGATTTTTTCTGGATTTTAAGGTTCTTATTTTCTTGTATCTGTTTCATACCTACCATCCAGTTCTTGCTTCTATTTCCCTCCCCTTCCCACATAATACTTCTGAATTCAGCAAACTTTTCACCTGCTTGCAGTATTATCTTCTGTTCATTCTGTGCAACCAAAGTACAACGTGTACTCATTCACCACTTCTCCATACTATCCATCCTATCAGTTGTTCTTACTTTTCCTATTCTACACAAATAGATGTTAATAGCTTCTTTTATCTTTCACATTTAACATCCACACTTCACTTTTTAATGGGGATTTAGTTCAACAATCCTTGTGTGCATCGACAATTGGCTTCCATAAACAATCAGTCTCTTTTTAATCTTTTGCACACATCTTGCTACCTTTTATTCTTCTCATCGGGTATATTTACTTCAAAACTTCCATTCTTCCACCAGACTTACTTACATTCATTACTCCATCTTTCCCATTTCATTTTCCTCTTGTTACTTTACTCTCTATCACATTTACTTTAAACTTTCTCCTCTTGCAGACACTTTTCAAACTTTGACCAAGTTTTGTATATCTATCTCTCTGTCTGTTTGTCTGAATGTCTGTCTGTCTACACACATACACAAACACACACACACACACACATATATATATATATATATATACATATATATATATATATACATATATATATATATATATATATATATATATATATATATATATATATATATATATCTTTTTATATATGCAAATATATACATTATGTATGTATTATAGCTTTTGTGGCTATAATACATATTTTATGCTCATCACAAGTCAGCTTTTGACACACATGCACACACACACACACACACATATATATATATATATATATATATATATATATATATATATATATATACATATATATATATATATATATATATATATATATATATATATATATACACACATATATATATATATATATATATATATATATATATATATATATATGTGTGTGTGTGTGTGTGTGCGTGTGCATATACCAGTTATGTATATTTCATAGATCAAAGCACTACCTATATCAAGCTGGGAAATATTTGTAAGATACTCGTACTGATAATGACATATTCTTGTTTATATAGCAGAAGATAAATAATGATGTTTGACATTCAGTAGACTTAGATTACATACTTCAGCTTTAATTCAAAAGTAAATGTAATATTTATCTGGGCAAAAAAGGGAAGCAAACATTTTAACCATTGCAAATTTTAGTAATTTTTTTTATAATTTACTGGTGTATCAAAAGGAAATCTTTAATGTTAACTTACAGTGCATTAATTTAATTTTCATTGCTACATATTGGAATGATGATTGTCTGCATAATTTCATGCAATTGTTTCCCAGTTTAGTATCTTAGAGCTTTTTAGGTTTTCCTTTTTTCTTTATCTTCTTTGTTTACATCTTTTCTATTTATAAAATCTGAAATTAGATGAGAGGTAAAATATGAATCGATAGCTTTACTGTATTGAAGGGTTATTTTTGTATCCTTGCTTATAACTGATGATCATGTATCTATTTCTAAGGACCTCCCCTGCTGTTCATATTGCATATTCTCCATAAGCTCAGTTTGATTGACATTTACCCGTAAAATTTTTTAATTTTCCCATTTTTTTCCCATCAATAAATACATCCACTTAGTAAAGGAATACTGATTCTTCTGGTATGTGGTAACTGACGAGCATTCTCTTTGTCTCCTCAGTTTCTTCAGTTGTTGGCTACTGGCAAGACTACTTTATACTGTTTGCTTATTACTGCTCTGTGTATTACAGGGGCAATACTATGATTTGAATTATGTTGTGAAAAGTTTTGCCAAATGTGTTAGTTTCTTTGGTCCCTTCTACTTCACCATCCTTGTGAGCTAAGGATGGGGAGTTTGGGGGAACCTATAGGTCTATATGCTGAGTCATCAGCAGCCATTGCCTGGGCCTCATTGGTCCTAGCTTTGGTAATAGGGTGCTTGGAAGCTGATCATATGTATGTATGGTCAGTCTCTAGGACATTGTCCTGCTTGATAGGGCAATGATTCACTGTCCCTTACCTCTGCCATTCATGGGTGGCCTTTAAACATTTAATGTACATGATTTGAGTAGGCCATCTAATTTCCTTGAATTTTCTAGAAACCTTTCTTTGGAAATAGTTTTAGCAGTAGCTCATTGACATACCAAGTAGGGTTTTGCTATACATTATCATGAAGAATCATGGTTTGCTTATAAAGTCTGCTAAGCTCCAGGTCCTATAGTGGTTGCAGGGCCGTGATCTAATTGATTTTGATTTCAGTTGATTTATAAATCCCCTAACTACATCTTTGGTATCAATCAGAGTATCATTATACTAGATACAGTCCGGTTTTTTAAGTAGCTTCATTAAACGATTTGGAGTCCGTATTTCAAACCCAATTTTGAGATTGTTTGTTAAAAGTAATCTGGACCTGGTTTGTAAATCTTAACCATGGCATATTACTATAATTTTAATTAAACTTATCCTATCTTTCCTGCACTGGCATCCCACCTCTATTAGAGTGTGGGAGTCAGCAATATGAACATTAGGGGAGGTTCATAGAAATGAAATTTCTTATTTCTATACCCACCTGATGTTAATGTATATGTCCATCCTCTTTCTCATTGTCTCATATTGTCAAGATGATAGGGATAACGTTGACTTCGAAACTGAGGAGACGGTTACCACTTACCGCTAGAAGGCATATTCCTTTACTAAGTGCATGTGTTAATTGAAGGGAAGAAAGTGGGAAAAATAGAAAATTTTATTGGTTAAGGACAATTAAACTGAACTTCTGGAGAAGAAGCAACATGAAGATCAGGTGAGTACAGTAGAAATAAGAAATTGTATTAAAACTTTGTTTTTTATTGCTCTTACACCGAACACTAAATATTTTATGGATGCTCATTGCCACTTTTATAGTTTTTGACTCATAATTGTCAATATTAAGAGTGACCCATTTTTCTTAAAATCCAAGTTAAAAAGTCCTTAATTGTTTAGTAGAAAGTTGAATTTTTTTTTTTTGTGATATTGGACTAATTTGTTTTTGTTCTCTATTCATAAACAATTATGCATAGTATATTTCTGTATACCTTATGTGTCATAATGACATGCTGTATCTGAAAGAATTGTTTATCAGTATCATTTAAACCATGATTATTTTTAAAATTTTTGTATAAAATATCTTTAACTCGTTATGAGTTTGCTAGTGAAAGAGGATCAACTCTGTAATACAGTACTTGATATGATTGCACACTTCGAATGTCTTTAATGATCTCTTTATACTGTATGTTCATTTTTATATTTCAGAGTCCATCAAAGTATGACCTTTTTTAAGGAGACTGCAATTTTCATATATACCTGTATACACTTATATATTTTTTATTAATGAGATTTTCTTAGATTTTATTACTGTGTTAACAAATTTGTTTGTTTTGCATTGGTAATTCAAATGTTTTGGCTACTTCATTATTGGATTGGAGCTACTAAAAGAGAGACGGAGAACAATTCAAATGGTTTCCTTTTTTTCATTTCATGAGTGAATTACAGGTACTCCATTTTTATTTTACCTAGTCATTTGTTTACTGTTTATTTGACAATTGTGTTAATTTTTTTTTCTTTTTTTTTCCTTTTTTTTTCTTTTTTTGCAACAAACAGGTACAGATTTTATGTTCCATAAGAAATTTTATTTTGATAATGTGATTTTTCTTTCATATTCTGTTATTCAATTTCTGTAGATGGATTATTAATTTTCTTATATCAGGATGAATGTAATGAAAGTCTTTTAAAAGTTTTTGAAAAATAGTATTTAGTTAATCCAGTGTATATAGGTTGTAGGCAGTGAACCAAATAAAATTAATATTGAAAAATAACTGGCAGCGATATTTTTATTTGCTGTAATAGTTTTAAGTTCTGGTCATTGAAAATCCAGTTAAAAAATCATGAATGATTTCTTTGATCATTACAAATGCATTCAAACTGTAGTCATGACTATTTCTTATGAAATCAACGTAGCTATTTAAGAAGGAAGCATGGATAAGGGACATATTTGGTGATTGATATCAGAGCATGAAACCACTTGGTGATAAAAGTTATTCTTATTTTCGTGATATAAAGTCTGTATTTAAATCAGCATTTTGTGAAACAATCTAACGAGGAGCAATCTTAGTTTACTATTTTAGCACTTCCAAAGGTATAATTTGTAAATAAGGTGCATCCTCACTTTTTCTATTAGTGAGGGCCAGTTTTGTTACACTGATCATTGCAGCAATGAGGAGTGTCAAAGCACCTTGTTCCCCTTTTCTGTTATCTTGCAAGAATAGTTTTGAATAAGGAGATATTTTTATCGTAAGCGGGAATGGCTGTGTAATTTGTTAACAAGGTAGTTAATGACAGGTTGTGTCATTAACCTATTAAGTGTCATTCACACATTATTATGTTTAATGTGATTTACTCAGTAATGCCCTCAACATGATATTACATTTATGACTTTAAACTCCCATTTCAAATTGTCATCCCATAATGATATGTTTACTCATAAATTTTAGGAACATTATTTGGCTACACTCGGCAGATGTGAATAGTAAATGGAAATTAATAGGCAGCCTGGCAACATTTTTAGTCGGGCCCTTGACAGTAGAAGGCTCACTTTTTTTCAGTACACTTTGAGAATTTTCTGTCATAATTCAACCTTCTGCTATTTTTTTTTTCATTTTACAATGTGCTTGCTAAAGAGGATGTATATTTCTTCAGGAGGAATTGAATAATCACTAAAAGATGAAGACTTTGATATTGATAACCCAATGCATGAGGGGGAGAGCTCTAGTTCTGAATCCTCCAGTCGCAAAGATATTGAAAGAGCCAATTTATTTTCTGAAACCGAGTGAGGATAACTTTTCATACTGAGTGACTGGACAACATGAGAGTGAGAGAGAGATCCCATTGCTTCTCTTCCTGATATGTTGGGAAATTTATGGTTGAAGCTTAAGAAAACTTGTAGGAATACAGTGCTTAGATGGTGAATAGTGAGACGGTATGAAAGCAGTAGTATTGTCTGAAGGGATGCTTAACAGGGTAATCAAACTTTTCATCTTTTTCATTCAGGAAGTGAATGCTGGATATAGATTGCTATTGTTATAGATGTGAAGCAAGAGATTTGTACAGTACTAGTAAACTAGCTGTACTGTATATCCACACACACTGTGCATCTTGTAGGGGTCATGATTGTTCACAATTATCCCAGTTTGCCAAGTCTTGGTTATGGTCTCCTGTGCAATGACAGTTGTACACCTTGATTGGGAGGAAGAGAGCTAAACCTTCTCTCTAGTCAGTCTTGGCAACACCCAAGAAGATACCAAAGAAGTCTCACTTTTTGTCAACTCTTGAGTGCATCAGCTTCCGCCGCTCCTGCTCATACACACCTGGTTCAATCCCCAGGGAGTATGCGGCAGGATTAAGGAGCCTTTGGATCTACATCGGCGGGCTTTTTAGATTGTAGTAGCATGTGGGATACCCCCAATGTTTATCACATCCCATCAGAACTTGGAGGCTCTTCGCCCGTTTCCATGATGGCTGCTGACGGCGAGTTTGACCAAAGAAATGCTTGTGTTGTATTTGACCTTTTAAGTAGGCCCTCTGTGACTTTGTTGAGGGAGGTGGCTCTCTCAATGTAGCTAGTGTCAGTGTATCCCATAGTAGGGAAAGGCATGGTTGTCTCTCTAGTGTCAGTGACCCCAGTGATGTCCCCAGTGGTACCCCCCAAGTCCAAAATGATTGTTAATGCTTGTAAGGTGATAGCTATGCCAGTGAGAAAAACTCCGGATTTTAAGTGTCATGCCTAAAGTTGGGCATTAGTTATGCCCGTGACTGAAAGTGTGTATTGCCTTGGTGCTGGATGTTATCCCACTTATCACCCCTGACCTGGTCACCACTGTGTTAGCCACCCCTAATCTTTCTGTTGATGTATCTCGACGATTGGGTGCCCGATCATGGCCTCCTCAGTGAGGTAGTTGATACAGGATCCAATCAGATTCTTGCATTGTGTCATGATCTAGGGATTATGACAAACAGGGAGAAGTCGAATCTCATACACAAGTGGAGGTTGAAGTTCTTGGGCATGCTGATAGACACAGCAGCAACGAGAGTCTTTCTGTCAGACGATTGCATCAATAAGTTTAGGGAGGTACTGCGACCATTTCTTCGTTTCTTTTCGAAACAGAAATCGTAGTTTGGTGCTGGCAGAGTGTTCTTGGACACCTTTCCTCGCTGGAGAAACTTGTTCCTTACGGGTGCATACACCAGAGATCTCTTCAATGGGGTTTGAAGGATTACTGGTTAGTTGCCAGAGATCACCCATTCCTTCCTGCTTCAGTGGAACTTGAGGCTCAAAACAGTCTTTGATGGCTAAATGAGGAAAACTTTACTGCGGTCATCTTACTTGGCTCTCTGCCACAGGACATGGAACTGTTCTCAGATGAGTTGAAGAAGGGGGGAGCACTAACCTGAATGACCTGGTTGACTAAGGGGTTTGGTCCCGAGAAGAAAAGCATCTGCACATCACCATCCTCAAAATGCATGCTATCTTTCTATTGCTCGAAGCATTCCAAGAACATTTGAGAAGGCACTTGGTAGTATTGATGAGCGACAACACCAATGTAGTGGCTTACGTCAAGAAAGGGGCACTGTCTTGCAAGACTCTTCGAGCTGATGAAGTGGATGCATGTCTGGGCAGCGTTCCATGCCATAGAGTTGTCAACCAGGTACATTCCAGGCAAGAGGAAAGTACCAGTAGACACACTCATTCACCAGGGAAATGTGGTAGGATCGGAGTAGTCCTTACATCCTTGATTAGCGTAGAAGCTTCATGCCCTGTTGGGTTCTTTGGGGTTTGACCTGTTTGCTACGCAGCTAAACGGGAAGCTCCTTATATTTTATTCCCCTGTTCCAGATCCATTGGCCGTGTTTGAAGATGCCTTCCAACACCTGTGGAATCACCTGGATGTGTACGCCTTTCCTCTGTTCAACTAGATCCGTCTGCTAATCAACTAAATTTTGATTACACCAGGACTCAGGTTGACCCTGGTAGCTCCCAGATGGTATTATACTAATTGATATCCGAATCTTTTAGCACTTCTTGCGACGGTCTTGAAAGAACTAACCTGATGATCCACATGCTGCTGTCAGCCACATCTTGAGAGGTTCTTCGCTCTTTTCCCTCCTGAGGGAGGCCCATTTTACATGATCTTTTGTGTAGTAGTGTTGATCCTGTTGTCTCTGTGAATGAGAATCTAGACAACATAATTGATAGGCATATCCCTTCTCATGTGCTAAGGTACAGAGTGAAGGACAAATTTTAGTTCAGTGATGTTTGTAGACGTGGTTATTTGGAGAAGTAAGAGGCTTATCATTTTTGGAAGGGTAAAAGATCACATTTGACCTTGAATAACTATACTCAGCTTAGAACTTTTTTTCAGAGAGTTTATGCTTCAACTGAAAAGGAATACAATCTAATCATAAAAGAAACCCTCTCTGGTACAACCCAGGGGCGTAAGTGGTGGACTACCCTTAAATCTGCACTCTTTGGTGTAGATGCAACAGTTCCTCCTTTACTTAAACCAGATGGCTCTGTCACTCTCTGTCTAAAGGAAAAGGCAACCCTTTTGGCTGATATGTTTGACAGTAAGCAGAGTAATGAGAAACTCGAACTTCCTAATTACTGTTTTCCTGAGGTAAAACTAACTAGTTTAGCTTTTCAATCTCTGAGCGAGAGGCTTTTTGAGAAGCACTGCACAATAGATGTCTGGGTATCTGCGACAGTTCTCAGCTGCTTTCTAAAAGGGGAAGTTGGCAATCTACTACAACTGGTGTCATAGAAGTGATACTTCTTTGGTTGGAGCAACTCTAGCACAGTTCGCAGGTTATCTTATCTACCTTCGCTGATAGAAGTACCTCTCAGTCACTGCTATCAAATGATACCATTCAGCTTTGAGCAAAGTCTTTCGACTGAAAGATACAGGCCTCTCCTCTTCTTGGGAGTTGTCTATGCTCATAAGGAGCTTCGAGCAGTCTTTCCATCCCTGGGATCTCAGACTCCGGCGTGGAATGTGACCCTTGTTCTCAAGACACTTTCATGTACCCTGTTCAAGGGTTTGAGAAGGTAGTCAGACAGAGATCTGAATTGCAACTGTCTTTTTAGTAGCCTTAGTGCAGCCAAAGAGAGTAGAAGAGTTGCACAGTCCCACGCTGGGGGTGTAAGGAGGTCTCCTTTAGCTTTGTTCCAGGCTTTGTGTCCAAAAATCAGATCCCATCGGTGCCCGACTTCTTGTTTGAGATCCTCTCCATCTCCTCTCAACGTGAAGTGTCAGATGGTGATCGAAACAAGATGCTTTTGTGTTTTGTGAGGGCTCTGTTGTGCTATCTGAAGAGCATCCGACTCCTCAGGCCTGAGTGTCAGTGACAATTCATTAGTTCTGGTAAAACCAAGAAAGAGGTGGCAAGGAACACAATCTCTTTCTGGCTGTATGAAATGATCTGCATATCATACGCCTCTACTGCTAAGAGAGTCGAGGTACCATCTAGGATCAGAGCTCAGTGAGCCAGGGGTATAGGCTGGAGTTATCTTCACTATCTTATGGGACCAGGCAGGTTGACATTTCCAGGGAAGAAAAATAACCAACCAGTTTAGCCTCTTTGGGGATTTCTCCCTGTTTAAAGGATGGAAGGGTTGTATACACGTAGGAACAAAGGACAAATTGTACAATTACAGTAATTTGTATTTTTTCTAACTATACAAATTTTAGTCGTTCAAGTTAAACTTTGCTCTATTCATCCACCCCTCTCAGTCTTGAGCCAAAAAGTCAAAGTGAAGATCTTCCAAGAGGTGGAGGGGTGGTGTTTCTCAGCCTTGCTCACCATCTGGTGTTAATTATCTCGTTCACATATTCAATGGCTGGTCCAGTTCGCGTTGAAAACATCTCTATGTAAAGGACTCAGGTTTGTAAAGCTAGGAAAAATACAAATTCTTAAAAAAATTTATATTTTTAATTGTGAACAACTGAAAGTATTGCAATTTTTTTTTTTTTTTTTTTTTTTTTTTTTTTTTTTTTTTTTTTGAGAATGTATACCATTGAATTAAAAAAAGTTGATTTAATAATTATTGTATACTACTGTGTGATTGAAAGGAGTCGGAGTTTAACAGCCATGTTTTTTAATTTATACCAAGAGATATTTGTGTACTGTAGGTACAAACCAGCATTTTACATCCAGAGGATTAAGTGGACTGGTTAAGCAATGTATTATTGACAGGAACATTAAATAAAGTTTTAAAATATTCCAACAACTAACACTAATATAGTAACTAAAAGTCATAATGGGAATGTCGTGGCATATTATTTCATGAACTTAAACAGCTTATAGATGGGGCTAAAATTTTTTGAATAGTTATATCATTTCTGGAAATTATACTGTATTGGGTATCTCATCACCCATAGGAAATTGGAACATCTTCTTAAGTAAATAAATCAGGTAAATAGCCCCTTAACTTATCAGATGAATTAAGGCATCTACCCCTCTGATAAGTATGAAAATCTTTTAAGTGATAAATGTATACTACAGTTAACATAATTTCTTATAATTTTTAGGTATATTAACAAAGCTTATAGGTAAAGAAGAGAAACTTGAAGATTATTAAGTACGTACTGTATTCATATACTACTGTACACAAGATGCAGAATGGGATGGCGAGTCTGGTATGAAATTGATATTTGTCTCATTTGCAAACCACAATTTTCATTAATGACGAGAATGAGTAAGCTTGCTGAAAAATGTAGAGACAAAATTTTATAAATCCAAATCATGTGTTTAATATAAAAACATACCGTATCCTGAATTCATGGACCTTAATGTATCTTAGACACCATGTTTTGAAATACTGTAAAAACCATTACTGTCTGCTATTTAAATGATAGCAGATCACAGTTGTTGGTTTGGACTTTTAGTTCCAGTAAGGCAAGCACATCACATCTTAGGTCAACTTTCTTGTCCTAGTTTATTCTACTAGACTGCTTACTGTAGCTTCAAGTTTACTTCTTTTCTGTTAATTCAAACTTTATCTACCATGGCATGTCCAATTTTCAATATTAAACTTACCCGATAATCATGTAGCTGTCAACTCCGTTGCCCGACAGAATTCTATGGAGGGATACGCCAGCTATCACAATACTAGAAGGGGGTGTATTTACCAGCGCCACCTGTGGCCAGGTACTCAAGTACTTCTTGTTGACACCTCCTCAATTATTCCTCTGTCGTGCTTCCGGCAAGACGTTCTGGGATACGCTTATGTTCTTGGAGTATTTTCACGACTTTGGTGAAGTATTTATCTTTGATTTCGGCTGTCGCTTTACTGGAAACTTCTATATTAGCTTAGTTAGCTTTTGGAATTAATTTGATTAATTATGGTGACGAAGAGAGTATGAACTCTCGTTCACCTTTCATGGCCGACCCTTCCCTTAGACGGAAGTGTTGGTGTCTAAGAGAGTATAGACTCTCTTTCTTAATTTTGCTTAACAAAAGTTATAGATTTATTTTATATCTCTCCGCCTCTTATAGGCCTCTTCGATTAACTTCCTTTTATTATAAACTTATTAAAATTAATTTTTATATTTGTTTATATTCGACCTTCCTAATAGTAGGCGGTCTTTTCTTGGTACCGAAGTTAATTAACATTGAGCCCGTCATTTCGGTTTTACCTGTTAACATATTATGCTATTTCCGCCACAGAGTTTGAAAGAATTTCTTTGATAGTCTCGTACTGTTTTCAAAGTTGAACTAACGTTTTGTTTTGTCTCTGCAGTTGTTGACGTTCAGAACGTTCAACTTGCACTCTATCGTTACGATAGAGAAAGAATGTTCACGGTTTCACGTTGCAGTAAGAGTAACCGTGTCTAGCGTTTTGTTCATTCTTTCTTAACTTAATGGTTTTGATCCTAATAAAGGAACTTTTCATTTTGGGAAATATTTCAGTTTTTTCCTTTAACAATAATATGTTTTAACGATATATATGATTGGGCTCTTCTCTCAGGTTCTAAGTCAAGAGAGAGAGAGAGAGATAGAGACGGAGGGAGAAAGAGGAGGATAAACGTTTCATTCAAGCCTGCCAGGCGTACGAGTAACGTCGTTATCGTTTTTGCTCTTCTCCCTAGTCTCTTTAGGGGAAGAAAGTAAACGTTTCTAGAGTGATCTAGTGTTTAGTCTCTTTCCAGCCACTGAATTATCTTTCATTAGATTTTTCTGTTACATTGTAATTCTGTTTTCGCAATTACTAACTTTTGAGAAAGGATAGAATTGCGTGTTTCAGGTACAAACCACTTAAAGTTTCGAGTTCAGTGAAATAAGTGCAAACAGAAAATCAAAGTGATAAGTGATTAGCGCAAAGTGTGTCAGTGTTGTGCGTGAGGGTACTTCTGTGCGCGCCAGTCGTCCTCCCAGTCCGGGACCTCTTGCAAGCTCCCAAGCCCAGGGGAGAAGCAATGTCGAAGGGCATAAGGGTTCAGCAGGCCTTGATCGGCGCACAGAAGTATCCTCGGTGGTTGTGGGCGTGTCTTACCGAGACCGTCACTCCCACCCGCAGACGATTGAGCCCTTTTTTTGCTCGTCTGCAGAAGAGATTTAGGGGAGAAAACGCTGGTCTCAGGTCTCAAGACCTCTTAAACGTAAAGTCCAGACCTATGCCAGACGTACGAAGTTAGAGTTCAACAACCCGGATGCAGTCATTGGGTTAGCTCTGACTCTCCTCAGTCATCAGTTGAATGCACTCCGCCTAAGAGGAGTAAGGTTCTGCCGCAACAGATCTCTGCTGTTAAGGCTTTACCTCAGCAGACCTTAGTGTCTGCCGACCCCAAGTTGACTCTACTGCAGTCCATGCAGTCACAACTTTCGGTCTTGATGCGTGAGTGTCGGGCTGAGAGTGTTGCGCCTCCGCCTCCGCCTACACTCCCTCCGCCTGCGCTCGCTCCGCCTGCGCTCGCTCCGCCTGATCGCAGTACCACCTGCCAGGCGTACGATGTTGAGCCACGTTCTGAGTTTGCTGTTCCCAGTGGTGTTCAGCCTCCGCCTTCTTTAAGGCAACCTTTACAATGGGATCAGGAGGATTATACCTCTCTTCCTCCGCCTCCACTTGCTGCTCCACCAGTGATGCAACACTCGGTTGAGGTACAACAACCTCTCCCGTCCTTGAGTCAGTCTCCTCAGCTCTCGCTGCAGCGAGCTCAACCCTCCACAAGGCAAGCACCACTACACCTTAGCCTTGCGCCTCAGGAGCCTCAGCTTGCGAGACATTTACCTTGTTCTGCGCAGCCTCTACCTCATCGCGCTCCGCTCACACCACAGGAACAGGAACTTGCTACTCCGCTTCCGCCAACCGCTCAGCAAGCGCAACCCTTGGGTTCAGCCACTCATGCCAGGAGTCAGCCTCCTCCACCCATGCGCCTACCTTCTGCTACTTCCTTTGATCAGCCTTTGCAGACTGAGCCTCAGGTGTTCCCTCAACAGAGTCTTGAAGAGGAAACCACAACTATTGTTGTTCCAGCTCGTTCTGACTCTGCTGTTCAGCATACCTTACCTCCATTTTCAAACCTTATGATAATGGAGGTTATTTGTATTACTTATAAAAATATATTTGTATTCCTTGCAATATATTTTTAACAATATCGCAGAATATGGCAAAAAATATGAATCATGAGTTATGAATGTAAGGTAAATATTATGTTGATATTTAAACCCCATGCAAGCATGCATAAAGCACTCTAGCACTGGTCATGGAATTTCTGAGAAATGTTAAACGCCATGCACACGCTCTGCTTACCTTACAGCATGCTCTGTATACAGCATGCTCTGCTTACAGCATGCTCTACATGCTCTACATACAGCATGCTCTGCATACAACATGCTCTGCATACAGCATGCTCTGCATTCAGCATGCTCTGCATACAACATGCTCTGCATACAGCATGCTCTGCATTCAGCATGCTCTGCATACAACATGCTCTACATACAGCATGCTCTGCATACAGCATACTCGGCATACAACATGCTCTGCATACCTTACCGCATGCTTCTCAGTCACACATCTTTGGTTGTTGCCAACTCACTAGACTGTCAAGCAGTTTCATAACATTGCCTTCTAGTCTGCTGCTTTTGCACCAGTGAACCCTCACTGAGAGAACTTAGCTTTTCTAGGATATGGTCCCTGTAGATGAGAAAGTTCTTTTCTCCCTCCTTCTGATATTCCCTTGAGGACTCTGTCATTTGGAGGGAGCCTTTAGCTGCATAGCCTCTTATGGACTTTTATTTAAGCATAACATGCTTCCAGGGAAGGTAATGGTTCCACTTCAGTCGCTAATCCCGTCTGTTACCACACCTGCTCCCTTAGACCTTGAGCTGTGTTGCAAGACATGCAGTCCAAGCTTAGTCCTTGTTAGAGGATTTTTTGTTTACGGAGTCAATGTGTCACGGGGAAGACGTTCAACAACCAACAGAAGTGACTTGTTGTGACGCAGTGCGGCAACCTCAGCAACCCGATAAGGAGTTGTCTGTACGACCCAGACAGTCTAGACAGATTCGGGTTGTCACTGTACTTCCTCGCTTGCCCATGATTGACAGTTCACAGACTGTGCAGCAGTTTCATGATCTTGTGTCCGGCTCCGTCAGACGACTGGCTTTTAAGAGCTCCCACAAGTCGTCGCTGTCTGGAGATTTTCAAATGGACTATGGATCTGACCAAGGAACTGGGCCTCCTGGTCAATTTTGAGGAGTCTCAGCTCGTTCCATCCCAGACCATTGTCTCCTTGGGTATGGATCTTCAGAGTCGAGCTTTTCGGACTTTTCCGTCGGCCCCAAGGATCTTCCAAGCCCTAGAATGCATCCAGAGCATGCTGAGAAGGAACCGATGCTCAGTCAGGTAGTGGATGAGTCTAACAGGGACACTTTCATCGCTGGCCCTGTTCATCGTGTTAGGGAGACTCCACCTCCCCCCCCTTCAGTATCATCTAGCTGCTCACTGGATAAAGGACATGACGCTAGAGACGGTCTCAGTTCCTGTTTCCGAAGAGAGGAGGTCTTCTCTCGCGTGGTGTAAGAACAGCTTTCTTCTCAAGGAAGTCTACCTTTGGCTGTTCAGAAACACGACCGCCGTCTCCTCTCGGACGCATCAGACACGGGCTGGGGTGCGACTTTGGACGGACAAGAATGCTCGGGAACATGGAATCAGGAGCAAAGGACACTTCACATCATTTGCAAGAAGTTGTTGGCGGTTATTCTGGCCTTGATAAACTTCAAGTCCCTCCAGCTTAACAAAGTGGTGGAGGTGGACTCTGACAACACCACAGCCCTGGCTTACATCTTCAAGCAGGGAGGGACTCTTTCGTGGAAGTTGTTCTAGATCGCAAGGGACCTACTCATCTGGTCTTAAGATCGAAAGCTAACTGGTAACGAGGTTCATTCAGGGCGGTATGAATGTCATGGCAGATCACCTCAGACGGAAGGGTCAGGTCATCCCCACAGAGTGGACCCTTCTCAAGAATGTTTGCAACAGACTTTGGGCCCTGTGGGGTCAGCCAACCATAGATCTGTTCACTACCTCGATAACCTAGAGACTCCTGTTGTATTGTTCTCCGATTCCAGACCCAGCAGCAGTTCACGTGGATGCTTTTCTGCTGGATTGGTTCCATCTCGACCTGTATGCATTCCCGCCGTTCAAGATTGTCAACAGGGTACTTCAGAAGTTCTCCTCTCACAAAGGGACACGGCTGACGTTGGTTGGCTCCGCTCTGGTCCGCGAGAGAATGGTTCTTAGAGGTACTGCAATGGCTGGTCGACATTCCCAGGACTCTTCCTCTAGGAGTGAACCTTCTAAGTCTACCTCACGTAAAGAAGGTACACCCAATCCTCCACGCTCTTCGTCTGACTGCCTTCAGACTTTCGAAAGACTCTCAAGAGCTAGGGGCTTTTCGAAGGAGGCAGCCAGAGCGATTGCCAAAGCAAGGAGAACATCCACTCTCAGAATCTATCAGTCTCAAGGGGAAGTCTTCCGTAGCTGGTACAAGACCAATGCAGTTTCCTCAACCAGTACCACTGTAACCCAGATTGCTGACTTCCTGTTATATCTAAGGAAAGTAAGATCCCTTTCAGCTCCTACGATCAAGGGTTACAGAAGTATGTTGGCAGCGGTTTTCCGCCACAGAGGCTTGGATCTTTCCACCAACAAAGATCTACAGGACCTCCCTAGGTCTTTTGAGACCTCAAAGGAACGTCGGTTGTCCACTCCAGGCTGGAATCTAGACGTGGTCCTAAGGTTCCTTATGTCATCAAGATTTGAACCTCTCCAATCAGCCTCTTTTTAGGACCTCACATTAAAAACTCTTTTCCTCGTGTGCTTGACAACAGCTAAAAGAGTAAGTGAGATCCACGCCTTCAGCAGGATCATTGTTTTCACATCTGAAACGGCTACATGTTCCTTGCAGCTCGGTTTTTGCTAAACGAGCTTCCTTCACGTCCTTGGCCTAAGTCGTTCGAGATCCCAAGCCTGTCCAACTTGGTGGGGAATGATCTGAAGAGAGTACTTTGCCCAGTTAGAGCTCTTAGGTACTATCTAAAAAGGTCTTAACCTTTACAAGGACAATCAGAAGCCTTATAGTGTGCTATCAAGAAACCTTCTTTTCCAAGTTCTAAGAACTCAGTTTCTTACTATTCAGGCTTCTGATTAGAGAAACACATTCTCATCTGAAGGAAGAAGACCTTGCTTTGCTGAAGGTAAGGACACATGAAGTGGGAGCTGTGGCTACTTCAGTGGCCTTCAAACAGAACCATTCTCTGCAGAGTGTTATGGATGCAACCTATTGGAGAAGCAAGTCAGTGTTCGCATCATTCTATCTCAAAGATGTCCAGTCTCTTTACGAGTACTGCTACACCCTGGGACCATTCGTAGCAACGAATGCAGTAGTAGGCGAGGGCTCAGCCACTACATTCCCATAATCCCATAACCTTTTAACCTTTCTCTTGAATACTTTTTATGGGTTGTACGGTCGGCTAAGAAGCCTTCCACATCCTTGTTGATTTGGCGGGTGGTCAATTCTTTCTTGAGAAGCGCCGAGGTTAAAGGTTGTGATGAGGTCCTTTAGTATGGGTTGCAGCCCTGTATACTTTAGCACCTTTGAGTTGATTCAGCCTCCCAAGAGGAACGCTGCGCTCAGTAAGGAAGACGATCTTATTAAAGGCAGAGTAACGGTTCAAGTCGACTTCCTTACCAGGTACTTATTATTTCATTGTTATTGTGGATAACTGATTATATGAAATACGGGATACTTAGCTATCCTTTAGTCTTGTACACTGGTTTTTCACCCACCCCCCTGGGTGTGAATCAGCTACATGATTATCGGGTAAGTTTAATATTGAAAAATGTTATTTTTATTAGTAAAATAAATTTTTGAATATACTTACCCGATAATCATGATTTAATCGACCCTCCCTTCCTCCCCATAGAGAACCAGTGGACCGAGGAATAATTGAGGAGGTGTCAACAAGAAGTACTTGAGTACCTGGCCACAGGTGGCGCTGGTAAATACACCCCCTTCTAGTATTGTGATAGCTGGCGTATCCCTCCATAGAATTCTGTCGGGCAACGGAGTTGACAGCTACATGATTATCGGGTAAGTATATTCAAAAATTTATTTTACTAATAAAAATAACATTTTTGGGAGGGAGCTGACAAAAAAAAGAACCTCCAAGGAGAGTTTTCTTCTCGTTCCTCTTTGCCTGACGAGGGACTAGGCCGAGATTGGCTGGTACTGCTAGTGTGCCATAGCACACCCTCTCTCGTTTTCCACCAAAAAGGAAGCTTCATATGCTCTCCCCTACTGCTGCTACCTCAGCGGTCACCAAAGTAACCCGAGCTAGCATCAGGGCCTCTCAAAACTGCGACACAATCGCTTTCCATTCATTCCTATTTCTAGCATGCTCTTTTGCCTTTTTTACTTCTGTCTTCTTGTCACCTAGGGCTTTCTTTACTCCATCTATCCACCCAAACCTTAGCCTTCCTCTTGCATTTCCCCCATCAACTCTTGTATTCATCACCTTTTTCAGAAGATGGCCATTTTCCTTCCTTTGCATGGCCAAACCACCTCAACACATTCATAACCACTCTAGCTGCTAATTCATTTCTCTAACCTGTTCTCACCCTCACTACTTTGTTCCTAACCCTATCCAATCTAGATACACGTGCCATACTCCTCGGACACTTTAACTTGAACACATTCAATTTCTGTGTTTGTGACTTTCATTCCCCCAACAACTTCAATCCATACATCATAGTTGGTACAATCACTTTCTCATACAGAACACTTTACATTCATCTCTAACCCTCTATTCTTTATCACTTCCCTCGCCGCCCTCAATCTCTTTACATCCTTATTCACTCTCTGACATACATCTGCTTCCACTCCACCATTTGCACAAACAATAGAACCCAAGTACTTAAATTGAACTACTCCTTCAAGTAACTCTCCCTTCAACATGACATTCAATCTTGCACCCCCCACCCTTCTCATGCATCTCATAACCTTAGTCTTATCTTATGTTTTCTTTTTCTAATATCAATTTCTCTTTGACTTGTGCTTTCTGATTTTATGATATTCTGTTAGAGTGATCATCATAAAATTTTGCTATTTTCAGTGCAAGGATATTTGCATACTGCACTTCTACAGTATTATTTCTGTACATGTACTTAATATACACTTTAGGGTCCTTTGTTATCTGCTGATTTTGTTATCTTTGGTTGGGAGGGCTCTTAATGTAATACAGTACATACCTGCGAATAAGGATTACGGACCGTATTTACACCCTGGGCTAAACTGCTAGTGGCGACAAGATGGTTGATTGGTATTAATATAATGAAAATTTTGGAGGTTTGGACATTTAACTACACAACAGCTTTCTTTGAGCTTGAAAGTTATGCTTCCTTCTCTGGCTCTCATCAGGAGTGTTGTCCCTTAACTCGGTGGGGACATCATTTACTAAATCAACAATTCTTTGTTAATGAATTTATGTTTACAAAGTGGGTAGAAATTTTTGAAGCATTGCTGCTGCTGTTCATAAAATTCATCAATATTTTCAAGATACTGTCTCTGCCTCAAGAGGATTACTGATGCTGTCTCTTGTTCTTCCTTTTTAAAGAAAAGCTTTTTGAAAAGAGGACATTGTTGGCTGTCTTTTTTATTTCAATAGTAGGGCTTTGCGAGAGAGGGAAAATTTGATTGGAGCTGTTGACAGGGACTTTTGAAGTTTAACAGTACTCCATTACACATTCCAGGTCTCACTGTAGGATGGCAAGAGTTAGTGATGGACAGTAGTATCATATGCTCTCTTTCCTTTTGTGATATCTAGTGGTTTACCTTTGGAGAGCCATGCTGGAAGTGTCAGTCTTGATATCCAAAAGGGACACTGTATTCAAGGAAGATGACCAAATCTTTGCATTTAGGATCTTTTGACATCATATTACTGATGACCCACTTGATTTTCAGGTTGGTAGAAATTTTTTTGCTACATAATTATCTTTTACAATTGACATCCTGCGAGCTATGAGGAGTTAGGGATTAAAAACTGCTGTGTTGGTAAGTATGGTCCATATATCTTGAAGCTGTACAATTACAGAATTCTTATCTTACTGATGCAATAGGTTTTGATTTCACAGTTATTACTCCAATATGTGTTAATTTTAATCCCATGAGCTCTCACTTATACCATTTACCCCCGTCCTCCAATTCTTGAATTTATGTAGCAGCTTCATCATCCCCTTTGAGCTAATCTAAGTGATGGGTTTGTAAGTGAAACAAATAAATTTTAAGCCAAGTAGATTTACTGATATTTATTAAAAACGTTTAAAGTTATTCTCCACCTATAACGTTTTGTTTACTTAGCTATAGTCTTCCTTGGATGTATATATGTGCTGCAGCCTGTTAGAATGGAAACAATATTCTTGTATTTAAGATTGGAGTGTGAAGGATTTGAGAAGACCCACAAATTAAGACTTGGAAATAAGGTTTTGTATTAAAATAGTTAATTTTGCATATTAAATTTTCTTTTATTCCTTTAATAAAATCCCTTTCTTCTTTCAAGAGTTGAGGTTATCAGAAACTCTGTAGAGCTCCTTTTGAAATTCTTCATGTTCCTATATAAAAGGGAGCCATTTTTCCTTTATTTAGGAGCATCTTCAGTGCAACCTGGTAGTTAGCCAATGACATAGGCAAGGTGCCCCACCCATTTGCATGGTGTAGTTAAGCTTCTTAGCCTCAGCCGTCATAATAGACATATAATGCGTTTGTATGCCAACTCAACTAATGCTTCTGAACATTTCCTGTGTTAATTTTATGTTTGGTTATTTGGTTTGTCTTTGGATGCCCTTCTCAGCAGGGAATCAAAGGAACTTAATGTGCAGAAGTGCCCAAGTTAAGATTAGCCATGTTGAAGTTAGGGTTAGCCATAGATGCCCATATGTTTTGTATTTTTTTTATGGGGCATTCCTGTTCGCATGTTTTCCTCCTGTGCTGAGTGTTATTCATGTTCACTAACACAGCAGGATGAGGTTTGGAGGAAGAGGAAGGCTAAGAAGTTTTCTCTTTGATGACATCAAATGAGCTTATCGTCACCTTTCTTCTGCCCTCTCAGGTTTATCTTACTGTTTCTTCTATGGGTTCTCTTTGGACTTGTCAGTTCATGAGAATTATGGATGAGGATGATGATAATTTGTAAAGGTTCTCTACTGCTCTCTAAGAAGGAAAGTGGGCTATGTCTCTGGTTATGTTAACTCTTTAGCAGATTGTTGACTTTTTGTCTCCCGTGCTGAGAGAACTCTTTACAGGAAGATGCAAAAGGTTATTACCTAGCCTTGAGCCAGATTTTTAGACTGAAGGGCTGAAACATTCAACCTTGTAATTGTTGCGAACTGCAGCAATTTCTGTTATTGGAGATGGCTGTGGGTCTGGTTTTCAAGTTTCTGGCTTGAGCTCCATTCATGCCTCAGGAGGTCATTAGATTGGGATCTTACCCTCAAGTTTGTTCCTAATAGCCTTAGAATTGGCGAAGAGAGTAGACTTTTATCATACATCAATCCAAGTGTTAGATTCAAGACGTTCACAATTTGCTCTTATGCGTATACAAACTTTTTGTCCTTTAGAATAGAGAATGTCTTCAGCGTAGCTGGAACTGCCATTGATATTGCTCATGAGGTAATTAACGACAGGTGGTGAGTGAGGGTGAATATCAGGCTGACCCGCCTATCAAAGACTCCTCACTTTTATCTTCAACAGCAATGGTTATGGTAGTACAGTTGCTTCCTATCCAAGACTTTAAACTTTTTTAACCTTTAATTTTCAAGGGTTAATCAGATGGCTTTGTTTTAATAATGGAATGAAGCATGGATGGTTGTGTTGGTCCTGCATTGGTTTTTGTGAGCACACCACCCGATTCAGGGAACTTTGGCTGATCCATGCTTCCCCCAACCAATCCAACCCCTTAAGATGATCCATGGCACCTTGCCTAGCTGATATACACCCCTCATGTCCTTTGCCCATGCCCATGGCCCCCTGAGCTGATCCACAGTCCCCATATTAGTCCAATCTACGGCCATCCCTGGCTGGGCCAATCCCCTCACACAAATACATGCTCCTAGGAATGATGTAGCAGCCTCACCCATTGCTGATGCATGGCCTACTGTTTTCGATGCCCGTCCCCTCATTCCGATGCAAGGCCTGACTGGAATGCAACCCCATATCACAGTCCCCTCTGATCCATTACCTGGTTTCCCTTCGGTACCCAGCAGGCAGGTGAGAAAGAGGTGCATGGGTGGCATGTCCACCTTTTGTCAGCCATGTGTTAAAAGAGCTTGGGTGTTTTCTTCCACCTTTCCTACTTGGATGGTGGACTCTTCTCCTTTTTCTGAATTGGGTACTGCTGTATTCTATTGGGAAGAAGACGGCACCCAGTATTCGTGGAGCAACCCATGTGGTTTCTCCCTTTGGGAGAGCTGTATCATCTGTGGTCACCAGGATTTCTTGAAGAGTTGATGATAATATTTTTGGGGATATTATGCCATTATTCTATTGTCTCAACACGAGTGAGAATTAAGTTTAATGACTTTCTTGAAGTTCCTTATCTTTTACTTCTTCTTTGTCCTTGTTTCTTGTTTGTGTTGTGTTTATCAATTGTTCCGTAACCGAAATACAAACCACGCTATTTACAAAGGGGGTTACCTTTTAGCGCAGCTGAAATGGCGAGCCATTAGAATTTAACGAGGGTGTATTACCCCCGCGCTAGTTAGCGGGGGGGGGGTGTAGGGGAGTGGTAGCTAGCTACCCCTCCTCCCCCTCACACACAGGTGAATGCTCATTTTCACTTTTGGCTCGGACTGTGACAGACGTCTCTGTCTTGGTCCTCTCTTGGCAGCCATTGTTTGTTTTGTCTTTACTTAATCGCTTACTTTTCATTTACTCATTATATATGTAAACATGTTTTCACGTTTGTATATATATTTGAGTATAGAATAAGTAAGTTTCCTTTTCAGATTTGTGTGTGTAGTGTACGATATCTACGTGGAGTCCTAGGCAGTTAGGCCACCACGGCTTAATTCTTTGGGTGGCGATCGAGTTTGACTTATGTCTTTCTCTCTCTCTCTCTTGAGGTCGTTCACCCTTTTACTACGTGTTACTACGCCCTTGTAGCTTCCTTTCCGTGTGGGGGGGTTGCTACGCCAAACGTTTGTCTCAATTAGTTATGAATCTAATTGTAGTTGTTTTTTGTTTTTCACTTGTAGAACGATTCCTTTCGGGGTTTTCGTTCTTTCTTTAGTGTTCATTCATTTTTAAATTACATAATTACATAGTTACATAATTATAATTGTTATAATTCTGTTTTGGTTACAGCTCTCCTTCCGTGAGTGTAAGTGGTTGTGAGGGCACGTGCCTGTTGTGTAATTCTTGTTTCCTTTCCCTCGGGATTCCTCTTCGGAGCCTTCCCGGGGGAATGAATGTGTACTAATATTATTTGTTTTATTTTTTTACAGTTACCGATCTAGTTCGTTTCTGTAATATGGCAACGGTGTGAGCTGTCTGGTTGAGTCCTGGGGATTCGGCTGTTGTTGCCTCCCCCCTTGTATTTTCGTCAGGGCGTGTCTCCTTCTACTGGAAGTACTCCCGTGACGACGGACAGCTCTCCAGTTCATTTTAGAACTCTCAGGAGGCTTGCCTCCTTGGGCAGGTAACTTTCCTTCCGAGGGAAGTTTTTCCTGTCCAGACTTGAGTTTTTCCCCTTTTGGGGGGGTTCTTCTCTTGCCTTTTTTTCGTGCGACTATGCTCTTGGTGCTGAGCGGTCGCACCTGCAGTTTCGCTCAAGGGGCTGGGCAACTGCAGGAGCTCCTCTTCGGAGGATTGCTCCTTTTAGGTCACTGGCTGACCAGTCTCTTCTACGAAGTGTTTCTCTTTCGTTCGCGAGAGAGTAACACTCATAGAGACTCCTCTTCGGAGGTTTCTTCTGTTGCGGTTGCTGTTGGCCTCCCTCGCCTTAAGGCCCACCGTCCGCCTCGTCGTAAGGGCCTCTCATCTCCCAGAATGGCGTTCGCCCGCCTGCGTTCCCACAGACCTCCGCCCAACGTCATGTAAAGCTCCTACAGAGATTCCTGTAGTTAGCGCTCGCCCAAGCGTCAGCATTCACCGCGTCAATGCTTGCCCGCAGATCAGCATTCGGTGCTGCACCATCGCTCAACAAAGCATCAGCTTTCGCCAACGCATTAGTGCTCTCCTGTGAGCCAACATTCATGAGCTTGTCAGCGATCGCCAGCTTGTCAGCAGTTACTTACGCGTCAACACTCGCCAGCTCGCCAATGATCGCCAGTTCGTCAGCGTTTGCCGACGCGTCGCTGTTCTCCCACTCTCAAACGCCCTCCATAGCGTCACTTTCACCATCACGGCAACTCTCGCCAACATCTTCCAACGCTTCAACAACCTATGGTTGCTCAACAGGCAGAGCTCAAGGCAAAAGATAGCAGCCATCATCATCCCTCAACTTTCAAGAAGTCACAGCAGGCCTGTAAGACACTGGTAGGTGATCACAGATGTAAGGAACTGGAGCGGAAAGGTAGGTCGTCGCCCCCAGAACACCTGTCCTCTCTCAGAGGAAGACAAGAATTCCTCTCAACAGGTCGCTGTCGCCCCATTCTCCTCCCCACATACGCTTATCAGCACGACTGCCTGGAGAAGGAGAGGTGCAATCTTGTGGAATTCTAGATCTTGAAGTTACCGGCTCCTAAGGCGGACCCTAAGAGTAGATCTTCAGCGCCAGACAAGACTCCTCAAACGGAACCATCAGCTTTCTTCCTTTCAGGGTATTTGTTAGACATAGGTGTCAAAGAAAGGCAGTAGGTCATTTCAAGGAGGGAAATACCCTAGAGGGAGCTGCCGTGGCTACAAACACTAGGACCGGTGATCCACCTGCTCGTCCACCAGTAGGGGGATGCCTACAAAGTTGCTGGGACAGGTGGAAGCAGCTTGGGGCCAATCCCTGGACAGTCTCCGTGATTTGTTCAGGGTATTGCATCCCATTCATCTCATCTCTCCTTCCCTTGATCAAGGATCCAGTGATAATTGACTCCTTTATGATGGGATCAGCAAAGGGGTTGACCCTTTGGTCCGAAATCCAGATGTTGGAGAAGGTCGCTCTCCAGGAGGTCCTCGACGACTCCCCTGGCTTCTTCAGTCAATTTTTTCTTGTGAAAAAGGCGCCTGGAGGCTGGAGACCCGTCATCGACTTCTCTGCTCTGAACAAGTTTGTTAGACTTCATTCAGCATGGAGACGGCAGACACGGTCAAACAAGCGGTAAGACCACAGGACTTCATGTGCACACTGGACCTAAAGGATGCATACTTCTAGATCCCGATCCATCCATCTTTAAGGAAGTATCTGAGATTCATCCTAGACAACAAGAAATACCAGTTCAGGGTGCTGTGCTTTGGTCTTTCCACAGCACCCCAAGTCTTCACCAGAGTGTTCGCCCTAGTGTTATCTTCACTCTCAGAATCGGCATCCGTCTCATCTCTTATCTGGGTGACTGGCTGATCCTAGATCCTAGCAGACTCAGTGGCAACCCTTCATCAGCACCGAGACAATCTTCTGAGGCTGTGCCAAGATCTGGGGATCATGGTAAACCTTGAGAAGTCCTCCCTGCGTACCACTCAGAGACTGGTACAGTATACTTAGGAATGAGTTCAGACACCAATCTCCATAAAGCCTTCCCAACAGATGACAGGATAATGAGGCTGAGAAAAGTCGCAAGACCCTTTTTGAGACGAGAAGAGTTCCCAGCCCAGAAGTGGCAATGTCTCCTTGGGCACCCATCATCCCTGGCCCGTCTAGTTCCCAAAAGATACCTCAGGATTTGATCTCTCCAGTCGCTAGGCTACTGAATTCCAGTTGGAATCAGGCTTTTGATTCCCCGAACATTCTGATCCCTATGGGACCAGAAGATCAGACGCACCTCGAGTGGTGAGAACCTGCGGAATGGCGTAGATTTTCTCGTCCTTCCCCCGGACTTGATGCTGTTTTACGGCGCACCAGGGGTTGGGTGCTGCACCACACGACCTCAGACTTGTGGTCAGAGTCCGAAAAGTACCTTCACATAAATCTCTTAAAAATTAAGGCCATCTTTGGGCCACTCGGTGGTGGTGATGAGCGATAAAACCACAGTAGTGGCTTACATCAACAAAGAAGGAGGTACTTTATTGCAGCCCCCTATCCACTCTAGCAGTAGAGATACTGAGATGGGCAGAAGACCACTTGGTGCCATTATCAGCCCGCTTCATTCCAGGCAAAAGGAATGTGCTCGCCAACAATCTGAGCAGAGCATCTCAGATAGTGGATACCGAGTGGTCTTTGGATTAACTAGTTGCCAATAAAGTCCTGACTTAGTGGGGTTCTCCTATGGTGGATCTGCATGCAATGGCCCAGAACTTCAGGCTCCCGATGCACTGCTCTCCAGTCCCAGACCCCAAAGCTCTCTGGCAAGATGCATTCCAACTAGGGTGGGACAACGTCGACGTTTACGCATTTCCCTTGTTCTGTCTGATGAGAAGGGTTCTCAACAAGGCCAGAACATCAGTCAACCTATCAATGACTCTCATAGCTCTACTGTGGCATCATGCGGAATGGTTTCCGGACCACCTGCAACTCCTGATGGAGCCCCCAAGAGCACTTCCTCCATGACATGATCTACTCAGACAACCACAAAGCCGACTTCATGTCTGGAGACTATCCAGGATCTTCTCACTCAGAGAGGATTTTCGCAACAGGTTGTGAAGAGGATGTCTCAATACCTGTTTTAAGTCCTCAGTAGCAGTCTACCAGGCAAAGTGGAACGTCTTTTGTGTTTGGTGTTGTGGAAGGGGTATCTCTCCACTTGATGCCACTATCCCAGCAGTAGTGGAATTCCTATTACACCAGGCAACAGATCGCCACCTGACTTGGGAGATGGTGTTCCTACTTGCCTTGGCCTCAGCCAAACAAGTCTGTAAACTTCATGATCTCTCATACGATAACGTCCATTCAAGGGGATGGGGAGAGGTAACGTTCAGCTTTGTCCCTGAGTTTGTTGCCAATACTCAGAATCCAGGGGAGTCGGATCCTAGATTCAACTTCTTCCAAATAACGAGTCTCTGCTCTGTAACTGACAATCCAGATTATCTGGTACTGTGCCCAGTTGGGAGTTTTAGGCTCTACCTCAAAAGAACGGCAGCAGCCTGCTCCCAGGTGCCTTCGGTTTTCTTCAGCACCAGGAGAAACAAGAGGAGGATCACCAAGAACACTGCCTCTGCATGGATTCGCAGTCATCGACCACGCTCTGAATCCAGATCCTCCTTCAACACGTCGACGATGTCAGGGGCAGCTCACGATATCAGGGGCAGCTCACGATGTCAGGGATAGCTCAGAATGTCAGGGGCATAGCCACATCCCTGGCCTTCAAAAGGAATTACTCTGTGATGCAGGTTCTAGAAGAAGGAGTGTGGAAGCGCCAGATGACTTTCACAGTCCCTTACCTGCAAGACATGACCTACAGGAGTCTCTATACGTTCTCTATCTGTCCTGTGGTGGCTGCACAACAGCTAGTTTAGTACCTCAGGCTCCTTATTGGACAAGTACAGAAGGTTGAGAGCACTGTTACCCAGATTTAGTCTGTGAATTAAAAGAAATGACTGGCTCTCTTCTTTTCTTCATCCTCCCCTCTCTTGGGGAAAACAGCATCCTGGGTTCTCTGCACAATCGGGCCTTAACCACTGCAGGTAAAACATAGTTCCCCTATGTACTTAGTATTGTGTCAGTACTGTTACGTCCCCATACCCTAACGAGGTGGTATTGGGAAAGTCTTGATCAACTCGGTTATTTCATACAGGACAGGGAATAACTTTTACCTTGACAGTCACACTGCTTTTAACTCAACACAGCTTGCGTAGCAAGGTTTAGCGAGGTGTTACGGTCTCCTTATTTTTTATACTAACCTACTTAAGAAAAGGATATCCCGGGTAAATCCAAAAGCCAGTTTAGCCGGGACATCCACCCTCCTAATGGGTGAGTCACCCCTATAAATAGTGTAGGTTTGCATTACAGCTACGGAACAAATGACAATTTCGATATTTTTCCTAACGATACAAACCTTTAGCTATTTATACAAACTTACCCGCCAACCCTGTCCCCCTTGAGGTCCTACTTCCCAGCAAAATGTAGCACAGTCACAGGTATGTGAGTGAGAGGGGTAGCTAACCCCCCCCCCCCCCCCCCCCCCACCCACTAACTACCAGGATGGGTAGTTAACCCTCTCTAAATTTTAATGGCTCGTCCTTTCAGCTTCTCCAAAAGGATACTTCTATATATAGCTAAAGGTTTGTATGTCTTTAGGTTAATGGAATGATGAATATAAAAATCTTATGATAATTATTCATTGGAAAAGGAAATCCATACCAAAGTATTATATTAATATGATCATGTCTGCAAAGAAGTGGTAAGATTTGTCACTGAGTAGTCTAGTTAAACAACAAAATTACTATTTAGACCTATGCACTTGAAAATGAACTCAAGTAACAAGCTTTTCAAGATTGATAGTTCTTCCACATGTTGAATGGTGCCGAATGATCTCTTCGGTCACATTGCTTGACCTTTAGCATAAATTTTATAATTCAAAACCATTCTGTTGACAACGAGTTTGAAATGTTACAGATCTTCCATCATTTGAACCAATAATAATTGGGATTGACGACATTCTTATTACAGTTTTTAAGTACAGTAAATCCCCAAGATATGAACATATGACTTACAAACTTTCAGAGATGAGAACTTGTGCTATTTCTGCATGATTTATTCTGCAGAAATAAATTTACGAATTCTCGATGCATATTTGAGTTTTGCTCATTAGTGTTAGAACAGCCATCTGACTGAAAACAATGAAGATTTTGGAGTTTTATGGTTATGAGATAGGTTGACTAATGAACCTTTCAACTTGAGAACCCACTTGAAAATGAATTTCCTTCATATATAGGGATGTACTGTACATAAATTTATTGTAAATTACATGTGCAATTGAAAACCAATGACTATCAGGACATTGCCACATGTAAGGTAGTGCCCACTTTGCTTTTTCAGTGACAAAGCTGACAGTACAAGAGTTTTGGTGCCTCCTGACTTGTACTTATCATCTATTCCCTTTGCTCTCTTTCCCCTCCCAGCTGACCAACTACTTCAACTATTGTTCCAGTATTCACTCCTCATTTAAGTGCCCATGATCAAGGCAATTTTTGTGTCTCAGCGCATGACTTGGTTCTGGTTAGATTATATTGATGATAAACAGATGCAGTGCATGAATTTTTTTTTTTTCAATAGATACTGTATTATTAGATGCATGTTTTTTACAGTAGTAGTTTTCCTGTAAAAGTTCTTTAATCATATCAGGATCATTACCAGTAACTGGAAGTAAATATCTCCTGGGATGTAACGAATGGTAAATTGTTTCAAATGATCAAACATTAGTAAAGTTAACTCTGTAAAAATAGTCCCTTGAGTACATGTGATCTTAAAAACCTTTTCCAACAAAGTACTGTACAATGTGTAGCGTAGCTTCATGTTGCCAGAACTTGGATAGATAACAAAAATTGTTGCGTACGAAATCTATGGAAATTATGAATCTTACTTGGTCCAGAACTACTGTAAAGTATTTTTGTTACAACATTATGTTTGAAGCTGTTTTTCCTATCCTAATTTGGTCATGATCAAAGACTTCTTGCAGTAGTAATCTTCCTTAAAACTTTATAGAAATTTTTTGGAAATCTTGTTGAAGTTTAGTGAATGGTAATGAAGGTTAAATGTAAAGGACGAATGAAGAATGCATGATTTTTGCAGCTAGACTTAAGGGTAATTTGAGTTTTTCTTTAAAGAAATATGGTTTTCTAGCATTAATGGATTGCAAAACACAGTACCTGGGCTGCAAGAGAAAAGCCGATAAGTCATAAAACATTGAAATAAATTTTTTTAATGATAACTAAATTTGTTTTGCTAAGATACATATTAGAGTATCCTTGGAGTAAATTTTTGTTTAAATAGTAGACTTCCTGTCATATCCCAATTTTGTCAGTAATATTTTAGCTCAACTCTATTATTTTGCCTTACATTCTGTCCAGATGCATAATTCTATCGAGAAGTCCTCCGAATATTGTAAATTGTTTATTTAAGTTAAGAAATTGGTAAAAGGTTATTACCCTCAAGTACTTACGTGCTAGAAATGTAAACAGTTGATTTCTATTTTTGCAACTAAGTAAATTCCAATTTACTTCAACTGTGCACTTATTGGAAAACAGAACACTAATAATTACCATAGTTTTACTACACTGGTAAAATAAACTTGAATATATGTTTATTCCTATGCATATACAAACCTTTCATCCTCTAAGATAGAGAGATGTCTTTATCAGTGCTGGAATGGCTATTGAATCATTAACAAAGTAGTTGCATAACGACAGGTTAAAGGGGGGAAGCTTCGCCTACCTGCCTTTCACATAATAGCCACTTTTTTCTCAGTCACAATGGGTATAGGCGAGCTGGTATTCTCTCGACTGTTTGATCTTTTCTCACATTCATTTCTGATGAGTATATGTTCTTTATATTTTTTTTCCATGTAAATACTTGCTTCTAAGTGGAAGGGAACCAAAAGGTAAGCATATGGTGAAGTGAATTTTATTTCTATGAAGCTACAAACTTTCAAATCACTATTTGATGTGTACCTTTGTGAAGGGGTGACTGTAAGCAGTCCCCTTTTGAAGTGGTGTTCTCGCTCTTTTGATGAGGAATACAGTGAACTTGGAACATTAATTGTTTTGCTTTGTTTCTCTGCATTGGGAGAGGGTTACCCGTTTCAGAGTGAATTTTGCCCTACCTATGTGGCTGATAGTGAAAATATATGACAGTCTCACCCATTGGTCCCCAGTTGGTGATCTCTGTGTTGCAGTGTCAGTAAGTGTTCCTAGTGCTTCCTTTGTGGCAAAACTCCAAGTGCAGTGGTTTTATGTTGCAGCAAAGGAAGCTCTAGTAGCTTCCTCCTCAGAGGAAGTGCTGTCATTATTGGTCACCCAGACCATGACTCATCTGTGAAGGAAGAATGGCTGGCAAGGGGAATATCTCCTCCTCCTCTATCAATCTCTTCTCCTTTCTCCATTCCTTTTATCAGACATTTATTCCTTGGGAGGAATGCCTTTTGCTAAAAGTTCCTTGGGACTAATAAAGATCTCTATCATTGGGAGGGAGTGACGGCACTCGCTCGCTAATTGGTACCTTTGGAGTTAGTCAGGTGAGTGTGAGATGGTGTTACAGTTACCGCTGTTTTACGGGGAACAGAGGAACGGTCCTATTTGGAACAAACATCAACATGGGCCAAGGGATCGTGAAAGTGTATGCATCTAATTTTCCTATTCCAATAATGACATGGGGGATTGTTTCTTACCCTGGTGCATTCTCTGTGCCTTATGGAACTTGCCTTCTGACTGGTACCTTCAGGTTATTAAGCTATCATGAGCCTGGTAATATAGCCACTTACGTTATTGGTTGCAGGTGATTGGTTGGTCCTACCAGGACCAATCTCCAATACAGTACATTATGCTAATAGGGGTATAGTTCACTCTTACCGTCACGTGCTGACATTGAGCTCATGCATTGGTTGGTTAGCAATTGTGAGTCTGGTGTGACTGCCACTGTTGTTTCACTGGTTGCAGGTGAACGCGATCTTCATATGGGTACCATTAACGTCACTCCTAGTTCTGTTACAGAGCATAGCCAATGGAACTCACAAAACAAACAGTTCTTGTGGGGTGAGTTAGCAATCATGAGATTGGGGTAACAGTAACTATTGCTCACCTTTGAGCCACTGTGAAGTTTTCTCACCGACCTATGTCTTCTGGGTCTGTACGCAAGGTAAGACAGAACCAGTGACCACATTTTGCTCCAGTATCAGGTGATTAGTCTTTCTGGATAGAACACCAACTCCAAGGCAACTGGGATAAGGGTACACTATTGTGTAAATCTTTCCTCCTTCTCTTCCTCTTTTAGAGTAGGTGGACAACTTCCAGGTGGTCCTAGACTCTGTGTAGGAGCCTGGGTGACTGACATGACCACCTTGGTAGTCAGGCAGGATGGAGATGTACATCCCCATGTGGTGGGCCCAGGTCCCAATTGGCTGACTTCACTACCTTGGTAGCCAGGCAGAATGGAGATGCACATCCCTTTGCGGTGGGGCCAGGTTCCGATTGGCTGACTTTACCACGTCAGTAGGTGGAGACACACGGCCCTGTGCTGAGTCTCCAGTTGAGTGGTTTGACTACCCTGGTGGCTTAGCCAGGCTAGCCAAAATTGCACATCACGAGTTGGTTGGTTTAACTACCCCGCTAGTCAGGCTGGCTAGAGATGCATGTCCCTGTACAGGCCTGTGTACTCTTTTGATTAACCATCTGTTGGAGGAGCTTGAGTACCTTCCTTCACCTTTTCTACCTAGACTGGGGAGAGCTCCTCACTTTTCTCTTACAGATACCATGTTATCCTGAATTGAGAAGATAACCCGGCTCAAGTATATCTTTGCATTTTTTAATACAGCTAGTGGCCATTGATCGTTGGCTGAAGGTTCACGGCCTATACTCATGAGCACTGAACTACGACTTACTTTTCACCACAATCAATAGAGAGAAGGGCATGTGGTGGTACAAATATCCTTTTTTTTTCATGAAGTAATAAGATACTTTTGAAAGAGGAGATACCACGCTCAGTAACGGTCCTGCTTGCTAGCACGTTGTGGACTGTGCTGAGCCAGTCAGTGAATGGTCCCCACTTTGGGCTTTCGAGCACTAACCTGGGTCACTCTCATTCACCAGAGGAGGGTACACAGTACTGCTCTAGATCTGGCATCAGGGCAATGACTTCATACAGCTGACTCTCAGGGTCAGTCCAGGAGGGGTGTTAGGAGGAAGAAAGGGGGAGAGCTGTCAGTAGGGAGATGACTTACCTTACACATTCTCTCCCTCTTCCATACCAGTAGCAGCTAACTGTCCCTCCAGGAATCAAATACTTACACCATCCAAGCAGAGTGGAATATTTTTGTCCACCTTCCAGGTCCCTTTTCTGTAGGACACTTTGGGGTGGCCCCAAGTCAAGCAGTGTTGCATGGTACCAAGAGAGAGACTTTCTATAAAGGGGGTTGTAGAGAACATATTCTGGCCATAGATAGTAGGTTGACTAGGGCACCAGCCACCCATTGAGATACTACAGCTAGAGAGTTACGGGGTCCTTTAACTGGCCAAACAGTACTACATTGGATCCTTCTCTCTGGTTACGGTTCATTTTCCCTTTGCTTACACACACAGCCTATTCTTTACAATTTTCCTCTGTCCTCATACACCTGACAACACTGAGATTACCAAACAATTCTTCTTCACCCAAGGGGTTACTGCACTGTAATTGTTCATTGGCCACATTCCTCTTGGTAAGGGTAGAAGAGACTCTTTAGCTGTGGTAAGCAGCTCTTCTAGAAGAACACTCCAAAATCAAACCATTGTGCTCCAGTCTTGGGTAGTGCCATGGCCAGTGTACCATGGTCTTCCACTGTCTTGTGTTAGATTTCTCTTGCTTGAGGGTACACTTGGGCACAGTATTCTATCTTGTTTCTATTCATCTTGTTTTGTTAAAGTTTATATAGTTTATAGAGATTTAGTTTAATGTTACTGTTCTAAAAATATTTTATTTTTCCTTGTTTCCTTTCCTTGCTGGGCTATTTTCCCCGTTGGAGCCCCTGGGCTTATAGCATCCTGGTTTTACAACTAGGGTCGTAGCTTAATAATAATAATAATAATAATAATAATAATAGCACTTTCCAGCAGATCAATGACTTCCTTGTTTGCCTCGGCCAAAGAGGGATGGGTGCATACGCCTCCTGCTACCTAAGGAGGCCATTATACAATACAGTAGAGTCTTTCCCTTAAGACCATTTCCTCTCTCTATTTTATGAAGAGAATTGGAGAAAAAGAAGCTCCTCGGCATTGTAGGATCCCACCTCCTCAATGTATCAGTTCATGTGTAAAGAGAGCTTCAAGAAGTTTTGTCTATCCTAGGCACTTGCCTACTGCCAACCTGAGGAGGGTATCATAGGGATTCTTCATTCAAGACTACCTCTCTACTCTGCATCAGCAAGAGAGTAGGAAAGTTTCAGGCTCTTCACGATGTCAATTTTATGAGGGATTGGAGTTCTGTCGTCTTACAGACTGTGATAAAGACCAAGTGCCAGTCAGTCTCAAACACCAGCTTGGGACTTCTCTAACCTGTTTCCGTCAGGGCTCTGCAGTGTTACTTGAAGAGTATTCGACACCTGACATGCAAGTTTTACAGCCTTCTCATTAGCCCCAGCAACAATAAAAATTAAATGACTAGACAGTTCCTTTTGGCTTCGTGAAGCTGTTTGCTTGCAGATGGAACTTTTAGCAGTGCATATCACTGCCGTCTCGAGTAAGGACTGGCCTAGCTCTATCAGTTTAACCATCGGCATATTTGGAGTGAAGGTGTTGGAACCCTATTGCCTTGGTACCTAATGGGACATTGCCCACCAACCCTTGGAATCTGAGGTGGCTGCTCAGTAGGAGTGAAGCACTTTCAACTTGCTCATGGGACATAATATGCATTCCATCCAAGGTAAAATATTCAGCGTTATAAGTCTTGAGGGGAGGTAAAATGACTGGCTCTTCTCCATCTGTCTTGTATCTCTCATGAGTGTATACATCCTAGTAGTTGGACATCTGATACTGGCGAGTTAATATGACAGAGCACCTTTCTCATAGACTATATCTGCCATGAAGCAACTCCTTTGTGCTCCTGGCAAGGGGTATGATGGGTTTGTATCTTGCCAAACATTTTTTTTGTGCTTGGTTTGACACTGCTGGTGCCCTCTCCCTCTTATAGAGGATCCTTTAAAGCTTCTACATTTTATACCTTAATTAGCTCTTAGGAGTTTGTTGGGGTCACCTTCCCAGCTCTTGTATGGGACCAGGAAGGATAACATGTCCAAGGAAGAAAAGAACCTTTCAATTTTGTTCTATGGTCTTCTTCCCACTAATGAGTGAGTCCATATTTCAAATGATTAAAGGTTGTATAAACTTTGGAATAAGTATATCTTAAAAGTGATTTTTATTTTTCCTAAGTCCTTTAAATGAAATTTCCCACTCAGTTCTAGGCCTAAGGACAAAAGTGGCCATTATGTGAGGGGCATGGGCTGGGCTTATCCTTCATGTCACCTGTAGTTCACAAACTACCCTGTTAATGATTCATTGGCCATTCCAATGCATATCTCTATTTAAAAGGACTTAGGTTTGTATAGCTGGGAAAAATACAGATTACTTTTAAAATTTTTTGCATTCATGAAGGCAAGTTAATTTGGTTACAAAATAAGGGTGAAGCTACCCTTTGAAAAATGTACAAAAGCTACCTCTTTCATTGACATTGTGTTGGAAGTTTATAGGAAATTGGTTCAAAACATTTAGTAGTTATCGTTTATAGGAAACTGGTTCAAAACATTTAGTAGTTATCCTGTACATTAATAAGTTTTATTTTTATTATTGTTGACTTGCTACGATCTTGCATAATTCACTTATTAATTTGGAGAAAACCTCTGAAGCAAACTTCAAATGGATAATATCATGACCTTTGTGCTTATGTATCAAAGCTATTTGATTCATGTAGATATTGGTAGCTCCTGGTTTAGATTAAGCCAGCCTTGTGCCAGTGCAGGACTATCCAAAAGGCAGCCTGTAAGTGAGGTAAGTTTTTAAAAAAGAATGAGTCCAAGTGTGAAGCTTTGGACCTGGCCCAACTGAGATCTGGGGTTAAACTTTGAGTAAAGATGTGATCCTCTTTCTAGTTCCTAGAGTGTAGTATGATGTTAATGTTTGGATTACTTCTAATATATAAATTTTGATTTGAATTTACAGAATTGATGTTTTGAATTAATTTTGAAATTTGTAGTTGTATTTTATTGCTTACCATGCAGGTTACCGTTTCCTTATTTAAGCTCTTAAGAAAGTGTACTTACTGTACCAGAATGCATTAAGCTAATACCATGATCTGATTAATCAATACAGATTGTTATTTAGTGATGCAGATGTGTGATGATTTTAAGGGAAACTACTTATGATTTATACACTAACAGGTTATAGATATATGCCTCTTCTGCTGCCAGATGATGTACTGTTCACAGATTTTGAAGCCTAAGGAACGTGGGGAATTTTTTCTGTATTACTTTAAAGAATTAAGCATAGAAGTATGTACTAAAGAACCAATAGTCTTTTAGCATACATTATATGGTATGAGGTAGATTTTATTGCTTATTCACCTGCTTATAGGTGGATTATTTTAGGATAAGTACTATGTACTGATACGTATACTGCATTTAACAGAATTTTATGTAAAGTTTAATTTTTCAATATTAAACTTACCCGATAATCATGTAGCTGTCAACTCCGTTGCCCGACAGAATTCTACGGAAGGGATACGCCAGCGATCACTATACTAGAAGGGGGTGTACTCACCAGCGCCACCTGTGGCCAGGTACTGCAGTACTTCTTGTTGACACCACCTCAATTTTTCCTCTGTCGTGCTTCCGGCAAGACGTTCATGGATACGCTTATAATTTTGGAGTATTGTTCACGGTTTTTGGTGAAGTATTTCTCTAAGATTTCAGCTTTCGCTATACTGGAAACTTTTCTATTAGCTTAGATAGCTTTTATTTTGTTTTGATTAATGGTTAACGATCTTTTGCTTGATTTGGAATCCCCCTTGACTAGCTCTTTGATTCAAGATGTCCGACCTTTCACAAGCCCCTCCCCATAGACGATGTAGGTCTTGTAATAGGCGTATTCCGAAGGCCTCGGTTGATCCTCACACCGCTTGTTCCGACTGTAGGGAAAGACCCTGTCAGTTGGAAGATCGATGTGAGGAATGTGCCGGACTTTCGGAACTTGAGTTTGTTCGATTCCTTAAATATTCAACTAAGTTAGAGAGAGAGAGAGTTAGGAGGAGTTCTGCTCGCTCTTCGCTTTTTTCCTCACCTCATGATCCTCAACCTTTTCCTCCCCCTGTAGTGGCTACCCCCGAACCTACTATTTGTGCTCAGCCTGATATGTCCGATGTTTTGCGTGCCATTCAGGCTTTAGGTGACAAAGTGGAATCGGTAGTGAGTGACCATAAGTTTCTCTTGGCGGACGTCAAAGAACTTAAGGTCAAAAGTGCAGTGGGAAGTGGTAGTGCCAGTGCTGTGCCAAGTGATAGTGTCAGTGCGGTGCCGAGTGCTAGTGTCAGTGTCAGTGTTGTGTGTGAGGGTACTTCTGTGCGTGCCAGTCGTCCTCCCAGTCCGGGACCTCTTGCAAGCTCCCAAGCCCAGGGGAGAAGCAATGTCGAAGGGCAAAAGGGTTCGGCAGGCCTTGATCGGCGCACAGAAGTATCCTCGGTGGTTGCGGGCGTGTCTTACAGAGACCGTCACTCCCACCCGCAGACGATTGAGCCCTTATTTTCCTCGTCTGCAGAAGAAATTTCGGGGAGAAAACGCTGGACTCAGGTCTCAAGACCTCTTAAACGTAAAGTCCAGACCTCAAGAGTTCAACAACCCGGATGCAGTCATTGGATTAGCTCTGACTCTCCGCAGTCATCAGGTGACTGCACACCTCCTAAGAGAGGTAAGGCGATGCCTCAACAGACCTCATCTTCTGTTAAGGCTTTGCCTCAGCAGACCTTAGCGTCTGTTGATCCCAAGATGACTTTGCTGCAGTCCATGCAGTCGCAGCTTGCGGTCTTAATGCGTGAGTTTCAGGCTGAGAAGGTTACACCTCCTCCTGCGAGCGCTCCGCCTCACCGCAGTCCAGTCTGCCAGGCGTACGAAGTTGAGGTTCCTCAGACTACCTTACCGCGTTCGGAGTTGCCAGTTACCAGCATTGTGCAGCAACCTCCACCTTCCTTAAGGCAACCTCAGCAATGGGAGCAGGAGTCTTTTGCTTTGAGGCAAGATTTTCTTGCGGTTAGACCATCTTCGAGGCAACAACCTCTTGAGGTACGACAACCTCTACCATCCTTGAGTCAGCCACCTCAGCTCTCGCAGCTGCTACCTCAACATTCCTCAAGGCGAGAGCCTCAACTCTTGAGGCTAGCACCTCAGGAACCTCAACTCGTGAGACAGGAACTGCGTTCTGCGCAGCTACTACCTCAACTCTCGCAGCTCACACCTCAAGAACCTCAACTCGTGAGACAGGAACCTGCTACTGCGCATCCACCTCAACCCTTGAAGCAAGCGCAACTCTTGAGACACGAAACTCATGCTAGGAGTCAGCCACCTCAACGCATGCACCTACCTTCCTCTACTCTACTTGACCAGTCTTTAGCAGCCTGAACCTCAGGTTTTAATACAGTCGCCTCTCTCCACACTTGCTCCTCAAACCGCCGCAGAACCTCCTTCATCCCAACCTCTTGACTTTGTCGTTACCAGCCCTCATCCTCTTCAACAGAGACTTGAGGATGAAACCGCAAGTGTTTATGCACCCGCTTGTCAAGATTCTGCTGTTCAGCACACCGCTGTAACTTTACCTCTCGCTTCGCAACACTCTGGTGATGAGGTTTCTGAGGAGGAAGCTGCGCACCTAGATGATCCCTCTTCGGACGTGGAGGAACCCAAGTCTTCTCCTCCCTCCATTGACTTTCGCAAGGTCCTGGCTCTTTTCAGAGAGGTTTACCCGGATCATTTTGTTTCTGCTACCCCTCGCTCTCCTCCATCTGAGTTTTCACTAGGCATGCAACCTGTTAAGTCGGCCTATACTAAGCTCGTCTTTGCTAGATCCTCTAAGAGAGCTTTAAGAATATTAGGGGATTGGTTGCAGTCCAAACAGCAACTAGGGAAGACTTCTTTTATGTTCCCTCCTACTAAGCTGACATCTAAGGCGGGCGTATGGTATGCCACAGGAGAGGAACCAGGCTTGGGAGTCCCTGCCTCTGCCCAGGCTGACTTCTCAAGTTTGGTCGACTCCCCACGTAGATCAGCTATGAGGCGCTCTAAGGTCTGCTGGACCTTTTCCGACTTAGACCACTTCTTAAAGGGTATTTTTCATGCCTTTGAGATTTTTAATTTTCTCGACTGGTGCCTGGGGGCCTTGAGCAAGAAGACTGCCCCTGCGGACAAGGACTCAGCCATGCTTATAATGTCCTGTATGGATAAGGCAATTCGGGATGGGTCCGGCGAACTTGCATCAATGTTTGTTTCAGGAGTACTTAAGAAAAGGGAACAACTTTGCACTTTTCTTTCTACTGGCATCACCTCTTGTCAAAGGTCTCAGTTACTTTTTGCTCCGCTTTCTAAGTTCCTGTTTCCTGAGGAGCTTATCAAGGAATTGTCTGCGGCCCTTATTCAGAAGGACACTCATGACCTTGTGGCCTCTTCAGCTCGTAAGGCTAAGGTTGCTCCTTCAGTTCCCAAAACTTACCGCACCCCAGTAGCCGATACTCTTGCTACGAGATTTATTCCGCCCTTTCGTGGCAGAGCCCCCAGCCGAGGAAGTACCCGTCCAGACTCTTCCAGGAGCAGGTCTAGGAAAGGTCCCAAGACTTCAAAAGGCAAACACTGACTCTCCTCCTCTCCAGACAGCAGTAGGAGACAGACTCAAGACCTTCTGGCAAGCTTGGGAAAGAAGAGGTGCAGACGCCCAGTCTGTCAAGTGGCTAAGGGAGGGTTACAGGATACCATTCTGCCGCAATCCCCCTCTGACCACTTCTCCCATCAACCTCTCTCCCAACTACAAGGAAAAGGACAAGAGGCTAGCGTTGCACCAGGAGGTGTCGCTCCTGTTACAGAAGAAGGCAGTGGTGATAGTCCGGGACCATCAATCCCCGGGCTTCTACAACCGTCTCTTTCTGGTGGCCAAGAAGACAGGAGGTTGGAGACCGGTGCTGGACGTCAGCGCGCTCAATGCTTATGTCACCAAGCAGACGTTCACTATGGAGACGACGAAGTCGGTCCTAGCAGCGGTCAGGCAGGAGGACTGGATGGTCTCGTTGGATCTGAAAGACGCTTACTTTCACGTTCCTATTCATCCAGACTCCCAACCTTTCCTGAGATTCGTTTTTGGAAAGGTTGTGTACCAATTCCAAGCCCTGTGTTTTGGCCTAAGCACAGCTCCTATGGTGTTTACGCATCTGATGAGGAATATTGCAAAATTCCTCCACTCCTCGAACATCAGAGCCTCCCTTTATTTAGACGACTGGCTGTTAAGAGCCCCCACAAGTCGTCGCTGTCTGGAGAGTCTCAACTGGACTTTGGACTTGATCAAAGAACTGGGTCTATTGGTCAACTTAGAAAAGTCCCTACTCATTCCCTCCCAATCCATCGTTTACCTGGGAATGGAGATTCGGAGTCAGGCTTTTCGGGCTTTTCCATCGGCCCCAAGGATAAGCCAAGCCCTAGAATGCATCCTGAGCATGCTGAAGAGGAACAGTTGCTCGGTGAGACAGTGGATGAGTCTAACAGGGACTCTGTCATCGTTAGCCCTGTTCGTCGAGTTAGGGAGACTCCACCTCCGCCCTCTCCAATTCCATCTAGCAGCTCATTGGGACAAGGAATTGACGCTCGAAGCAGTCTCTATTCCGGTCACCAAAGAGATGAAGACTACTCTCTTGTGGTGGAAAACCAACATCCTTCTCAAGGAGGGTCTATCGTTAGCGATTCAGACCCCCAATCTTCATCTCTTCTCGGACGCATCAGACTCGGGCTGGGGCGCGACCTTGAACGGACAGGAATGCTCGGGAACATGGAACAAGGAACAGGAAACGCTCCACATCAACTGCAAGGAGCTGCTGGCAGTTCATCTGGCCCTAATGAACTTCAAGTCCCTCCTGTTAGGCAAGGTGGTGGAGGTGAACTCCGACAACACCACAGCCTTGGCTTACATCTCCAAGCAGGGGGGGACCCATTCGAGGAAGCTGTACGAGATAACAAGGGACCTCCTCATTTGGTCAAGAAGTCTAAACCTCACTCTGGTAACGAGGTTCATTCAGGGCAACATGAACGTCTCAGCAGATCGCCTAAGCAGAAAAGATCAAGTCATCCCCACGGAATGGACCCTTCACAAGAGCGTGTGCAACAGACTTTGGACCTTGTGGGGTCAGCCTACGATAGATCTGTTCGCCACCTCCATGACCAAGAGGCTTCCTTTGTACTGTTCCCCAGTTCCAGACCCAGCAGCAGTTCACGTGGATGCTTTTCTGCTGAATTGGTCCCATCTCGACCTATATGCATTCCCGCCGTTCAAGATCATCAACAGAGTCATTCAGAAGTTCGTCTCGCACGAAGGGACACGGCTGACGCTGGTTGCTCCCCTTTGGCCTGCAAGAGAATGGTTCACAGAGGTACTACAATGGCTGGTCGACGTTCCCAGGACTCTCCCTCTAAGAGTGGACCTTCTACGTCAACCTCACGTAAACAAGGTACACCCAAACCTCCACGCTCTTCGTCTGACTGCCTTCAGACTGTCGAAAGATTCGCTAGAGCTAGAGGCTTTTCGAAGGAGGCAGCCAGAGCGATTGCCAGAGCAAGGAGGGTATCCACTCGTAGAGTCTACCAATCCAAGTGGGAAGTCTTCCGAAGCTGGTGCAGAGCCAATGCAGTTTCCTCTACCAATAACTCTGTAACCCAGGTAGCTGACTTCCTATTACATCTTAGGAATGTGAGATCCCTTTCGGCTCCGACGATTAAAGGGTACAGAAGTATGTTGGCTTCAGTTCTCCGCCACAGAGGTTTGGACCTTTCATCCAACAAGGACCTTCAAGACATCCTTAAATCTTTCGAGACTTCTAAAGAACGTCGTCTATCCACTCCAGGCTGGAATCTAGACGTAGTCTTAAGGTTCCTTATGTCTCCTAGGTTCGAACCTCTCCAGTCAGCTTCCTTCAAAGACCTTACTCTCAAAACTCTTTTCCTCGTCTGCCTTGCAACAGCTAAAAGAGTTAGTGAGGTTCACGCCTTCAGCAAGAACATTGGGTTCACATCCGAATCAGCAACATGTTCTTTACAGCTCGGATTTTTAGCTAAGAATGAACTTCCTTCACGTCCTTGGCCTAGATCGTTTGAAATTCCTAGCCTTTCCAACATGGTGGGTAACGAGCTAGAAAGAGTTCTTTGCCCTGTCAGAGCTCTGAAATACTATCTTAATAGGTCAAAACCTATACGAGGACAGTCAGAAGCCTTATGGTGTGCAATCAAGAAACCTTCGATGCCTATGTCCAAAAACGCAGTTTTGTATTATATAAGGCTTCTGATTAGAGAAGCCCATTCTCACATGAAGGATGAAGACCTTGCTTTGCTGAAGGTAAGGACCCACGAAGTGAGAGCTGTAGCCACTTCGATGGCCTTTAAACAGAACCGTTCTCTGCAGAGCATTATGGATGCAACTTATTGGAGGAGCAAGTCAGTGTTTGCATTATTTTATCTTAAAGATGTCCAGTCTCTTTACGAGAACTGCTACACCCTGGGACCATTCGTAGCAGCGAGTGCAGTAGTAGGTGAGGGCTCAGCCACTACATTCCCTTAATCCCATAACATTTTTTAACCTTTCTCTTGAATGCTTTTATTGTTGTTTTTTGGTTGTTACGGTAGGCTAAGAAGCCTTCCGCATCCTTTTTGATTTGGCGGGTGGTCAATTCGTTCTTGAGAAGCGCCTGGGTTAAAGGTTGTGTAGAGGTCCTTTAGTATGGGTTGCAGCCCTGTATACTTCAGCACCTTTGGGTTGTTCAGCCTCCTAAGAGGAACGCTGCGCTCAGTAAGGAAGACGAACTTATTAAAGGCAGAGTAATGGTTCAAGTCGACTTCCTTACCAGGTACTTATAATTTCATTGTTATTTTGAATAACTGATAATATGAAATACGGGATACTTAGCTATCTTATAGTCATGTACACTGGTTTTCACCCACCTCCCTGGGTGTGAATCAGCTACATGATTATCGGGTAAGTTTAATATTGAAAAATGTTATTTTCATTAGTAAAATAAATTTTTGAATATACTTACCCGATAATCATGATTTAATTGACCCACCCTTCCTCCCCATAGAGAACCAGTGGACCGAGGAAAAATTGAGGTGGTGTCAACAAGAAGTACTGCAGTACCTGGCCACAGGTGGCGCTGGTGAGTACACCCCCTTCTAGTATAGTGATCGCTGGCGTATCCCTTCCGTAGAATTCTGTCGGGCAACGGAGTTGACAGCTACATGATTATCGGGTAAGTATATTCAAAATTTATTTTACTAATGAAAATAACATTTTTGAGTGATGGTAGTTTTTTAATGACTATTTAAAGCTTTTCAGTGTCATTTCTGGTTGATATTAGTTTATAATTTGTAGTGGCAAACTATAGTGAGGGGTTAAAACTTGTGTTGAGGTAATTGCACATTGATTACAAAATCTGCTTGGAATATTGTTAACATACTTCAAACACATGGGGCTTTTTTACTAGTGCAGTTTTATCTTGGTAATTTTGTATATACAGTAAATAGGTTGTCTATATTACATGCAGTTGATGTACATCCTTAACCTGTCCGACAGTCAAGTTTTTATACTGTGCATACAGTACAATATTTTTCCACAATTTAATTATGTGGTTCAAGAATTGGCTGCTATTGCAAATACTGTACTGTAATACCAATTTTGCAGATAAGAAATATCATTATTGCTCCATGCTAGTAAATGGAAAAGAAGCATGTGATACAAACATATTAAGTTGGTAAAGATTGTTTGTGCTTAACGTGAACCACTTACTGTACTAGACTGTGTTGGTTCCTGCGAGGCATACAAACCCTTGTCCTTTAATTAGGGAGATTGATTCAGCACGAGCTAGAGTCGGTTGCCAAAGTTGGATAACGAGTGGTTAGCCAGCTGGTGAGGGTGCGAGGCCATTAGCCCTGCCCACTTTCCAGCAGGATATATACAGTCAGCTCCTTACAAAATTCTTTTAATTTTCTTTCTCTTTTCAGAAAATGATTGTGGTTGCTAGTGGTGGAATTAAAGCAAGAAGATTTTGGACGCTGCAACCGGTTTATAGCTAAACCAGTTGTAGGTCTACAACCCCTCTGTGTCTTCTAAGGGGGCATGATTGTTCGCAATCATCTCCGTGCACTGACTGTAGGTTGTAGGCTCCAATGCAGTGGCCAGCCTGTGCCCTGAATGGAAGAAGTTTGCAAAGTGTTCATCGGAGTAGGATTAGTCAATCCCAAAGAAGACTCCAATGAAGTCTTTCTCTGCTTCGGTCTTCGTAGGGGGTGCGACTGTAGCAGCCCTCTGTGCATACAGCGTTGGATCGGTTCCCTGGTCGTACTTTATGCTGCAGTGCTTGAAGCTGCTTCAGCGAGTTTTTAGGTTGCGCTGGTGTGTGGGGGAACCCCTAGTATTTGCTGCACTTATTCGTTGGCTGGGAGTTCTTCGCCCGTGACTGTTCAGGGTGTTGACGAGTTTGACCTAAAGAAATCTTGGGTTTTCTTAGGTAGGCCCTCCATGACTTTGTTGAGGGAGCTAGTTGTGACAATTACTTCTCCCCCGGGTTCCCCTATGCAAATGTTCCCGGTGAAAGGTGGGGGGGGTTAACTCCCATTATCAGCGACCCCCGTGATTTCTAAGCTGAAAAAGGCTGCTAAGTCTGGTAAGGCAGTTCATGGCCCAACAGACAAGTTGTTGGTGCTGGAATGCATGAACAACTGGATCTGTGAATCTCAGACCTCGCTTGAGTTCACTCAGTCAAGCAAGATCCTAACCCCCCCATTAAACCGCCAGTGTGTGCGCTGACTGGATGACTTGCTGGAGAGACTCATGGTGTTCTTCACAAAGTCAATAAGGTTATCAATCCTGGAGGCTTTGTTAAGTACAAAAGTATTGTGCTGTTGGGTGGGAAGGCAGTTACCTTCCTTGTTCACAAGGCATTGAACCAGTGGGCTAACTAGATTTTGAAGGGACTAGATGAGACACTGATTTCTCATTTCTCAAAACAGTTTACCCCAGAGGTGGAACTCATCAGTGTGGAGTGCTCCGTCTCTCGTTCCTGGGAGTCGTATACAGGTGGCGGTGGAATCATGGAGGTCTGCTTTGCAGGGTTCCTTAATCCGGCATGCTGTCTCCTTCAGCAGCCTCGGCCATTTGAATGTGGGGATTGTTAAGCCTGCGGGATCAGGGTTAAGGAAGGGCTCTATGTCTGTGATTATACCCCGGTCACCAACGGCCGTCTCCTCATCCCGGAAATAAAGCAGTGTGCAACGCCTTTTCAAGCACCCCAACCCACTCCTTTTAGGAAGGGTGGTAGGGGGAAGAGAGAAGGGAGATGGAAACGCTAATGCCAGCATTCCCCCTTTCCCACTGCCTAGAGTAGGGGGATGCCTCTAATCTATGGTAACATGTAGACGTTAGTCTGGAGTGAACGGTAATGACTGGTTCTTCTTCTTCATTCTTCTGTCCCCTCTTGGGGACCAAGCTGTCGAAAGGTTAAGTAATGGAATGGACATGATGCTTTTAATATACACTTTGGAGCTCCATTCTTTAGATCTAAAGAAGTAGCTTTACCATTCCCTTCAACAAAGGGGGGATGGTAGATCTTATACAAACCCATTGATCATCATAGAAGGTATATACAGTGAACCCTCGCTACTTCGCGGTTCGACCATCGCGGATTCACCACTTCGCGGATTTTTTCCATAACCCATATATATACAGTAATATATATATATATATATATATATATATATATATATATATATATATATATATATGTATGCATGTATTTATGTATATATGTATGTACAGTATGTATATATGTAGGTATGTATATGTGTATACATATAAATATATATATATATATACACACACACACACACATATATATATATATATATATATATATATATATATATATATATATATATATATCTAAAGTAGGAAGATGTGATGTAGTTCTAAGGGAAAAGTATGGGAAATATGTCTGGGTAATAAGCAAAGCTCTACCTCCAGTTTGTTTCTTCATTATGATCAGAGATAAATGTAAACAAAACATTGGTTGCCATTTTTTATTGAGCTTTTTTGCGTGTTAAGGAAACGCATGATATAAAATCGCCTTTAATATTTGTGCCTGTTTTAGTTTAGGGTACTGTAGTACATGCATTAAGTGTTCTGTACATTAAAGGGTAGTTTGTTAACAGTACTACGTACAAGGGAAGGTTTTAAAAGTCTGAATATACATGTTGAATAAATAGGTAAATATGGTGTCACTACTTCGCGGATTTTCACCTATCGCGGCCGCGTCTGGAACCTATCTACCGCGATAAACGAGGGTTCACTGTATTTCCAACTGACATACCCTTCGTTGGAAGGGTATCTGCAGGTTGATCTGGTATATGTTTGCATGTACAGCCCAAGTCCTATCAGCCTTTCTTTCTATGAAAGTCTGGTAGGAAGTTGTTGGGATTTTTGCTTTGTTTCTGTACAGATCAAGTGGTTGTCACTTTCAAGTTAGAAAATGAACCATCTAGTTTAGGTTGTAAGGGGACTTCCTAATTAAGGAGTCCTTTAATCCAACTACCCTCCTTGCCCACCCCTCTCGGTCCTGGCTTGAAAGGTCAAAAGTAAAAACTCTCCTGCTGGATAGAGGTTGTGACTATTCGCCTCAGACCCTCACCAGCTTGGTAAAAGCTCGTCATCCAACTTTTACGACCAACTCCAGCTTTTGCTAAATTAATCTCCCTAATTGAAGGAATCGGGTTTGTGTGGCTGTGAAAAATACAAATGAATTTAATTTGTGATATTTTCCACTGCAAAGTTTGAGATTTTTGTTCTAGAGAAAATGTCACAAACTCAAAAACAATCACAGTAAGAAAAAGAGTAAAGTAGAGGAAATTAAAAGTTTGACAATCATTTATTGTCACCCAAGATCCATACATTTAAATAAAAAAATTCAAAATGGAAGGTTTTCAAATTCCAGTCTTATTCAATACAGTAGTTAGTTGTTATAAACTTTTAAGAACTTATAGTCTTTTAGCTGTGAGAACTTGTTGCCTGTTTTGCGGATATTGTTATATTTATTCAGTGAAATATATTTATATTTGAAGTCATTGCAATTCTCTATATTTTATTTAGATATACTTTTAGCGCTTAAATATTTGGAAGTCTTTGGAAAAGGAGCATCAGTCTGTCTTTTGTTTGGCAACTTATTTTAGATTTAATGGAAGATTTTCTTTTATATTTTACTGCTAATTTCCTGTGTTGCCTAATTGAAATGATTTTTTTTTAGAGTACTTTGGATATTTTTGGAAAGAACCCACAAAATGAAAGTATACATTCACAGGGTTACTAAGATTATCAATTACATCATCTGCATTGTATTTTCTTAATATACAAATTGAGTGATTTTAATGTGCTTTCATTTTGAATTATTATAAGGTGCATTGGAGTTTTATTAGGTTTTGTGAACAATGCGTAAATTATACTACTACTGTACTGCATAAGCATTTTTTTGACAGTACTGTACAGTTATACTTCCTGCACAGTAATTTTAAGAGTTATCCAATTGTTTTCTCCCTAGATGTTTGGCATAAGTTTTACATTGACGTCAGTTGTGACCATGCAAGGTATGTACTGTATTGGTTTTATGATTGTGTGAAAAATAGTGAAGAGAAATCCCATTATGGCACCAGTTCCAGTATAATGATATACTTTACCAAAACACAGCTGAAAGAAAACTTACAAATTTTATGAACCATATTTGGTAATCTAAAAGTTGCATTGGTTAAACTGATTGATCAAATCAGTACTGTTGGATATAAAATCCCTCACCGCAGGCTTTGTGAATGTTCTAATATCTACAGCTTTGTAGTTGAAAGATAGAAAGGAAAAGTATATATTAAGGTAAAAATTGTAATATAGGGAAAGTAGTTTAAAAATATGCTAATTACTGTATTTAGATGTTTACTCCCACTTGCTTCTTGAGGTCATTACTTTGTACTTTCGAAAAAAATAACTCTGATGATTTCACTTGTATATGCAGTATGTTGACTTGTATATTTGTAAATGGAACAAGGGTATTCTGCAAGATTAGTTTTTTAAAGAGAAAAGGTGCTATTATTTTTTATTTATTTGGTGTGATAAAAAAAAAAAAAAAAAGTCTTCGAGAGTTACACTTTTTTTTTTCTTTGGCAATTATAGTTCCGTAGCATGGACTTGCAAAAGATTTGGCTTGTATATTTTGTTCTCCTTGAAATATGTCCTTTGGTCTTGTGTATGTTTTATAAAATTAGCAGCTTCAAAGTCTTGAATAATGCCCGGCATCTGTGATTTTGACGTGGGAGAGGTATATTTTACAAGGATTTTCATGTAGAAAGGATTTTTAATAAACAATTCATATCATATCTTTTTTTAAAATATAATGTTACCTGTGTTCATATAGTGAACGAACAACTTATTTTACAAATGTTTGTTGCAGCTTGATCTTGATATAGGGTTAGTTAGCCGAGAGGTAATGAATGGAGACAAGCTTGTATTATTCTGCCCTCTCAGTATCTTGTCACTGCAGTTCATTATCAAGACCCATTTATAGACCTGTCATTTCATGCAGAGCTGAAATAGGGAATGTTTTTAGAAGAACTGGAATGGCCGTTAAATTTGTTAACAAGGTAGTTAACGACAGGTGGCATATGTGGGCAAGTAGCCGTGAACACCCAAAGGGCTAAGACCCTTTACTTTTGCCTTCGGGCGCAACTAGTACAGACATACCGTTGTGACCTATTCATTTTGCTTTATAGAAAGTGAATCCTGGCTGTTGTTTGCATTGTTCATGGATGTGAATATGCTAGAAATTTGTATTTGCCGGCACAAGGGTGGTCGGTGCAACTGGTTTATTGGTTAAACCGAATGTAGATCCACATTCTGCATTTCTTGTTGAGGGGTATGATTGTTAGCAAGCGTCCCCAAGAGCGCAAATTGTGGCCGCCTGTGTAGTGGCTATAGTGTGCTTTGAAGGGAAGGAAGAGAGCCAAGCTTTTTCCCGGGTCTTTTTTGGAAATGCTCAAATCGACAACAAGGAAGTTTCTCGCCTTCTTCCTTTCCTCATCAAGTGCTGATGCCACTGTGGCTTCTATACATATGCCCCTGGATTGGTCCCCTGGGAGTACATGGGAGGAGCAAGGTGGTCTCGGATTGGCGTTGGCGGCCTTTTCAGGCTTTGGTGGTGTGTAGTTCCCCAGTGATCGCCTCACCCCAACGGAGGTTGGAAGTTCTCCTTTTGCCATGCATACCACCACCAACAAGTTTGACCTAAGGAAACTCAAGGTCTTGAAGGTAGACCCTTTACGTCTTTTTTGAGGGAGCTGGTAGCTAACATTACCTCTTCCCTGGTGTCCCACCTTTCCAGTGTCTCTTGTGGTGACACCTGTGATTTCAATTTGGGTACAGTGCCATCCAATGTCAGTAACCCCAGTGGTAAAATCCCCTTTGGTCCTTAAGCCCAAAAGGAATTTTAATGCCGGCTCCCGTAAGTGTGTCCGTGCTATGGAAAAAGGTTCTGGAATGGGTTAGGGCTCCGACTAAATGTGGGTGTAAGTTGGCTCCTAGGCCCCAGGTACCAATGCGTGTTGCCTCGGAGGTGTCACCCGTGAACGGACATTTTGTCACCGGACAGTTATTTGAACAGACACATCGTCGTAAGACGATTTACTGAAGTGATGCTTAGTCGAATGACCGTTTCGTCGAATAACCATTTAGACAAAAGTGTTTTGTTAAGTGTTATTGAAAATACTGGATAATTCCTAGCTTGCTGTGTTATTAAAGAAAAGACCTTGTGAGGAATAACACATACATATAATTCTGTTTAAGGTTAGCACTTCACATTTCAACAACAAATATCAACAAAACTAAAAAGAGAGGAAATGATTAGGAACTAACAATACTAAAGTCTTTATGCAATAATATGCCTAGAATTACTAAAAATAATGTCTTTACTAATGAAATGTCAAAAAAGAAAAGAAAAAAAAAGCTGATGACTGAAAACTTGAATAGACTACAGTACTTGAAATCTTTTGCACATAATTAGTAAGTTTTACTACGTTAATCTCTAAATGGCCTTTAATAGCAGTTTTCATAAATGTATACTGTATTCCATTCCAATGAAAAACCTGTGTGTGTGTGTATATATATATACAGTATAGCATATACCACACCAGTAGTTACCACCCCCTTCAACACCTCCACAGGTGTAGCAGGAGTCAGGAAGACACTGTAGGGAAAGCCCCGTTTGTCCTGGCGGAAGCAAACACATTCTCCGTTAGTGGAGCACCAGTGATGCCCAAGGAAAACCAATTTCCTTAGGATCAAGTTTCTGTTGTACAGCTACACGTAATAAGGAAATGACTACGAACAGACATGCCCCTGTCCCCCACAAAAGGCAAAAAGATGATTACAATATAATCAATATTTGCATAAAAACTTGACCTTCTTGTGGTTTTACTAGTAACCATGAGATTAATAAACATTACCTTAGGATAATTTGGCTATTCCTGAATCCTAAAAACCTACCCAAATTTTAACCACATTGCCATCCCTGCTACCTCCTATTTTATCATGACGATGGCAACACTGTCGGCTGAACCGAGAGATCAGTCACCTTCCTCGTCAGTTGTTTATGAGCAGCCAATCTGTAAACAGCTGACCGCTCTCTTGAATTTCTAATTATCCTTTTTTCCTCATTAGTTCCTTCATTCAGTTGTGTTTTTTGGTTCTTATTATAACCATTTACTTGTGTTAGTGGCATTTTGTGGCTTCCTTGTTTGGATTATCATTAATTTGGTAATTTTTTGTGTAACTGGCTCTTCTTCTACATGAGAATTACACTAAATGCAGAAGTAAAATGTGAGATTTGGTTTCTTGTTGTGATTTGTGTCATTCATGGGCCGAGAGTAAGATGACACCTTACGTTATACATCAAAAGACTTTACAACATAAGAGAGGCTTTTTCTCCCGAAGGAATGTGGCATTGAATGAAGAGATACCCCTTCCAGAACACCAACCACAGAAGACGGTACACTTGACCTGGTACATGGCAGCTGAAAATCTCCTTAGATATCCAGATATCTTTTTCACAAATTGTTGCAAAAACCCTGTCTGAAAGAGGAGATACTGGATAGTCTTCAGGTATGAAGTTGCATTGATACAACAGATGTGGAAGATGTTCACGTGTTGCTGTCTGAGTAGATCGTGTCATGGAAGGAGTTCTGTCAGGAGCTGAAGCAGGTCCGGGAACTATTCGGCATGATGCCATAGTGGAGCTATTAGGATCATTGACAGGTTTTTGAATGATCTGGCCTTGTTGAGCACCCTTCTCATCAGACAGAATGGGGGAAAAGGCATAAACATCGATGTTGTCCGTCCGTTGTTGGAATGCATCTTGCCAGACGACCTGAGAATCCAGGACTGGAGAGCAATAAAGTGGGAGTCTGTTATTCAGGGACACTGCAAAGCGATCCACCGTTAAGGAACCTCACAAAGTCAGGACTTGGTTGGCTACTAGACGATTCAAAGACCACTCGAAGCCCACGATACGGAGTTGTCTTCTGCCCATCTCAGCATCTCCACTACTAGATGGCAAAGGGGCTGCGAAAAGGTACTTCCTTACTTGTTTACATAAGCCACTACCGTGGTGTTGTTGCTCATCAACACCACTGAGTTACCCGCTAGGAAGGCTGCCCTCCCATCTAAGCGATATATATGGTGGTACCTTTCAGACTCTGACCAGAGCCCAGAGGCCATGTGGTGCTGAGTGTGGGCTGCCCACCCTTCTTTTGACACATCTAAAAAGAGCATCAATTCCGGGGGAGGAACAAAGAAGGTCGACCATTCAGTGGAGATTATCTTCTACCATCCACCACCTCAGGTCCGTACGCTGCTCGGGTCCCAAAGGGACCAGCGTATCCAGGGAGTCCTTTTGCTGAAGCCACCTGGATTTTAGCTGCCACTGAAGAGATTGTATTAAGAAGCAGCTGTTGTGAACTAGACGGACCAGGAATTTTAGATGACCTATGATGTAACCAATGCTGAGCTGGGAGAGCATCTCAGAAACACCCTCCTCAGCCTCTGGATTCTGGTATTTGATGGGAGGACTTTCTGCAGGCTGGTGTTGATGATCATTCCTAGGTATACCAGTCTCTGAGAAGGAAGCAAGGATGACTTCGAGATTTACCACAATCCCCAGATGTTGGCAAAATGTTAGGAGTTCGTCTTGTTCCAGAAGAAGGGTTGCCACTGAGTCTGCTAGAATAAGCCAGTTGTCTAGGTATCTTAGGAGATGGATACCCATTCTGTTGGCCCAGGTTGACACTAAGGTGATAACTCTCGTGAAAATGTGAGGTGCTGTCGAAAGACTGAAGCACAGTACCTTGAACTGGTATTGCCTGTTGTTGTGAATGATCCTTAGATACTTCCTTGATGACGGATGGACTGGGATCTGGAAGTATGTCTTTGAAATCCAGTGTGCACATGAAGTCCTGCGGTCTTACAGCTCATCTGACTGTGTCTGCTCTCTCCATGCTGAACGGAGATTGTAGAACAAACCAGATGCCTTTTTCACAAGAAGAGTCGACTAAAGAAGCCTGGGGATCCGTCAAGGACCTCTTGGAGAGCACCCTTTTCCAACATGGTCTGGACTTCGTCCTCGGAGGTCCAGCTTCTTCCTGGATACCTTCGTGTAGGAGCTCGATGGAACTGGATTCTGAGTCAATGGAGGGAGATATTGTGTGAATGGGACGCGATACCCCTAACAAATCACAGACTGTCTAGGGTTGGGTCCCGTGCTGCAGCCACCTCTGTTACCAGATTTGCAGGCATCTCCCCACTGGTGAGAAAGTGGGAGGATTGCCCTCCCTAGTGGAAGCGGCCTCAACTGCTACCTTTACTTCCTCTACCGCCACAATTGGATTTTTTTGAGACTTTCTCGGAGGCAGAGTTGTTCCCTAGGACCTTTGTATCGCAAGTGTTTCATACACGCTTGTACACTGCAACGGTTTTGATATTTTATCTTATCACTAGGTCTTCCCTTCACTGTTTATAGACCAACCTGTGTTATCATGCTAGCTCATGCCTTATCATGTTTGAATTTGTGACGTTCTTCCTTGCAAGTCGCTGTAGGATTGTTTAATAAAGTAAAGTTGCCTTCACCTCACCTCTTGGTTACAACCCAACTGCTTGCATGCACATTGGTGACCAGTGGAGTGACCACTCCCTCCTGCCTCTCCCTCACTGCTGTGTCTTACTGTTACATTGCCACCCCTCGAACCTGCCTCTTCGGCACACGTCGCCTCAATGAAACTGCCGCCCTTTACCAGCAAAGAAGCATTCGTCTGGTTCCAGCGTGCTTTAGTCCAGTTTCAAGGGCATTACACAGTCAAGTACCAAAGCAGACTATGTTCTCGCAGCGGTGTCCAAGGACATTTGCCTGGAAATATCCAATTGCCTTTGCGAGGAAGGGGACACCCCAATAGCGTACGATGCCCTTAAGAAATACCTCCTGGAGCAGTACTCGCCATCACCAGTTGCCCGGATAACCAAACTTTTTCAGCCCTCTCAACTACCATGGGGGACCAAAAAGCATCGCTTGCCCTCAGGGAAATGACCAATATCGCTCGCCTGCAATCTGCCACAGACGGCTCTCCTCGTAAGGTGAACTTACTTTTTGCCCCATGGGTACGATGCTTATCTGAATCTGTATGTGCTTCCATACCCGATGTCGATATTTTGCTCATGAAGGGTCTGTTGACCAAAGTTGACGCCCCTATGGACAACCACTTCACCACCTTCAAGACCTCCATCAATGCCTCAACTCCTGACGAAGATGACAACTATTCAACATCGACCAAAGCCGATGTGAATGCGGTAGGACATAGATGGCCACCGCGTGATGTGCTGGATGGCAACAAAGCCACCCACCACTCGCTCATGCCCCAACAAATGACCTCTACAGCTATTGACCGACACCCATCAGCTGCAGTTATGCTACTACCACTCCAGATTCGGGGCTCCTGTGAAAAATGTTCTAACGGTTGTTTGCGGCCAAAACACCTGTAAATAAGCCATTGTCTGGGGTGGTGGCCTCCCCTGTCACTAATCTTTTCTTTTTACATGATGCAGGTATGGGCTTGCGATTTTTGGTAGACGCGGGTGCCTGCCGTACTCTTCTGCAAAAGCTACACTCCAGGACACGACGTAGTCTGTTTAAATGTGCCTGGTAGCTGCCAACAGATCTGTGATCCCCACCTACGTTAACGAGTACCTATCATTACGGTTCGGAAGCGTGAAATATCACTGGAAGTTTCTCATTGCTGACGTCACATTGCCAATCCTTGGTGCGGATTTCCTCTTGCATTACCACCTCCTGGTTGATGTCACTCACTGATGGGTAGTCAACGCATATTCTTACTGGTCCACACCTCTTCAACCCACCCCTCCGACCACACTCTCCACATCAGCGCACCCACGGATGCCTACGCCCACCTCCTCATGTCATACCCAGAAGTCTTCTGCCCATGGTTCCAGCCAAACGCCCACAGTTCGCGCCAAACACGGTGTTTATTATTATTATTATTATTATTACTAGCCAAGCTACAACCCTAGTTGGAAAAGCAAGATGCTATAAGCCCAAGGGCTCCAACAGGGAAAAATAGCCCAGTGAGGAAAGGAAATAAGGAAATAAATAAATGAGAATAAATTAACAATATATATATATCATTCTAAAAACAATAACAGCGTCAAAACAGATATGTCCTATATAAACTATTAACAACGTTAAAAACAGATATGTCATATATAAACTATAAAAAGACTCATGTCAGCCTGGTCAACATAAAAATATTTGCTCTAACTTTGAACTTTTGAAGTTCTACTGATTCAACTACCCGATTAGGAAGATCATTCCACAACTTGGTAACAGCTGGAATAAAACTTCTAGAATACTGTGTAGTATTGAGCCTCATGATGGAGAAGGCCTGGCTATTAGAATTAACTGCCTGCCTAGTATTACAAACAGGATAGAATTGTCCAGGGAGATCTGAATGTAAAGGATGGTCAGAGTTATGAAAAATCTTATGCAACATGCATAATGAACTAATTGAACGACGGTGCCAAAGATTAATATCTAGATCAGGAATAAGAAATTTAATAGACCGTAAGTTTCTGTCCAACAAATTAAGATGAGAATCAGCAGCTGATCACCAGACAGGAGAACAATACTCAAAACAAGGTAGAATGAAAGAATTAAAACACTTCTTCAGAATAGATTGATCACCAAAAATCTTGTAAGACTTTCTCAATAAGCCAATTTTTTGTGCAATTGAAGAAAAGACAGACCTAATGTGTTTCTCAAAAGTAAATTTGCTGTCGATAATCACACCTAAAATTTTAAAAGTCATACAAATTTAAAGAAACATTATCAATACTGAGATCCGGATGTTGAGGAGCCATCGTCCTTGACCTACTTACAAGCATACTTTGAGTTTTGTTAGGATTCAACTTCATACCCCATAATTTGCACCATGCACTAATTTTAGCTAAATCTCTATTAAAGGATTCACCAACCCCAGATCTACATTCAGGGGATGGAATTGATGCAAAGAGAGTAGCATCATCTGCATATGCAACAAGCTTGTTTTCTAGGCCAAACCACTTGTCATGTGTATATAGTATGAAAAGTAATGGGCCAAGAACACTACCCTGAGGAACACCGGATATCACATTCCTATACTCGCTATGGTGCCCATCAACAACAACTTGAGATCTATTACTTAAAAAATCAATAATAATGCTAAGAAACGACCCACCCACTCCCAACTGTTTAAGTTTGAAAACAAGGGCCTCATGATTAACACGGTCAAATCCAGCACTAAAATCAAGGCCAATCATACGAACTTCCTGACCACAATCAAGGGATTTTTGTACAGCATCACATGCTCCAAGCCCTCTACGAAAACCAAATTGCAAACTAGGGAGTAGATGATTACCTTCAGCAAACCTATTAAGACGTTTTGCTAGAAGACGTTAAAAAACTTTAGATAATATGGGAGTTATGGAAATTGGGTGGTAATCAGTGGGACTTGAGCTACCACAAACACATTTACATAGAGGAGTAACATTTCCAATTCTCCAAGTGTTAAAAGCTCCTCTTTGTGCTAACTTGCGCAAAATATCACCATATCAAGACAATGTGGCTCCAGTTTTCACCAGATTCAGGCGTATGGCACCGGATTGTTTGGTGGCTGTTCACTGAATTGGAAAAAAATGGGCCTTTGCCGAAAGGACTGCAGCCTATGGCTGTCACCCTTACACATCGGTGCATCTAGCACTAGCAGCCCTAGGAAGCTAGTCCTCAATTTTGGAGTTCTGATCCTTGTCCACCCACGAGCTCTTAATTGTAGTATCTCGAGGTGGGTCATGTCGGAATCATGTCTGGAGGAGGATGGCATATCTTGCCGATGTTACCGCAGCTGCAGAAGAGGGTACCACAAATTTGCCTGGAACATCTGGTCGCGCTGTGCTTGGGGTCCGTCTTTGAATCTCTGCTCTCCCTCCAGGGAGTAAGGAACTCCTCGATCAGTGAAGGTCTAAAGTCCTCCCTGTGTCCACTGGAATCTGGGTCGTCTCTAGGAAAAGGTGCTGACGGTGACTGGTCCGCACTCTTGGTTGTGGCATTCTGCTCAGGCAGCACAATCTCGTTGGGAAAGAGGCGATAGGTGGACGTTAGAGAGATCTCCGTAGATCACGAACTCTGGCTTGTATGGGGTGAAGGGTGTCTCCCCGGGGAGGAGTAGTGTTCCTCTGTCTCCTCTTATTCTTTATAGTCAGAACAGGGGTCATTTGCACATGTGAAAAGTCCTGCTGGACTGACCCTGCAGTTCCCCATAGGTACACCATTTTCTTGAGGAGACGATTATCCAACATGGTAGGTCCCAGGAAGGCTGTGGCATCGTAGGTCTACGTCTGGGGTCAGATCGTAGTTCTTGAAGAGACTGTCTTCTCAAGGGTGATCTTGAGCATGCTGGTGTAGGTCACTGCCAGCTGTTTACTAGAAGGAGCAGCTCCCAAATTAGCCAAACTCACCGCCTTCACCAACATGTCAAACCGCGGAACCTCATTCTCGAAAGATTGAATTGGGAAGGACTTCTCACTGGGGAGGCTACAAGGTAGAGAATGCCTCCTGGGCGTTGGTGGTTTAGGTACTAGAAAAAGAGAGGAGAGAGGTCACTTATCTGGCTGTGTTGGAACTGGCATGGCCTCACATACTGATCTAGCATATCTCGGTGAGGGCGCATCATAGGAGCTGGCTCGCGTGCTGATCTATGTGATCATGGAGAAGGCGCTCAGAAGGGCATTCACACATGGAATAGTGATCGGGCGCAGAATATAGCAATCACATGTATACTGTAGGTCGCGCTCGTACGAGGGTGGTCACGAGTGCGCGTTGTATATCGCGCTCAAGACAATGAAGAGGCTCACGATCACATATGGACTGTCTGGGAGCGTAGCAATTATCTGGTGAAGAACGACATGCAGAAGCGCACTCACGAGTAGATGGAAGGTCTCGATCTTGCTGACAATGTGCATCAGGGTTGCATAAAGAGTAAAAGTGCACGGGAGACTGGTCACTCGAAGACGCGTGAAGGCGCGCAGATGGCAGATCACGCGCTGGCGAGCTCTTGGACCAATAACGAGGAGAATGTTGATCGCGAGGGTCATCATGGGTGTACCTTCTGCTGTAGAGTGAGGGTGAGCGCTAGAATGTGCGGTCTGAGCTCGGGAGACGAAGGCATGTGGGTTCCCCTAGGGGAACGGCGAGGACTCCTAGACTCAGACACAGCAACAGGCCGAAGAGACAATGGCATGCATCTAACTTGCAAGAGGTGAGCAGCCTCTGTAGGCGTCACGCTCTGAAGGGCTAGGCGAGGCAGTGCAACGACCTGACGAACCACGTGGCGGGGACCACTCAGGGGAGGACCTCACCTGCAAATGGGAAAGGTGACTACCCAGAGTAACAGGAACATGCTTTGGACCTTGCTCCCCTACGCAGGCTGAGTGAACTCGGAACAAGGGGAAGCACAGTCTTTGGTGGCAGGCAAAGGTGGAGAACTCGGGCCTATTATTATTATTATTATTAAATGCCGAGCTACAACCCTAGTTGGAAAAGCAGGATGCTATGCAGAACATCGCTGGCAGCAGAAACGGGGAACTCCTCTGGCACAAAACCTTTGGAGCCCCTCGGAAGGGATTGAACTCCAGCTCTGAAAAAGACGGGGTTTGCTTCCTCTCTGCTCCCAGCTGCTGCAGCTCGACAAGGCCTTCCTTCGACGGGACCAGCAACACCAAGCAAAGGCTAAATCTGTAATAAAAGATCATAAATTGAGAAGGAATCCTCCCCCCTCCCCGAGGGAAAAGGTGGCCGCTAGAGGATGCGACAACGTCCTTGAACCCAAAGGTTTTCCTGGGGTTAATTGGTCAACACTCCTGTTCAATTGGTCCCTGGAGGAAACTAAGTGAGCAGTAGCTTTGGGGAAGGAATCAAGGAGTTAAAGAAGTAGTCCGAGGTTTCTTCAACTTTGGGGGAAATCCCGAAGGAGATAAATCCCTCTTAGACTACTTCTTATGCTGCCGTCCAAATCTCTCCCACTGGGAAGATGACTACTCCCAGCATTCCTCGCAGTTGTCGTCCTGTGTACAAGATCGCCATTAACAGGCTGGACACAACAACGGGGTGTGTGTGTGTGTGTGTGTGTGTGTGTGTGTGTGTGTGTGTGTGTGTGTGTGTGTGTGTGTCATCCTTGACCGAGGACATGAAGGTGCCGCATTTACACCCCTCAGGTGCTGCACATGTCTGCATGATAACCTAAGAAGAAAAGCAGTCACACCTTAAAAGAGAAAATCAAAACAGCGTTAGTCAAATGGCAGTCAGAATTGGGAGGGTAAGACACACAACGTCCGCTTTCAGCTGAGCCAAAAGATAAAAGTGATGAGCAACACTGGTATGTGTGTGTTAGCGGCGTAGCTGCTACTACCCCTGCTAACCAGCAGTTGCTTAGTTACACCTTCCTAAAAGTTTTATGGCTAGTCTTCCAGCTTTGCCAAAAGTATATCCCTAATAAAAAACGAAAGGATTTGTATTTATTGTTGAGAAAATTTCATCAACAAAATTCCAATTTCATTTAATTTATTCATGTTTACCAAGACACAACTGCATGCCTGCACTCTTATCCATTTATTCTGGAAAGGAAAAGCAAAGGTTAAAACTGCCAAAATTTGAGAAGCAGCAAGAGTGTGAATTACTTGCAGCGAGGTTAAAAGTGCTAGTTTTACCGACTGCCACCCATCCCAGTATTATAATTACCTTGTTAAGTTTTAACGGCAGTTACAACTATGCTGAATTCCTATTCCTATTACAGGACAAAAGTTTGTATTCGTGTAGGAACAAATAAATGATATCTAGTCAGGGTTATTAACATTTCCTAAACATATTGTTAGGCTCTTGTAATGTAATACTGTAACAGCAATTAAAAAAAGTGTAACTCTGGGATAACTCTTAGAAAAACTAGCTTGAAATTTTATATTTAACAATAAGAAAAATTTCAGAAAAGTACAATTACTGATAAGTTTGTTTACTTGGACCAGCTCTTTTCTTGAATGATTTTCAAGAAAATGATAACTTCACTACTATTATTTAAAATGTGCAGATGACCCTAACAGGTGATACAGTTGATACTACCTACAACATAAGTTTCTGCAGAATAAAACACATTTATGAAAAATCAGACATATATTAAAATACATAAAGAAGTGTCATTATATAAATCTATTGTATTTAATTATTATTCATGGAATGCTATTAGTATGGCTAACAGTCAAAGACCATGGTCATTTTTTTATTTTTAAAAATTTGTCTTTCCTGAATTAAATGAAAAAAAAAAACTTTAAAAGGCTAAGTTAGTGACTTGGAGATCTCATGGAAAGTTGAATTTCCAAAGTAATTCTTAATATACTGAGGTCTCTAAAATTGAAACAAGAATACCTAAATGACTAGTGATATTTCTTATTGTTACGTATAAATTCATTCACATGGTGCAAGTGAAGATATTCTATAAAAATAGTCTGTTTTCCAGGCAGTCAAACATTGAGTAAAGTTGCACTGAATGGCATTCTCCTAGTTCTTTCTAATTGGACATCCAAGCTGTTACCTTCTACAATTTCAGAATATTAAATTTTTCAGTCAAGATCAGGTCCTACTGAAATACCATAAGAGGTCAGAATAGATTTGGTGGTTATCAATTTACTGTTTACTGTACAGTAATAAAATGAATGAAGGCTGCCATAGAAAATGGGTAAAATAATGAGTGCTAGCGCTGACTAGGTTTTTAACAGACTTCAGTAGCTCAACAACATGTGTGGATTTAGAATGATTGTGATAACAGCATTATGATACCAATTATCAAGTAGCTAAGACTATTTCTCAATGGTCAGAAAATTTTGTTTTAATTGAGAAGTGAAGTAGCATAGCAATAAGGTAAGAGTTTTAGAGATGAAAATACAATTAGGGTTAAATGTCTTATGTATTCAGCATAAAGTTGGCAGTAATATAGTCGCATGACTACAATATCCATCTTTAGTAAAATAGGCAAACATCTGAATGCTTGCACAGCCTGTTTTTACAAAAATAAAGGGTTTCTTCAGCTAAGGCACCATATGCAATGACATCAAATTCCATATAAAATGCACATATCACAACGGAGAATCTCAGTTACTAATGTCATTCACGGCTATTGTCAACACTTACAGTGTCAACCATTTCAACGTTATTTTCAGTTTTCCTTGGCGTTTGCTAAATGTCTCTTTCGAAGGTTTCTGATGCTATTTAGACAATCTTCCTCTTGTTTCTGAAGTTCTTTCCTTCCTATCAAGTATACTGGGAAGAGAAATGAAATCATCAGTTAACGAAAATATCCCTGAATTCAGAAAATGGAAATAAAACTGATTTAGCATGCCTAATACAGTAAAGAAGCAAACAATGAATATGCATACAGGCTGTATTTAAAAATTACATAGGAATATTGGTCTGATTAATATATGTAAAAGGGTAAATCATTTTTATGGGACTTAATATTTCTCTTTTGAAAAAAAATAATTGAATTTTACCCAAGATCCATTCCTATGATTATATGTACAATATCTCAAGTCTTTTAGAGTGTTGAACTTTCATTTCATTTTACATGTGCTTATAATTCAAATGTTACACAGGAACTAATGTTAAATGTAAATTTTTAATAATATTCAGTTCAATCAGATGAGCATTTCATTTAGTATTACCATCAGCCCTCCACATCCATGGGTTCTTTCTTTGTGATTTTGGTCTTTCGTGACACAGAGAACCGTATAACCTATTAAATGAAAAAATCACATTCGCGGGTTTGCAAGAAATAATCTCATGGCGCGACGATTTTAAACAAACCAAGCTCCTTAGCACCCAGGATGCTTTGTGCCACTTCTCTCTCCGCTCAGCACAACATCCCATCTTTTGCCAACTCGGCCTCAGTCTTGCATCGTTTCTCCTAGCGTGTGCATCTCCTGCTTTGGTCTTTTTGAGCAGAATCACGTTTTGATATAAAAAAGTGATATATTTGTACACAGTAGTACACACTCCTGTAGTGTGTTTATATTTACCGGGTAATGTTCTGTGGATGTGTGATTCCCTAAATGTACACTTAATATCAAAAATTTTAAGTAATTTTTATTTTTCAATATTAAACTTACCCGATAATCATGTAGCTGTCAACTCCGTTGCCCGACAGAATTCTACGGGAGGGATACGCCAGCTATCACTATACTAGAAGGGGGTGTACTCACAAGCGCCACCTGTGGCCAGGTACTACAGTACTTGTTGTTGACGCCACCTCACTTTTTCCTCTGTCGTGCTTCCGGCAAGACGTTCTTGGATACGCTTATGATTTTGGAGTATTGTTCACGGTTTGGTGAAGTATTTCTCTAAAATTTGCAGCTATTCGCTATACTAGAAACTTCTATATTAGCTTAGTTAGCTTTTGGAATTAATTTAATTATGGTGACGAAGAGAGTATGAACTCTCTTTCACCTTTAAATGGCCGACCCTTCCCTTAGACGGAAGTGTTGGTGTCTAAGAGAGTATAGACTCTCTTTCTTAATTTTGCTTAACAAAAGTTATAGATTTATTTTATATCTCTCCGCCTTTTATAGGCCTCTTCGATTAACTTCCTTTTATTATAAAATTATTAAAATTAATTTTTATATATTCGACCTTTCCTAATGGTAGGCGGTCTTTTCTTTTACCGAGGTTAAAGGTTGTGAGCAGTTGTTGACGTTTCAGAACGTTCAACTTGCGCTCTATCGTTACGATAGAGAGAGAATTTTCACGGTGTCACGTTGCAGTAAGAGTAACCGTGTCTAGCGTTTTGTTCATTCTTTCTTAACTTAATGGTTTTAATTCTACAAAGGAACTTTTCATTTTGGGAAATATTTTCCTTTAACAATAATATGTGTTAACGATATATATAATTGGGCTCTTCTCTCAGGTTCTAAGTCAAGAGAGAGAGAGAGAGAGAGATAGAGACGGAGGGAGAAAGAGGAGGATAAACGTTTCGTTCAAGCGAGTAACGTTGTTATCGTTTTTGCTCTTCTCCCTAGTCTCTTTAGGGGAAGAAGGTAAACGTTTCTAGAGTTTTTCTTGTTCTCAAGCTTTATGCGGTGAGAGATTTTAAACGTAGTTTATTTGATCTAGTGTTTAGTCTCTTTCCAGCCACTGAATTATTTATCTTTCATTAGATTTTTCTGTTACATTGTAATTCTGTTTTCGCAATTACTAACTTTTGAGAAAGGATAGAATTGCGTGTTTCAGGTACAAACCACTTAAAGTTTCGAGTTCAGTGAAATAAGTGCAAACAGAAAATCAAAAGTGATAAGTGATTAGCGCAAAGTGTGTCAGTGTTGTGCGTGAGGGTACTTCTGTGCGTGCCAGTCGTCCTCCCAGTCCGGGACCTCTTGCAAGCTCCCAAGCCCAGGGGAGAAGCAATGTCGAAGGGCAAAAGGGTTCGGCAGGCCTTGATCGGCGCACAGAAGTATCCTCGGTGGTTGCGGGCGTGTCTTAAGAGACCGTCACTCCCACCCGCAGACGATTGAGCCCTTATTTTGCTCGTCTGCAGAAGAAATTTCGGGGAGAAAACGCTGGTCTCAGGTCTCAAGACCTCTTAAACGTAAAGTCCAGACCTATGCCAGACGTACGAAGTTAGAGTTCAACAACCCGGATGCAGTCATTGGGTTAGCTCTGACTCTCCTCAGTCTCAGGTGACTGCACACCTCCTAAGAGAGGTAAGGCGATGCCACAACAGACCTTATCGTCTGTTGATCCCAAGACGACTTTGCTGCAGTCCATGCAGTCGCAGCTTGGGGTCTTAATGCGTGAGTTTCAGGCTGAGAAGGTTACACCTCCTCCTGCGAACGCTCCGCCTCTCCGCAGTCCAGTCTGCCAGGCGTACGAAGTTGAGGTTCCTCAGGCTACCTTACCGCGTTCTGAGTTGCCAGTTACCAGCGGTGTGCAGCAACCTCCGCCTCCTCCTGCGAGAGCTCCGCCTCACCGCAGTCCAGTCTGCCAGGCGTACGAAGTTGAGGTTCCTCAGGCTACCTTACCGCGTTCTGAGTTGCCAGTTACCAGCGTTGTGCAGCAACCTTAACCTTCCTTAAGGCAACCTCAGCAATGGGAGCAGGAGTCTTATGCCTTACTTCCTCCGCTTCCGCTTGCGGTTCCACCAGCGAGGCAACAATCTCTTGAGGTACGACAACCTCTTCCATCAATGAGGCAGCCACCTCAGCACTCGCTGCAGCTTAGGCTAGCTCCTCAGGAACCTCAACTCGCGAGACAAGAACTGCGTTCTGCGCAGCCGCTATCTCAACTCTCGCAGCTCACACCTCAGGAACCTTAACTCGTTCCTCAGGAACCTGCTACTGCGCATCCGCAACCATTACAGCAAGCGCAACTCTTGAGGCAGCAACCTCATGCTATGAGTCAGCCACCTCAACGCATGCATCTGCCACTTTCTCCTCAACTTGAGAAATAACAAATGACAATAATAACACCTCATTACTTTCATAACTTGCATTTGTAATCATATACATGTATGCCTACACAAACATTATGATAATGGAGGTTATTTGTCTTACTTTTATAAAAATATATATGTATTCCTTGCAATATATTTTTAACAATATCGCAAAATATGGCAAAAATATCTTCAAAACAAAAATGAATCATGAGTTATGAATGTAAGGTAAATATTATGTTGATATTAAAACCCCATGCAAGCATGCATGAAGCACTCTAGCACTGGTCATGGAATTTCTGAGAAATGTTAAACGCCATGCAACACGCTCTGCTTACCTTACAGCATGCTCTACATACAGCATGCTCTGCATACAGCATGCTCTGCATACAGCATGCTCTGCATACAACATGCTCTGCATACAGCATGCTCTGCATTCAGCATGCTCTGCATACAACATGCTCTACATACAGCATGCTCTGCATACAACATGCTCTGCATACAGCATGCTCTGCATTCAGCATGCTCTGCATTCAGCATGCTCTGCATACAACATGCTCTGCATACAGCATGCTCTGCATACAACATGCTCTACATACAGCATGCTCTGCATACAGCATGCTCTGCATACAGCATGCTCTGCATACAACATGCTCTGCATACCTTACCGCATGCTTCTCAGTCATACATCTTTGGTTGTTGCCAACTCACTAGACTGTCAAGCAGTTTCATAATGTTGCCTTCTAGTCTGCTGCTTTTGCACCATTGAAACCCTCACTGAGAGAACTTAACTTTTCTCGGATATGGTCCCTGTAGATGAGAAAGTGCTTTTCTCCCTCCTTCTGATATTCCCTTGAGGACTCTGTCATTTGGAGAGGAGCCTTTAGCTGCGTAGCCTCCTATGGACTTTTATTTAAGCATAACATGCTTCCAGGGAAGGTAATGGTTCCACTTCAGTCACTAACCCCGTCTGTTACCACACCTGCTCCCATAGACCTTGAGCTGTGTTGCAAGACATGCAGTCCAAGCTTAGTCCTTGTTAAAGGATTTTTTGTTTACGGAGTCAGTGTGTCACTGGGAAGACGTTCAACAACCAGCAGAAGTGACTTGTTGTGACGCAGTGCGGCAACCTCAGCAACCCGATAAGGAGTTGTCTGTACGACCCAGACAGTCTAGACAGCTTCGGGTTGTCACTGTACTTCCTCGCTTCCCCATGGTTGACAGTTCACAGACTGTGCAGCAGTACCATGATCTTGTGTCCGGCTCCGTCAGACGACTGGCTTTTAAGAGCTCCCACAAGTCGTCGCTGTCTGGAGATTCTCAGATGGACTATGGATCTGACCAAGGAACTGGGCCTCCTGGTCAATTTTGAGGAGTCTCAGCTCATCCCATCCCAGACCATTGTCTCCCTGGGTATGGATCTTCAGAGTCGAGCTTTTCGGGCTTTTCCGTCGGCCCCAAGGATCTTCCAAGCCCTAGAATGCATCCAGAGCATGCTGAGAAGGAACCGATGCTCAGTCAGGTAGTGGATGAGTCTAACAGGGACACTTTCATCGCTGGCCCTGTTCATCGTGTTAGGGAGAATCCACCTCCCCCCCTTCAGTATCATCTAGCTGCTCACTGGATAAAGGACATGACGCTAGAGACGGTCTCAGTTCCTGTTTCCGAAGAGAGGAGGTCTTCTCTCGCGTGGTGTAAGAACAGCTTTCTTCTCAAGGAAGTCTACCTTTGGCTGTTCAGAAACCCGACCGCCGTCTCCTCTCGGACACATCAGACACGGGCTGGGGTGCGACTTTGGACGGACAGGAATGATCGAGAACATGGAATCAGGAGCAAAGGACACTTCACATCAATTGCAGGAGTTGTTGGCGGTTCTTCTGGCCTTGATAAACTTCAAGTCCCTCCAGCTTAACAAAGTGGTGGAGGTGGACTCTGACAACACCACAGCCCTGGCTTACACCTTCAAGCAGGGAGGGACTCTTTCGTGAAGTTGTTCTAGATCGCAAGGGACCTCCTCATCTGGTCTAAAGATCGAAAGCTCACGCTGGTAACGAGGTTCATTCAGGGCGGTATGAATGTCATGGCAGATCACCTCAGCCGGAAGGGTCAGGTCATCCCCACAGAGTGGACCCTTCACAAGAATGTTTGCAGCAGACTTTGGGCCCTGTGGGGTCAGCCAACCATAGATCTGTTCGCTACCTCGATAACCTAGAGACTCCTATTGTATTGTTCTCCGATTCCAGACCCAGCAGCAGTTCACGTGGATGCTTTTCTGCTGGATTGGTTCCATCTCGACCTGTATGCATTCCCGCCGTTCAAGATTGTCAACAGGGTACTTCAGAAGTTCTCCTCTCGCAAAGGGACACGGCTGACGTTGGTTGGCTCCGCTCTGGCCCGCGAGAGAATGGTTCTTAGAGGTACTGCAATGGCTGGTCGACATTCCCAGGACTCTTCCTCTAGGAGTGAACCTTCTACGTCTACCTCACGTAAAGAAGGTACACCCGAACCTCCACGCTCTTCGTCTGACTGCCTTCAGACTTTCGAAAGACTCTCAAGAGCTAGGGGCTTTTCGAAGGAGGCAGCCAGAGCGATTGCCAAAGCAAGGAGAACATCCACTCTCAGAATCTATCAGTCTCTAGGGGAAGTCTTCCGTAGCTGGTACAAGACCAATGCAGTTTCCTCAACCAGTACCACTGTAACCCAGATTGCTGACTTCCTGTTATATCTAAGGAAAGTAAGATCCCTTTCAGCTCCTACGATCAAGGGTTACAGAAGTATGTTGGCAGCGGTTTTCCGCCACAGAGGCTTGGATCTTTCCACCAACAAAGATCTACAGGACCTCCCTAGGTCTTTTGAGACCTCAAAGGAACGTCGGTTGTCCACTCCAGGCTGGAATCTAGACGTGGTCCTAAGGTTCCTTATGTCATCAAGATTTGAACCTCTCCAATCAGCCTCTTTTTAGGACCTCACATTAAAAACTCTTTTCCTCGTGTGCTTGACAACAGCTAAAAGAGTAAGTGAGATCCACGCCTTCAGCAGGATCATTGTTTTCACATCTGAAACGGCTACATGTTCCTTGCAGCTCGGTTTTTGCTAAACGAGCTTCCT
>NC_090738.1:111088371-111178506 GCF_036898095.1 Palaemon carinicauda
TAAGGAAGTGCTCAGACCTCTGATGTCATGGGGCTTGGGAGTACCTGGCAAGGCTAGTCCCTCCTCCTTGTAGGCCCTGGCAATAACTTGTCTCAACCAAAAGGATATGGTATTCTTCGATACCTGCTTCTTTGTAACACCTGTAGAGACGAAAAGGCTCTTGATGCCTGGCCGGAGATATGCAGTCCTCTCAAGGTATTTCCTAATGGCACGGACAGGGCATAACCTCAAATCCTCAGGATTCCCAGTCCTAGGAATAGCTGGCAGAGAGAACCCCTCGAATTTAGGATCCCAGACTGCTGGGTTCTGGGTTTTCGCCACGAACGAAGGGACGAACTTGAAAAAGATCTCTCTCCACCCCTTCGAATGAGAGACGTCATAAGACAGCCCATGGATCTCACCTACCCTTTTCGCAGAGGCCAAGGCCAACAAAAAGACAGTCTTGAGAGTGAGATCCCTGTCTACAATATAATTCATTGGTTCGAACGGGGAGCTACTTAACATCTTCAGGACCCTAGCTAAGTCCCACTGAGGCACCCTAACAGTTTGAGGGGGGCAGGACTGTTCAAAACTCCTGACAAGCATAGAGATGTGTCTAGAGGAGCCGAGGTCGATGCCCTTCAGAAGGAAGACTTGACCCAAGGCTGCTCGTACTCCTTTTATAGCTGAGATTGACATCCCTATCTCGTCTCTGAGATATACTAGAAAGTCTGCGATATCTGGGACTGAGGCTTTGAGGGGTTTGATGCTCTTCGAAGCGCACCACTTCGTGAAAGAGGCCCATTTCGCTTGGTAGACCGCTGCCGATGACCTTCTTAGGTATCGTGACATCCTCTTAGCCGTTCCTGACGAATATCCTTCCTTCCTCGGGAGGCGCTCGATAGTCTCCAGGCGTGAAGGCGTAGAGACTGTGGGTTGTCGTGGAACCTGAGAAAGTGTGGCTGTTGTAGAAGATCTGGCCTGTCGGGGAGTGGCCACGGAGGATGGCTTGTCAGGTCTTTTAGGTCTGCAAACCACTCCCTCTCCGGCCACCAGGGCGCTACCAAAGTCATCCTTAAATTCCGGGCAGCCCTTACTCTGTTGAGCACTTGCCTGATCAACGTGAAGGGGGGAAAAGCGTACACGTCTAGGTTGTCCCACTTGTGCTGAAAGGCATCCTCCAAGGCTGCCTTTGGGTCTGGGACAGGAGAACAATACACGGGGAGTTGTGCGTTCAGCTTGGTTGCAAAGAGGTCCATCACCGGGGAACCCCACCGTTGAATGATGAGCCTGGCTACTTCTGGGAGGAGGGACCACTCTGTTCCTACTATCTGACCCATCCTGCTGAGACCGTCGGCAAGGACGTTCTTTTTCCCGGGGATGAACCTTGCCAATAACACTATCTGGTTCGCCTCCGCCCAATCCAGGATCTCTAGGGCGAGATCGCACAACTCCCTTGATTTTAGGCCTCCTTGCTTCTTTATGTACGCTACCACTGTGGCGTTGTCGCACATCAACACCACAGTGTTTCCCCTTAGTAGATCGATGAAGTGCAGGCAAGCTTTCTGGACTGCCTTCAACTCTAGGACATTGATGTGTAGGCCTTTCTCCCCGTCCATCCAGGTTCCTCTCGCCGTCCCGTTGAGGAGATGGGCTCCCCATCCCTGGTTGGAGGCGTCTGTGAATAGGAGCATCTCGGGAGCCTCGGTCGCGAAGGGCATCCCCTTGAGCATGTTCGACCGGCAATGCTACCATTCCAGGGAGGGTATTGTGTTTTACAGGACTGGAATTAATTTCTGGGGCGAGTCCAGTTGGTTCCAGAAGTTCTTCAGGTTCCATCGGACGGCCCTGAGTCTGAGTCTCCCCTGGGGAACCAGTTTCTCCAATGACACCAGATGACCTATTAGCCTTTGCCAGTCCTTCGCCCTCCTGGGTTGCCCCGACAGAAAAGGGAGAGGGCTCTTCATTAGATTGCTTACCCGCTCCTCTGATGGAAAGGCTTTCACTAGTAGGGAATCCAGTGTCATTCCCAAATAGGTCATTCTGGTGGAGGGAGATAGGTTCGATTTTTCTGGGTTGATCATGATACCCAGACCCTTGCAAAACTGGAGAAGTTTTATACCCTGCTCCTTCAAAACGTCCTCTGAGGAGGAAAGAAGCAACCAGTCGTCCAGGTACCGGATGAGGCGAATGCCTCGCTCGTGAGCCCACACCGAGACTGTCGTGAAGACACTCGTGAATACCTGGGGAGCTGTCGACAACCCGAAGCAGAGGGTCTTGAATTGCAGGATCTGGGTACCCCATTTCACCCGGAGAAACTTCCGGCTTGAGGGGTGGACCAGGATTTGGAAGTATGCGTCCTTGAGGTCTATGGTTATCATGTAGTCTTTCTCCCTCAAGGACAGCAAGACCGACTTCGGAGTGTCCATTTTAAAATCTGTCTTTCGCACAAACTTGTTGAGAGCTGACAGGTCTATCACCGGTCTCCACCCCCCCGTCGCCTTTTCTACCAGGAACAGTTGGCTGTAGAAACCTGGTCCTGGGTGCAGGACCTCCTCCATGGCGCCCTTCCCCAACATTGTGGACACCTCTTCTTGAAGGGCCGCCCTCTTCAACGGGTCCTTGGGTGCCAGCCACTCCGACAGGCTGGCCGGAATTAAAGGCGGGGGTTCCGTTAAGAACGGTAGCCTGTACCCCTCCTTCAGTACGGATACTGTCCAGGGCTCTGCTCTGTGAGCCTTCCATGCTTGCCAATGTAGTCTGAGGCATCCTCCAACCTGAGACTTGGGCAGGAGTAGGGGGCCTCCCACTCTACTTCCTCCTGGAGGAGTGGCCTGAATGGCCTCTCCTGGAGGCAGAATACCCTGTTCTAAACGAGGCAGACGCTGCTGGAGCTCCTCTACGGGGGGGGCTGTGGCGCTGAAGCCCACGAGGAAGAAGGGGCTTCTCTCCTCGTCAGGTTAGGCAGGGCCTGAGAAGTAGAGGGCCCGTCTGATGCTGATCTCTTGTAGGGGGGCCTCCTTACCGGTTGAGGCCTGGGAGCGTTCACTTCCTTTCGTTTAGCCACCTTCTCCATAATCTCTTCTAGGTCTTTCAAGGGGAACATGGAGTCACCCCACACAGGAAGGCTCCTCATGGCCCTCGCCTCCCTGTCTGGGACCTTCCGGGAAAGCTTCGCCAGAATAGTGTCCCTTTTGCGAAGAACCCAATTCGCTGACAGGGCAAGGGACTGATACGTAAGGAACTTCAGGGTCTTGCCCCCTGAGATGATAAGTTCCCTCAGGAGGTTTTGCTGCTCCGGGTCCGTTAAGTCATATGTGGCTTGAACACCTACCAGTGTGGAAGCCCACCAGTCCAACCAAGCGGAGACGTGCACCAATTCTTTCGACATCTCCTCCATCATCGCAGCTTCCAACTGCGAAAAGCAAATCGGGGCTGAAGAGGCTCTGTCCTCCGGGGCACCCTGTCCCAGAACGTCGAGGGCAGGCTCCCGGTCGTTGTCCCTCTGGCACATAGAACCTACTCTGTGTCTTGAGCCCTTGGAGCAACTTCGAGGAGCTCTGCGTTTTGGGAGCTTCGGCATTGCCTGCCACAACTCTATCAACATGAGCCCGTCCCAGGACGAGATCTCGGGCCACAGGCAGGGCCAGGGAGGTTTTCTGTTGGACGGGTGCCTGCATCAAGCGGGTCAGGCTGGACCTCCAGTAGTCCTCATCGGTTGGGACCGGTTCCTCAATCCGATGATGCCTTCGAATCAGGCCTATAACCTTCCGATAGGCCGAGTCCTCGGTCGGGGAACCTTCTCTACCGTCATCAGTACCTTCCGCCTGATCCCGAGGAGCCGGGTCACCGGGCACTCCCACCGGGCGCTTCGGTTCTGGAACAACAGGCACTCCCCTGCGGTGGTACCGGTCTTCCCCGGCGGGAACCTCCGCACCAGGTTCAAGGGTCAGAACTGGCATCGCCGTGCCGGCGAGGACTACCGTTCGTGAATTCTCTCTGGGGGACGAGGACGCGGATCTCGTGGGCTGACCCGACGGAGGGAACCGTTCCTTTAAGTCCGAGGGCCGAACCAGCTGTGCTGATTCGGCCAGGCTGCCCGTACGGAAGCACGGTTCCCCCCGCTGGGCGGGGTGAACCGGAAGCTTCGCGGACTTACGCCTGCCTGAAGCGGCCTTCTCACATTTCTCCCTGCGAGGGTCATATCTGCGTCTGGAGGATGGCCTTCGTGGCGAGAAATCCCTGGACTGCCGGTCCGGGGAACGCTGCAACTCAGACTTACGGGGAACGAAGACCCAATCACCATCGGGGGACCTACTCCTCCAGTACTTCCTCCGCGGAGAGCGGGACCGTTTTCTACTGAACCTCGAACGGGATCTTGAGCGGGAACGCCTGCTCCTGGACCGCTCCCTCCGTCGCCAATGTCTCCTCCTCGTTTCCTCTTCTGAAGAGAACGAAGCCCCACCATCTGAAGAGCCCGACGAAACTGTACCACCCGAACGACAGGCAGAAGCGGGGGCTACGGAGGGCTTCGCGATCTGCTGCGTACCAGAGATCGAGGGTTGTAGGAAGGTCTCTGGAACCGCCGTCAGAGGAGCTGGAAAAGAGGTTTGGCGCACTACACAAGGAAACCAGGTATCCAGCCCCTCTTCCATCTGCATTGGGGACCTACCTGGCGTTTTAGGGAGCCTCCACCCGAAGGGCTCACTTACCGTAGAGTCCAACTTACCCTTGGCGTCACCAGCCGCTGAAGAACCTGAAACACAGGCCCACGAAGCGGGCGAAGAAACAGGCACAACATTACTACACCACAAGGGGTCGTCGGAGGAAACGTGCCCCCCAAGCACAAGGGCAGAGTCTCCAGAACCCCCAGACACAGCACTACCAGGCCCCCCCCTAGCCTGAGAAGACCCAGCAACCCCCACTTCACACACATTAGACTCCTGGGGAAGGGCCCTCGGTTCTTTCCCCGCAAAGGACTTACCTCGTCCCCTACTCTGGGTAGGGGAAGTCGAGACAGAAGCCCCGTCGGACCGTCCACTGGGTGACGGTAACGGCGAAGAGATGCTAGATTTCGACGACTTCTTCTTAGTGCCGTAACGCACCCACTGAATCTCACTCCAACTAACACACTCAATGCACGTATCCGATGGCGAGCACATCCTGCCCCTACAGGAAGAGCAAAGGGAGTGAGGGTCTACTTCGGGCTTGGAAAGGAACGCTCCACACGACTTTCCGGCTCTAGGCCCAGGACAACGGCGGATCTGCTCCATCGCACACAACCACAAGGCACAGGAACGAAGGGAATCAACAAGGAATACACTTGGAAAGCACAAGGAAGGGCAGTGAACACGCAAGAACACAAGGGATAAGCACAGAGATACCACGCGGTAACCACGCGGGACACACGAGTCGGACACAAAGGGTCGAGAGAGACGAGAGCGGCGTGATGGTATGGTATCACGTCGCGACCAGAGAACTTACTGGCTAACGGGACCCAAGCTTACGCCGACCTAGCTCAAGGCTACCCTCGGGGCACGTTCTCTCACTCCCGGGTTAGCCCTCCATAGAAAACGGGTGTAGGGTATACTACACAAAACTCTGGTCGGTAGAGAGGAGATTACAGGTAACTCCTAAGAAAGTAGTTCGAGGTAAGTATTTGTGTTGGAACAATCATTTATTCATTAACTATACTGTACAGTATTGTACATAAATTACTACTGTACTTATGCACTGTAAATGTAGGCTGTATGTGTTGTGAGTTGTCAAACAGTGAGAGTAATACAAACCAAAACAGTGAACAATTACAGTAGTGATAGTGATAGTACTGTATTATTATTATTATTACTTGCTAAGCTACAACCCTAGTTGGAAAAGTAGAATGCTACAAGCCCAGGGTCTCCAACATATATCACAGTAATACTGTATAGACTACAGTATCAGTATATGTTATATTTAGATGAAAAACAGTGTTTTTTGTTATGTCCCGATGACTACTACTATAGTCTAGTATTACAAAGTGTACTCTACACTTACTGAAATGAGTTTTTTCATTTACACAATACTGTACTTATACTGTGATAGAAACAAAGTAAAAAAAATATTAGGCAGTACTTAAGTGTGTTAGTCAACCGCAAGTATGCAGTGGGGAGCAAGTTGGTAGAATTAGGAGTAATCCCAATCTAGAGCAGCAAGTATTCGCGAACTCTCTGTCTTCACCCTTGTGTCTGTTACCTAACCACTGCGAATAAGGAGGGCGGACTGTAAACTGTAAATGCAGTGCCAATCTGCATCCATCACACATTTCCAAAAAGTTGTGTCATCCTCTGTTGTGTGAACTTCCCCAAAAAAAGGTATTGATCCTGAATATTTTCAGGAATCAAATCCATAAACAGTATTTTTCTATCTCTTAAAAAAATATTATTACTTATAATGTATCTGAATCTACAAATTTTAACTAACAGCAATTGATTAGCATTAGAAAAAATAAATTTAGAAAATTTGGTTGTACAGTGAACCCTCGCTACTTCGCAGTTCGACCATCGCGGATTCACCACTTCGCGGATTTTTTCCATAACCCATATATATACAGTAATATATATATATATATATATATATATATATATATATATATATATATATATATATATATATATATATATGTATGCATGTATATATGTATGTATGTATATGTGTATACATATAAATATATATATATATATATATATATATATATATATATATATATATATATATATATATATATATAATATATATATATATATATATATATATATATATATATATATATATATATATATATATACACACACACACACACACACACACATATATATATATATATATATAATATATATATATATATATATATATATATATATATATATATATATATCTAAAGTAGGAAGATGTGATGTAGTTCTAAGGGAAAAGTATGGGAAATATGTCTGGGTAATAAGCAAAGCTCTACCTCCAGTTTGTTTCTTCATTATGATCAGAGATAAACGTAAACAAAACATTGGTTGCCATTTTTTATCGTGCTTTTTAGCGTGTTTAGGAAACGCATGATATAAAATCGCCTTTAATATTTGGGCCTGTTTTAGTTTAGGGTACTGTAGTACATGCATTAAGTGTTCTGTACATTAAAGGGTAGTTTGTTAACAGTACTACGTACAAGGGAAGGTTTTAAAAGTCTGAATATACATGTTGAATAAATAGGTAAATATGGTGTCACTACTTTGCGGATTTTCACCTATCGCGGCCGGGTCTGGAACCTATCTACCGCGATAAACGAGGGTTCACTGTATTCTTAATTTTTAGCTTAATACAATTATAACATAAAAAAGTCATTTGTATTTTTCATAACTATACAAATGCGAATGCACAGGGCCACCTCGAGCAGAAGTTGCAGTTGATCCTAATTAGGGTCTCGAGATGGCCATGACAACCTGAAGATTTAAGTGCAAGCACCTTTGAAGGGTCAGGACTATTGAAAGCTACTGTGCTGTGGAATAGGGAGTCCTACGAAGTATATGACAGTCAGTCAATGCTCCACCAACTCCTGAACGGCACTCTTTGGCAGAAGCAACGGGAACTTCTGCACTGGTGCATCTGTAGCACAAGTGCCACATCTAGACCAACCTATTTTAGGAAGTGGGACATCACAGCATCCTTTCTTTTCAAAACCCAGTTGGCCTAAAGGTTTGCTGACTGATGTGTCAAGAAAAAAGTGATTGCTTTACCACTAAATAGCCTGAGCTTCCTGTGCTTCTCTGAAGTTGACAGTTGATAAGTGCCGTCTTTATTACAATGTCCTGTCCACAGGACTAGCCACAAGACTGCAGGCCATAGCTGAGGCCTTCATGGCCACTGGCTCAGAGGCAAAGACAGATGTGTCTTAGGATTCAAGTCCCAGCTAACATGGACACTGACAGGTCTACTGGAAGAGGTGATAGAGCAGAAGACTTAGGCAAGTAGAATGTCTGCTGTCTCAAAAAAGTGAGTGGGGCAGGATTTTGCTGGACCAACTGGTTTAAGGGTCCTCAGATCCTCAAATTTCATTGTTGCTTTGTTCAGAGCAATCCTAGCAAGGTCTAGCTGTGGCAGGTCCAGAAAAGGTCTCAAACCTTGAGGGGTGCCAAAATGTCGATCAATGACCAAGGTCTTCCTTGAAGTTGATGCCATGGTCACAACACCAATGCAAGAAGTTCCACAAAGCAGCACACCAAATAGAATTTTTAAAAAAGTAATTTGTATTTTTCCTAGCTATTCAAACAAGTCCTTTATTGGGGAGATTGCTTCAGAACAAGCTGGAGATGGTTAGAATTGTTTAATGAGTCGTTAAACAACCAGTGGAGGGAGAGGGTGAGAAGCCCCTTCCTGCTGGATTAGCCTCACTTATAACCTTTCAGCCTAGGACTGAGAGGGATGGTTGAGGATGTCACAAAACCTATCAACTGGGCTAGCCACAAGACTCCAGGCCATAGCAGAAGCCTTCATGGCCTCTGGCTCAGAGGCAAAGACAGATATGTCTTATGATCCAAGTCCCAGCTCACATGGACACTGACAGGTCTACTGGTAGAGGTGATAGAGCAGAAGACTTAGGCAAGAAGAATGTCTACAGTCTCAAAAAAAGTGTGGGGCAGGATTTTCCTGGACCAACTGGATGCAAGAAGTCTCAGATCCTCAAATTTGATTGTCTACTTTGTCCAGGGCAATCCTAGCAAGGTCTAGCCATGGCAGGTCCAGAGAAGGTCTTAAACCCTTGAGGAGTGCCATTGTCGATCAATGACCAAGGTCTTTCTTACTTGAAGTTGATGCCATAGTCACAACACCAATGCAAGAACTTTCACATAGGAGCACACCAAATAAAATTTAAAAAAAAGTAATTTGTATTTTTCCTAACTATTCAAACACAATTCCATTAATGGGGAGATTTGTTTAAAGAACAAGCTGGAAATGAGAGATTTGTTTAAAGAACAAGCTGGAAATGGTCGTTAGAATTGTTTAATGAGGGGTTAAACAACCAGTGGAGGGAGAGGGCGATAAGGTCCCCTAGCTGGATTAGCCTCGCTTCTGACCTTTCAGCCTAGGACCGAGAGGGATGGTTGAGGAGGGAAGTTAGCTTAACGGACTCAGATTTGTATAGTTAGGAAAATAAAAATTGATTTGCTTGTATGCAAAATACAAACCATCTTTTAATAGGGAGACACAGCATGGTGGATTGAAAGTCTCCCTAGAACTGAACTGTAGGGTTATTTTTCTAAGTGTCAAACAACCTGGTCCACTAAGGTAGCAAAGCGGTGACTCCAGCAATCTCCTAGCTGCCTTTCATAGGGATGAGAAGACCTGATAGGGCCCGGCCAGTACATGGGGAAATATATTAGGTCAATAATATACCTGTATTATGATTAAAGGGTTAGTATAAATTTCATCATCCTCCTTCTTGTTAGGATTGAAGAATGGAGCTCAAAAGTGTAACTTACCATCATCAAATTAGATCCATAGTGTAACGTTTCAACTGCTTTGTCTTCAGGAGGAAGGACAAAAAATAAAGGAGAAAAGACAATTATTTTACCATTCATTCCACTTACATCTACACGTAACCATAGCCATGATGCTTCCTGTCCCATGTGGGAGTTGGGCTGGCTACACAATTACTTGCACAGTCCCTATAGGATCAAGGTGTCAAAGGGCTTGTAGATATACTCATGTTAAGTAAAAGGCTGTGGTAGTAGTTTGACGCTTCCAAATCCCAGCCTTCAGTACCTGGCCTACTGAAAGTTACAAAGCGTTACCCAACCATGCATCTGCTTTGTCAGCTTGCAGAGAGGGCGCGAGACTGTGCTCCCTCACTTTTTGACGTGGGCCACTACACTGGTATTATTGCTCTTCGATAGCAACAAGTGCTGCCTCAAACTTCCTTGGAATGATTGCAGCACTAGAAGGGCTGCTTGCATTTCAAGGATGTTGATATGCAGAAGCATTTCTTCTCGTGACCAGATACCAAAGACAACCAGATCATCAGTGTGTGCCCCACTATTCCTTCAATACCTCTGACAATAATTGCATGTTCAAACGAGAGTCCAGTCGGACTCCCAGGGTGAGGTTTTCCTCGTTCTGCCACCAGGTAAGATTGGCCCAAGCCTCCTGTTCCACCGTAAAAGAATGGGGGATCCTTGTCAGCTGACCACTAATTCTTTAAACACGAATGAGGAGATCTATAGTGCCTCACCTGGGTGGATCGAGCTTCTCCAACGTGGAAAGGGGGCTGAGAAGACTGCCAGCACTAATCCGGTACTTTTGTCTTGAACAATAACAGGCACACAGCCTCCTTGAGCTTGCTGATGTGATTTTCTGGCGGTATGACTCTCTTCTGCCATGTTTACCAGCATGCTCAAGTACTTCTACCCCTGCTTAGGTGTGAGTTTCGATTTCTCCCAGTTCATTATAATCACCAAATCATGACAAAATGCAAGAATCCGATCTCAATCCTGTAGCACCTGTCTCTCTGAGGAGACCAGGATCAGCCAATTGTCAAGATACATCAGCCATCAGCAAACGTATTCCTTTCAAGTGAGCCCAATCCACTACCACGATGAACACCTGTGTGAACACCTGGAGAGCTGTAAACAGTCTGAAGCAGAGAGTCTTGAACTGGTTTGTCATACAGTAGAGGGAGAAGCAAGAGTACTTTTGACCTAACTGATGCACAGGTACTTGAAATTAAGTGTCCCCCAGGTCCACTGGAAGCATGAACTCACTCTCTCTCTCTGATGGAAGCCTGTACAGACTGCACTGTTTCCATCCTGAACTTTGTCGAATAAACTTGCTCAGGGGAGAGAGGTCGATGATCAATTTTCAGCCCCCGGTTGAATTCTCCATGAGGAAGAACTGACTAAAAGTCTGGAGACTTATATTGAACGACTTCGAGTGAGTTCTCCAACACCTCTGTCCACAAGGCTTTTGGTGATGTTGGACGGCAGGAAGTAGCCATCGCAAAGGACACTCAATACCTGTGTCTTTGCCAAGTTGCCTCTGGAGAGACGGGCATCTCCCTACTCCGGGAGTAGTAGAAAGGGAACACTGGCCTCAGCGTTTCCCTCGAACCCTTCTTGGAGAAACCATGTTGGGGTTTTCTAAAAGGCTGTGCATGCACAGGCTCTTTCCGGGAGGAGGTTGTAGCTGGTGCAGATCAGGGCTAAGGCGCAGGCGCTAGGCCCTTCCTTGACCCCAATCCTGCATGCCCTTGAAGGAGACAGTGAGCTAGAGTAGGTAGTCTTGCAAAGAATTTCTCCACTGCTACCTGCACACGTCTCCTTGGAAAGAGATGTTGCATACCGTATTGTTGAGTTCCAAAGCAACAAAACTATCTCGGGGGTAACATGGTTTGAGAAATGGGAAACCAAGGCATCCCATCTCTTGAAAACCCAGTTATCTAACTGGTTTGCTGATTGGTGTGCAAGGAAGGATACTGCCTAACTGCCCAACAGAACAAGAGACTTATACTTCTCCAAAGACTCCTGGGTTGATAACCCCATTGTCTTTGCAAAGTATGGTACTGCCCCTGACTACTGGTCAAGCTCAGAAACAGTATTGAGGAAGGCCAAAGCATACAACTACATGGCTGTCGACTCAGGAGTCTGAGAAGGACGTACCTTGCGCCTCGAGTCTATCCAAAGTCTCCCACTCAGTGCCCACACCGACGGGTTAATCAGCAGGGATGCTGATGCAGCATTCTATGATGTACAGAACCTATGCTGCTTCGAGAAAGGGGTGGGGGGCCAGGATCTTATTTGACCAACTGGACTGGAGAGAGCTCTCAGATCTACATCTGATCAACTCAATCCAGGGCCAAATCCACAAGATTCGACCAAGGCATATCCAAGGATGGCCTCGAGCTTTGAGGAGCACTGAAGTGCTGATAAACAACAGGTTCTCCCTGAAGGTGGTGCTAAGGTTGCCTTCCCCCTTCAGTCAATTGTACTCAGCGATGAGAGCATGGACTTTCAAGAAGGAACATTCTGGCACGGGATTGTCTGCCTCCATCAGCAGCGGGCCAAGGTTCAATGTCCCAGGGGCAGCAACAGTCTGAGCACCCATCTACCCAGGTGGGGTAAAGGGTGTGGCAGGGTGCTTCAAAGATTTAATCCCCCACAAATATAACTGCTCTCTTGCAAAAAGAGAGCCCAAAATGTAATCTGGAGCCAATGATAGTAGAAAGCATTCCTGGCACAGATCCCAGCAGAGACGAGAGGAGTAGCACAAACTCTTACGTCTGCGGTCTACACAAAGACAGGTAAAGAGCTTCCAGCTTTCAAAAGGGTGCAGCAGACATTCCGAATAACCCCCCACACCACCATAATCTGAAAGGCCCACTGATGCAGATCCATATTCCCTGGATACCAAACAAGGGTGACAGCAGCAGGCACGCAAGCTGAGGAGACTGACGCAACAAAACACACCTCTTCGCTGTGTTTTTGGACATTACCAAGACACCGGCAAAGGGTTAGCTCTCTTTTTACCCTTCAGGGCATATGCCTGCTATTACAAAGTAGGCCACAACCTTCATTCATCACATGGAGATGATTGTGAACAATCACGTCCCCTACAAGAAGTAGAGGGAGTGTGGAACTACAGCTATTTGTAACAAGGTTGCAGCGTCCACTTTTCCCCTGGCAAGTATGAATCTCTTGCTTATTCACATCTATCACTAACAACCAAAGGCATTCACTTCCTGAATGAAAAAGAAAATGACAAAGTTTCATTAGGGAACAAGTGGTACATCCAGACTCTCTCCCGTAACAAAAGTGAGGCTAATCCGGCTGGTGGGGAGCAGGACTTTTTCACCCGCTCCCTCCAAAAGTCGTTTGACCTCTCATTAAATAATTCTAAAACAACCGTCTCCATCTAGTGCTGAAACAATCTCCCTGTTAAAGGACTATGGTTTCTATTTTGAGTAGGAACAACTGGATTTTCTGCTCTCGTAGATACCAGGATTAGGTGTGAAGGCTTAAGAACAGGAAAATCCTGAGAGGCCTCTTCCCTAGTATGGGACAAGACCTCAGCAGGCTGCTAAGATCTACCTCTCCTCTATGAATATGAGCGGTCGGGCTGAAGGATAGAACCAACAGTGTAATTAAGCCGATGACAGACTAGGCTGGTGGTTTTGGGTGATAGTGTAATCTTCAGTAACAATCAACACAAGACACAGAAGAGGTACCTTGTACTGTTTCCTTTGCTGATCTTGGTAGGGAATAAGCTGTGTCCATGCTCATGTACACAGGGCTCTGGCCCTGTACAACATCGTCCATGAGAAGTGCCCTCTACTCAATTTGATATACAGAAGTATTCCTAATAAAGAAAAGAGCACTACTAGCATGTCCATTTACAAAAAGGTGGAGGGTGCTGAAGTTCTTCTGACCATTAACCAATGGAAAAAATGTAAGGACCCATGTATCTCTGATCAGCCTGGCTACAGGTCTAGCGATGCCGATTGACCGGGCCACGGGGCTTTGAACTTGGTCTCAACAGGGGCAGGAGCCATTCATCTCTCCTGAAAGAGAGGCAAGATTGTCAGGAGTCCTAAAGGACTTCTTACAATTGGCCTTCCTGGACTTATTTTTTGAGAAGAGAAGTGTCAGAATCAAAAGTAGTGAAGAAAGAGGGGAGGAAGAGCTGCAAGAAGGGTGTACAGTATTCTCTTCTTCTTCTTACTACCCTACTTTTCAGGCTCTGCAAACAAGTGCCGAGGTCAATGCAACCATCAATGGAAATGCTCCCCTCCAGGAGTAACCAGAGAAACTGTTCCAACAAGAACTAGTTTCAGGGGCCTTACACTCACTGACTTTATTAGGGTCACCACTGGGGACACCAGAGGCAATGTAACCTATGCAACTAGCATTCTCTTGGAAAGATATAGAGGGCCTACCTCAAAAACTAGCCTTATTTAGGTCAAACTCTTTGTCAGCAGTCTGCATGGCAACAGGATAGCTTCAACGCATGTTGGAGTCAGCGTTCACTGGGAGAACCCCACACGCTAACAAACGCTGAAAAACTCGCTGATGTAGATGTTGAAACCTACTCCCCGAGTCAGGGGTGTATACTTCTGATGCTTAAGCTGCTTGCAAACTTGAAGGGGAGAGAAAAGTGCCACAGAGCTTCTCCAGCACTATCTTGGTTGTTGCTTAGATGCCTAAGTATTCTTAGACTTCTTTTTCCTCCTCTAAGCTAACACATACCAATGATCTTGACACGCTCTAAGCTCGGCACCTGGGTATGATTGCAAACAATCATGTCACCTACAAGATATAAAGAGAGAGGGGACTCTCCAGCCATTTTAGCCATAAACCGGTTATAGCATCCACCATTCCCCCAACATTTATGAACAGCATTCTGCTTTACCTCCAAAATAAGAACAAAGATAGTAATCAACCATTTAACTGAAAGGATAGAGATATAGACTAACAGCCTTGGGACGCAACAGTATGTCTATACTCATGGTCAAAGACACAAATTCAACAGCTGTCCACCAGCTCCTCTGAGAACATTTACTATTTTAAAGGACAAAAAGTTTTTATATGCATAAGAACAGATTAATGTCTAAGAGCAGAAATATGTTATTTTCATTAGTAAAATAAATTTTTGAATATACTTACCCGATAATCATGTAGCTGTCAACTCTGTTGCCGACAGAAATCTACGGTAGGGATACGCCAGCGATCGCTATACAGGTGGGGGTGAACACCACAGCGCCATCTGTGGTCAGGTACTCTAGTACTTCTTGTCAACACCACCTCAATTTTTTCCTCGGTCCACTGGTTCTCTATGGGGAGGAAGGGTGGGTCAATTAAATCATGATTATCGGGTAAGTATATTCAAAAATTTATTTTACTAATGAAAATAACATTTTTCAATATTAATCTTACCCGATAATCATGTAGCTGATTCACACCCAGGGTGGTGGGTGGAGACCAGCATACATGTTAACACAGAAGCTAAGTATCCCGTATTTTATTTTATTAGTTATTCAAAAATAACATAAAATAAATAAGTACCTGGTAAGGAAGACGACTTGAACCATTACTCTGCCTTTATTAAGTACGTCTTTCTTACTGAGCGTAGCGGTCCTCTTAGGATGCTGAACGACTCTTAGGTGCTGAAGTATAAAGGGCTGCAACCCATACTAAAGGACCTCATCACAACCTTTAACCTCGGCGCTTCTCAAGAAAGAATTGACCACCCGCCAAATCAACAAGGATGTGGAAGGCTTCTTAGCCAACCGTACAACCCATAAAAAGTATTCAAGAGAAAGGTTAAAAAGGTTATGGGATTATGGGAATGTAGTGGCTGAGCCCCCGCCTACTACTGCATTCGTTGCTACGAATGGTCCCAGGGTGTAGCAGTTCTCGTAAAGAGACTGGACATCTTTGAGATAGAATGATGCGAACACTGACTTGCTTCTCCAATAGGTTGCATCCAAAACACTCTGCAGAGAACGGTTCTGTTTGAGGGCCACTGAAGTAGCCACAGCTCTCACTTCATGTGTCCTTACCTTCAGCAAAGCAAGGTCTTCTTCCTTCAGATGAGAATGTGCTTCCCTAATCAGGAGCCTGAATAGGTAAGAAACTGAGTTCTTAGACCTTGGAAGAGAAGGCTTCTTGATAGCCCACCATAAGGCTTCTGATTGTCCTCGTAAAGGTTATGACCTTTTTAGATAGTACCTAAGAGCTCTAACTGGGCAAAGTACTCTCTCCAGTTCGTCCCCCACCAAGTTGGACAGGCTTGGGATCTCGAACGACTTAGGCCAAGGACGTGAAGGAAGCTCGTTTTAGCAAAAAACCGAGCTGCAAGGAACATGTAGCCGTTTCAGATGTGAAAACTATGTTCCTGCTGAAGGCGTGGATCTCACTTACTCTTTTAGCTGTTGTCAAGCACACGAGGAAAAGAGTTTTTAATGTGAGGTCCTTAAAAGAGGCTGATTGGAGAGGTTCAAATCTTGATGACATAAGGAACCTTAGGACCACGTCTAGATTCCAGCCTGGAGTGGACAACCGACGTTCCTTTGAGGTCTTAAAAGACCTAAGGAGGTCCTGTAGATCTTTGTTGGTGGAAAGATCCAAGCCTCTGTGGCGGAAGACCGCTGCCAACATACTTCTGTAACCCTTAATCGTAGGAGCTGAAAGGGATCTTACGTTCCTTAGATGTAACAGGAAGTCAGCAATCTGGGTTACAGTGGTACTGGATGAAGAAACTGCATTGGCTTTGTACCAGCTTCGGAAGACTTCCCCTTTAGACTGATAGACTCTGAGAGTGGATGTCCTCCTTGCTCTGGCAATCGCTCTGGCTGCCTCCTTCGAAAAGCCCCTAGCTCTTGAGAGTCTTTCGAAAGTCTGAAGGCAGTCAGACGAAGAGCGTGGAGGTTTGGATGTACCTTCTTTACGTGAGGTAGACGTAGAAGGTCCACTCCTAGAGGAAGAGTCCTGGGAATGTCGACCAGCCATTGCAGTACCTCTATGAACCATTCTCTCGCGGGCCAGAGCGGAGCCAACCAACGTCAGCCGTGTCCCTTTGCGAGAGGCGAACTTCTGAAGTACCCTGTTGACAATCTTGAACGGCGGGAATGCATACAGGTAGAGATGGGACCAATCCAGCAGAAAAGCATCCACGTGAACTGCTGCTGGGTCTGGAATCGGAGAACAATACAACGGGAGCCTCTAGGTTATCGAGGTAGCGAACAGATCTATGGTTGGCTGACCCCACAGGGCCCAAAGTCTGCTGCAAACATTCTTGTGAAGGGTCCACTCTGTGGGGATGACCTGACCCTTCCGGCTAAGGCGATCTGCCATGACATTCATATCGCCCTGAATGAACCTCGTTACCAGCGTGAGCTTTCGATCTTTTAACCAGATGAGGAGGTCCCTTGCGATCTAGAACAACTTCCACGAATGAGTCCCTCCCTGCTTGGAGATGTAAGCCAAGGCTGTGGTGTTGTCAGAGTCCACCTCCACCACCTTGTTAAGCTGGAGGGACTTGAAGTTTATCAAGGTCAGATGAACCGCCAACAGCTCCTTGCAATAGATGTGAAGTGTCCTTAGCTCCTGATTCCATGTTCCCGAGCATTCCTGTCCGTCCAAAGTCGCACCCCAGCCCGTGTCTGATGCGTCAGAGAAGAGACGGCGGTCGGGTTTCTGAACAGCCAAAGGTAGACTTCCTTGAGAAGAAAGCTGTTCTTTCACCACGTGAGAGTAGACCTCCTCTCTTCGGAAACAGGAACTGAGATCGTCTCTAGCGTCATGTCCTTTATCCAGTGAGCCGCTAGATGATACTGAAGGGGGGGAGGTGGGGTCTCCCTAACTCGATGAACAGTGCCAGCGATGAAAGTGTCCCTGTTAGACTCATCCACTACCTGACTGAGCATCGGTTCCTTCTCAGCATGCTCTGGATGCAATCTAGGGCTTAGTATATCTTTGGGGCCGACGGAAAAGCCCGAAAAGCTCGACTCTGAAGATCCATACCCAGGTAGACAATGGTCTGGGATGGGACGAGCTGGCTCCTCAAAATTGACCAGGAGGCCCAGTTCCTTGGTCAGATCCATAGTCCATCTGAGAATCTCCAGACAGCGATGACTTGTGGGAGCTCTTAAAAGCTAGTCGTCTGACGGAGCCGGACACAAGATCATGGTACTGCTGCACAGTCTGTGAACTGTCAACCATGGGGAAGCGAGGAAGTACAGTGACAACCCGAAGCTGTCTAGACTGTCTGGGTCGTACAGACAACTCCTTATCGGGTTGCTGAGGTTGCCGCACTGCGTCACAACAAGACACTTCTGCTGGTTGTTGAACGTCTTCCCAGTGACACACTGACTCCGTAAACAAAAAATCCTCTAACAAGGACTAAGCTTGGACTGCATGTCTTGCAACACAGCTCAAGGTCTATGGGAGCAGGTGTGGTAACAGACGGGGTTAGCGACTGAAGTGGAACCATTACCCTCCCTGGAAGCATGCTATGCTTAAATAAAAGTCCATAGGAGGCTAAGCAGCTAAAGGCTCCTCTCCAAATGACAGAGTCCTCAAGGGAAAATCAGAAGGAGGGAAAATAGCACTTTCTCATCTACAGGAACCATATCCGAGAAAAGCTAAGTTCTCTCAGTGAGGGTTTCACTGGTGCAAAAGCAGCAGACTAGAAGGCAACGTTATGAAACTGCTTGACAGTCTAGTGAGTTGGCAACAACCAAAGATGTGTGACTGAGAAGCATGCGGTAAGGTATGCAGAGCATGCTGTATGTAGAGCATGCTGTAAGGTAAGCAGAGCATGTTGCATGGCGTGCGGCTTATGCTGCATGGGATGAGGCTCATGCTGCATGGGATGAGGCTCATGCTGCATGGTATGAGACTCATGCTGCATGGGATGAGGCTCAAGCTGCAAGGGATGAGGCTTATGCCGCATGCGTTGAGGAGGATGCCGCATAGTATGAGGCTCCTGCCTCATGGGTTGAGGCGGTTGCCGCATAGCATGAGGCTTTTGCCTCATGGTTTGAGGAGGATGCCGCATAGCATGAGGCTCCTCATAAGCATGAGGCTGCCTGATGGGTAGAGGAGGATTTTTTAAAGAAATCTGAACCTGACACTAATCTAGCTGTCCGAGGATTTACCTGGTGAGACATCAGTCTCTTTACCAGCGAGTTTTACCAGATTTCCCCGGGCCACCAGGTGACACAATTGGTAGTAATTCATTCAAATTACCCCTAATGAGTCAATATGGATAAATATCAACACAACATCGTGTTCAAATAGAAATAAATTTCTACCTCATACTTGGGATCGAACGCTAGCCCCTTCTAATGAAAGGCCAGGTCGAAACCAACCATGCCACGAGAGCCCATTCAAGAGTTGAGGTTCTTGCCTCAAGAGTGGAGGTGGCTGCCGCAAGAGTTGAGGTTGCTGCCTCAAGGATGGTGGAGGTGGCTGCCGCAAGAGTTGAGGTTGCTGCCTCAAGGATGGTGGAGGTTGCCGCAACGCAAGAGGTTGCTGCATAGCGCTGGTATCTGGCAACTCCCAGTGCGGCAGCTCACGCGTGGAGGTAGGTTGAGGAACCTCAACCTCATACGTCTGGCAGGGTGGACTGCGCAGAGGTGGAGTTGAGGTTGCTGCCTCGAGGATGGTGGAGGTTGTCGCACCGCAAGAGGTAGCAGCCTCGAGGATGGTTGTAATGCAAGATACTCCTGCCTCAAGGGTAGAGGAGGTTGTAAGGCATAAGGCTCCTGCCCCCATTGTTGAGGAGGTTGTTGCGTGGTAAGAGGCTCCTGCCTCAAGGAAAGTGGAGGTTGCTGCACAGCGCTGGTATCTGGCAACTCCCAACGCGGCAGCTCACGCATGGAGGTAGCTTGAGGAACCTCAACCTCATACGTCTGGCAGATTGTACTGCGCAGAGGAGGAGGAGCGCTCGCAGGAGGAGGTGTATCAAACTTCTCTGCCTGAAACTCCCGCATCAACACCGCAAGCTGCGACTGCATTGTCAGCAGCATAGACCACTAGAGTTAGAGAAAGACAACAACAAACGGAGCTACTGTCCGTTGAAACTGAGGGTCTAAAACAGCTGGTGCGGCAACAGACGGAGTTACTGTCTGTTGCGATACCACCGTGCCTCTCTGGGAGGTGTGCAGTTGTCGTACTGCAGCAAGTCCGAACTGACCCAGTGCTAATGGCACCACCTAGGAGTTGGACTTGCGCGGAAGGGACCGACTTGCACTTAAAAGCTGCAAGATTTGGTCCATGGTTTCTGCGAGAAACCTCTTCCGCAGACGAGGAATAAATGGGCACTCTCGTCTTTGTGTGGGTGGGGTGATCACGTCGGCTACGTGAGTAGGTTACACCCGAAACCACGGAGGGAAACGTCTGTTCGTCGATCAAGGCCTGCTGAACCCATAAGTCCTTCGACATTACTTCTCCCCTGGGCTTGGGAGCTTGTAAGAGGTCCCAGACTAGGCGAACAACTGGCACGAACAGACGAACCCTCGAACGCAACACTGTAACACTTTGCGTGTATCACTTTATCACTTTTGATTTTCTGTTTGCACTTATTTCACTGAACTCGAAACTTTAAGTGGTTTGTACCTGAAACACGCAATTCTATCCTTCATTAAAAGTTAGTAATTGCGAAAACAGTATTACAATGTAACAGAAAAACATAATGAAAGATAAATAATTCAGTGGCTGGAAAAGAGATTAAACACTAGATCAAATAAATTACGTTTAAAATCTCTCACCGCATAAAGTCTGAGAACAAGAATAAAACTCTAGAAACGTTTACCTTCTTCCCCTAAAGAGACTAGGGAGAAGAGCGAAAACGATAACAACGTTACCCGCTTGAACGAAACGTTTATCCTCCTCTCTCTCCCTCCGTCTCTATCTCTCTCTCTCTCTCTTGACTTAGCACCTGAGAGAAGAGCCCAATTATATATATCGTTAAAACATATTATTGTTAAAGGAAAAAAAAAAAACTGAAAGGTTTCCCAAATAAAAATTTCCTTTATTAGAATAGAACCATTTAAGCTAAGAAAGAATGAACAAAACGCTAGAACCGGTTTACTCTTACTGCAACGTGACACCGTGATAGACTCTCTCTCTATCGTAACGATAGAGCGCAAGTTGAACGTTCTGAACGTCAACAACTGCAGAGACAAAACAAAACGTTAGTTCAAATTTGAAAACAGTACAAGACTATCAAAGAAATTCTTTCAAAAACATTAAAATGGCATAATATGTTGACAGGTAAAAACGAAATGACGGGCTCAAAGTTAATTAACTTCGGTTCCAAGAAAAGACCGCCTACTATTAGGAAAGGTCGAATATAAACAAATATAAAATAAATCTATAACTTTGTTAAGCAAAATTAAGAGAGACTATACTCTCTTCGACACCAACACTTCCGTCTAAGGGAAGGGTCGGCCATTTAAAAGTGAAAGAGAGTTCATACTCTCTTCGTACCAAAATTAAATAAAAAATTAAATCAAATTAATTCCAAAAACTTGCTAAGCTAATGATATAGCTTCCTGAATAGCGAAGGCTAAACTCTAGAGCAAATACATCACCAAATCGTGAGCAATAACTCCAGAATCAACAGCGTATCCATGTAGGTCTAGCCAGAGGCACGACAGAGGAAAAATTGAGGTGGTGTTGACAAGAAGTACTAGAGTACCTGACCACAGATGGCGCTGTGGTGTTCACCCCCACCTGTATAGCGATCGCTGGCGTATCCCTACCGTAGATTTCTGTCGGCAACAGAGTTGACAGCTACATGATTATCGGGTAAGATTAATATTGAAAATTATTGAATAATATATAAACTTCAGTACACTGTACTGAAAACAAATCCTTTGGACTTGCCCTTTTAAAGTCCAATTACTGCAATTTGATATTGTTGCTTGGTGAAACTACCTATTAACACAATAATTACCCATATCTTCTTGCTGTTTGGAGAATATTCCATCAGTTCTAGGGCTCCTGCTGACAGTCTGGCATAATGGAGATGGGAGGCCAGCACTCCTAGTGCGAAGACTTCGCTCTACTCTTTCTCTCTGTAAAGTAAAAATATTACAACGGTAAAAGAACTACAAACCCTAAAATTATATATTACTGTACAAATATGCCATACTACTGATAAACTTCTGAAACTTTTTTTTCAATTTCACCTCTTCATCTCTGGCATCTCTTGGTCCAATGCTGAAGATTGGTAGACCTCCCCTGGGAAGAGGAGTAAACTGACCAAACTTATCCTTAGGAAGACTGGTGCTGCTGCTTCTTGCATACAGAATGTATGCTTTATCTAAAACCGGTTTGACCGACATCCAAGATTCTTGACTAAGATACATCTGAAAATAGTCAAAATCAGCACAAACGTCCACTGCAGGTCTTCACTAACAACTAAATCAAAGTTCTATTATATCTTAATACCACTTCATGAGTAAATTAGAACTGATCTGTAACTAAATAAAAAAAAATTAAGACACTTTCTTATACATCATGGTTATCTAACCTACATAAAGGCTGATGACTTCATACTTTCCAGGAAACTTCACATTTTTTCCACAGGTATAATACAGCTTGAAAAGGCAATATATGACCTGATGCTGATTTTTAATGAATGTCTACTGTATTTTGCTAAAATCATTATTAAACTGAACACAAAGGAGTTAAAATTGAGAAATAAATATTATTGGTAGGGCCTTGAAACCACAAAATAGAAAGCCCACCTTGACTTCGTATGAGTCCGAACAAGTGAGGAGGGTTTGTCTGGATTTCAGTATAAATGCAGCTGCTATGCATGGAAGAAAAGCAGGAGGGTTAGAAAGTATATGGTCCCAAAGCACAAGCCAATCCTCATTAGAAACAACCTGTTGAGTAAATACATTTTCAGATAATAAATTTTGGAAAAATATTTTATTTTAAGTACCAGTATATTTCAATATAAAACACTAAACACATGCATTTACTTCCAAAATTTAAGTGTATCATAACAAACTATTTCTAACTAACAGCCAACCCCTGGTTTATCAAGTAAGAAGTCTCGGTACTTTGCAATGTTGTTCTAGAGGGCTTGGACAAAACAACTGTTAAGCTAAAAGTGGTTTCGACAAATGAGAAACTTATTTCTCAGGAGACGCTGCGAGTTCTCCAAGGACTTTCCTCTAAAAGGCTAACAGATAATCCAATATGAATAAATACCAAAAGAATATTGATTATCTTCTAGGGCCAGCGTATCAACATGCAAAACATGGACTCGGTATGTTTAAAGGAGTCCTTTAAGTTTAGGCGCTAGTAAACTCGACACAGCACCTCCCATGATGAAATCGTCTGGCTATCGATGATGCTTCATCCTGAGAACCATTACTATAACTGGAGACAATGCTACCTGCACACCAGCTCGTTACCAGTAGCCACTTTTCAAACTCAAAGTGAAAATCAATTGTCTCGCTTCCCTGCATGAGATTACTGAGGGAGGTTCTTGGAGACCACACAGCACCTCCCCAAAAATAGGGCTTTCCTTTGTCATAAGCTTTTTTTTTTTTTTTTTTGAAGGGGGGGGTTTAATGTGCTGTGCAGTCTCAGCACTAATACCAGAGCATTAACCGATTAGATGTGCACTATCAAGGACAACTGTTTACAACCAAGCAAACAACTTAACCATGTGTGTATAGATGAGAAGAAAAACTAACAATTCTTACACTCGCCTCATAAGGGAAAACTCCAGAGAAAGACTGGACATCTCCCATTATGCTTTTGTTGAAGTGCCTGGATGTGGCCGTTCCCCTCTTTGGTTTCTCTTTGTAGGAGTCACAAAGAAGCTGAGTAATACACATAAATGTTACATTACTTGAATTTCATTTATGTACAAAAGTGATTAATAAATACTCTAGGCCCAGACCAAGCTCTGGATGTCCTGAAACTGAATAATAGCAAAGAATACTAGTGAAAAACCAATTTTCTTACATCATGGTTTTACGGATGGAGAGAGGATTAGATTTGTTTAAAAAAGGAATGTCATTAGAATACAGATATCCCCAGTTGAAAGGAATTTGTTGGTCCTGTTATTTTGAAACACACTACCTTCTGAAGACATGGAGCACTTCAGGTATCATTGCAGGGTAGACACAGGTTGCCATCTCTTGATTCTAGTGCAATAATATAAAGCAAATCCCATCTCTGAAGATGGTTTTTGGTTTGGCTAACTATAGAAGACCAGGAGTCAAGATTAACAGATGACTTGGAATGATGGTAATAAACTCTTATCTCTAAAAGGCTGCAAGCTCCTGAGGCTAAAGCTATTGGAAATATTTCTTATGTCAGTTCTTCAACAGAGATAGAAGAATTATCTAAACTTGCCAAAAACTCATCCCCCCTATTATTATTATTATTACTTGCTAAGCTACAACCCTAGTTGGAAAAGCAGGATGCTATATGCCCATGGCTCCAACAGGGAAAATGGCCCAGTGACGAAAGGAAATAAGGAAAAATTAAAGTATTTTAAGAACAGTAACATCAAAATAAATATTTCCTATATAAACTATAAAAACTTTAACAAAACAAGAGGAAGAGAAACAAGATAGAATAGTGTGCCCGAGTGTACCCTCAAACAAGAGAACTCTAACCCAAGACAGTGAAAGACCATGGTACAGCAGCTATGGCACTACCCAAAACTAGAGAACAATGGTTTGATATTGGAATGTCTTTCTCCTAGAAGAGCTGCTTACCATAGCTAAAGAGTCTCTTCTACCCTTACCAAGAGGAAAGTGGCCACTGAACAATTACAGTGCAGTCGTTAACCCTTTGAGAAAAGAATTGTTTAGTAATCTGTGTTGTCAGGTGAATGAGGACAGAGAAAAATATGTAAAGAATGGGCCAGACTATTTGGTGTATGTGTAAGTAAAGGGAAAATGAACCGTAACCAGAGCGAAGGATCCAATGTAGTACTGTCTGGCCAGTCAAAGGACCCCATAACTCTCAAGCGGTGGTATCTCAATGGGTGGGTGGTGCCCTGGCCAACCTACTACCTTTATCCAGAGATCAAGATACTGCAGGGGTTGATGGAGATGATTGATGTAAAGCAAAAAACTGGGTAATCTTATGAAACAAGTCTGTCTAAATTCACGCCAACAGCCCACTTGAGAGGCTCTGTCAAATGGCGATTTGTATGATAAAATTGTTGATGGCTTCGGTTTTCTATCCTCAAAGATGTGGACCAAAAAGGGAGCTACAAAATCCCAATTTATATGACATAGTGACCTTTTCCTTAGAAATATCATCCATGCCCTCCACAATGACTGGTATTGTCTAGTGGATGAAGACTTCTTGTAGGTTAACATATGTCGGGTTGTGAGCTGAGGATTCCCTGCCGTATGTAAGGGAGAGAAATCTAAGCATAAAGGATCTGAGTTGGAAAGAAACTAACAAAGATAGTCCTACTTCCTATTTTCTGATACAGCTGTGCCAATCAAAGCAGGTGTAACCTCGGTATCAGACGCTTGAGCAGTAGATACCATGAACTTGTTCTGGCAAAGTGGAGTTACAAGCACAGCTGTTGCTGGACCTGAAGGATAATCGAAGCCCTCAAAATCAAACTTGGAGGAGGCAGATGAAACAATCACCATCAGTGCAAAATCATAATCAAGGCATATTTTTCCACTTCCTGAGAATTCATGTTCAAAATTATGTAGAATGGAAGCTTGTGGTTCTCTTTTGTTACAAACAGGTCTATTTGGAGATCTGGAACTAACTCTAGGATCTCTTGGAAAGAGCTCTGATCCAAGGACTTTTCAGTATGTAGGATTTTCTGTCTGAAGCGAGTCCTCTATTACATTGAGACCCAACTAGATGGAATTGGGAGAGGAACAACTTCCTCTCGTGAAGGAACTTCATAATTGGAAAAATCACTGTATTGAGAATTCTCAAGCAGGATCCCCATACTGCTGCCAGTTGTCAATGAAAATCTTGATGAGAGTTCCTACTTGGACTGAGTCTCTTCAGTATCAGGAAGACTGAAATCAGTTCCAACACATTTATTTCAACACTTGACTGGGGTGTGTCTGTTTGAAGCAGGAAGGGACCTATGGGACTGACATGTTAAGGGCATTTGATGTGGTGTATGGCCTGAATATTTATAAAATCTAACCTTAGAGTTCTCTGCTGAGAATATATTCCATTGAAGGCCAAGTCCTTAAAATATCTTTCTTGTTTTTGTGAAGTTGATCAGGAAATCTAGATCCTGATGAACTTGCAAGATATGAATTGTCTAAGGGAGGCATAATTCATTCGTATCTGCCCAAAATACACAGTCGTCAAAATAGATGACCTGAAATCCTTGTAACTGCATAAGTCTGATCACTAACTTTGCTAGTTTTGAGAATACTCTAGAGGCAATACTGAGGCCAAGGCATCACTTTGAACCTGCATACACTCCTCCCTAGCTGAAACGGAAGATAAGGTAGGGAGGTGTCAAGCATCTTTTAGATCTATAGTGCAGGTCTAAGGTCCTCAGTGTAGTAATTGGTGGATATACATGATGTTTGTCATTTTGACATTGCATTTAATATGATTGCTGATGCATTTAAGCATACCATTCAAAATTTACGTAAGTCAGGTAACAACTCTCATTAATTGTTATTGGCAATTAACAGCTGAAAGTTACCAATCAAATAATGGTAATCAATAGAATAATCATTTGTAAAATAAGATAAGAGTACACAAACTTAAGCTACTCAAGCCATCCATAAATATGGGTTAGCAATAAGGCTAGACCAAAAGCCCCATATAATTTCTTAACCATTACTGTATATAGACACTCCTAAGCTAACCATGATAAAAGGGATGAAAAGATGAAATATGCCAGTAACTGAACGAACAAACATTTGTATATTTAGCTAGTAAAGTATAAAAAAGGGAAGTTAATAGGCTATGCAAGTTAAATATTTTACAGCAAGTAATTGTGAAACTTTATAAAATTAGAGAAGGGGCATTAAATTATAACACTGGAATACTCGTAGGTGATACAAAATAAATTAAGCAACTCCATCTTGTCAAGGAAGCCAAGAAGATAGGGCTAATTACACCATATGAATCAAAAGCAAAACGATCACAATAAATTATTGACAGTGAAATTGAACATAAAATTAACCCTTATTACATTAATTATATTACAATATAAAGAATAGTGGATAACTAATCATGACTTGAATCTTGTTACTAATAGTAGACAAAGATTCCTCATTTCAAAAGAGAAGCTTCTTATTGATTTGGCAACTGGTTTTGAAAGATGCTGGCTGGATGAAAGTTGGTGCACAGGTAGTATTATCAACAGCTGTACTGATGGTTCTCAGGAATGATGTGTCATCAATAGCCAGACAATATCAGCATTAGAGCTCCTGCATTAAGTTCAATGGTGCATAACCTCAAGGGTGTCCTTATACACACACCAAGTCCATGCTTTGCAAGATAATAAACCCTGGCACTAGAGGAGGAGACAATATTTCTTTGGTATTTATGATGTACTAGATTCCCTGTTCTAGCTTGTACATTAGGAAGAGTGATTATGAAGATCAAGCTAAGAAACAAGTATTTGTGTACAGAAAAATTTATTTGCAATGCCAACTTCACCACTTAGGATGAAGCCAGTATACCCTAAAGATCAAAGGAAACCCCGCTTACTCAAGTATATGATAAGTCTTAAACTTAATTGCATTAAGATAATAGTTAGTGACCACTAGCATCATCCAATGCAATGAAAGTTAAAAGTAAAAATTCAATACAACCTTTAGTATTCCCTGAATGTGTAAAGTGTCTATCAATACAAGAAGTTTCCAGACACTAAAAAATAAAAAAATAAAAATGGTTCATAAGAGTATAGGTACCTCTTGTGCAGTATAGAGGTAAATATTTAAACACCAAACTTAAAAACAAGTGTCCGTGAAAATGTGTACAACCTCTCCAAAGTTCAATGTGAATCATTTTGACATATCCCAATAAATGTTGGGGAGTAAATCAGCATGCGGAATTATTTTCCCCTTGTGAACTCTGACACTAATGATCATCATTTGTGACATTAAAATTTATAATCTTGAGCATTTCATACATTTAAATAAGAACCTGTGTAAATTTAGTTTAAGAGAATTATACAATTGGTTTATGATGTACGTCATATGGAAAGAGAATCAGGAAAAAATGTGACTATTACTTCAAGTAAGAATTATTTATATTGTCACTTACTCTAGAAAAAGCATTTATAAGAAGAGACCAAGCATAGTTCTCAGCTGTGACCTTTAGTCTCATCAAGTGTGCAAGTAAGGGAGAATCATTATCACAGATCAGCTGCTCAATCACATTAAGTACCAGGAGACCAGGCTTCGGCCAGAATTCAAACCATGATTGGCACCAGTTTACTACAAAAGAAAAAGACATATTAGCATTAATCTTCCTCATTACTATCCACACAGTCTTTAAATTTACCACAATTCTTAAAATCACTGGGCCAAAGAAGATACCAATATAGTGCATTACTTAAAGATATAAAATACTATAATACTGTACTTTTCTACTTACATATAACTGTTGTCACAGCTTCAAAGCAAAGCAATGGGTTGCTGTGGAAGAATTTTACGAAGGGAAACACAAATTCTGGCAAGTATTCGACGCTTGCTAGAAATGGAGCCCAGTGACTTAAAGCTGATAATGTGCTAAATGGAAAGAGTAAGATGAAGCAATTAAAAGAAATCAATAAAAAGTATTACTATATAAGAAATTCTTTCAGTTACTTGGAAAGCCTTATTCAAAAACAGATTAGGGCACCATAATAGTACAAGTTCTATTGATTAGAAAAAGAGGAAAAATACAGAGCAAAATTCAGGTCTCTTTGATTATTAAAAATATTTTGTGAAAAGTAATTAATTTCATTTTGTTATACTGTTAAGCTAGTATAGCATTGCATTATCTACAGTTAACAATCAAAACGGTAAATTTTAAAAACGTAATCACAAAATTACCAGATTCAAAAGCTTCTTCACAGAGCAGCATAAAGAATATTGTGGCAACACACTCTTACTTGGATTTCTTTTAAATTTGTTGGCTGCAATTATGGATAGACGTGAGTTGAGCAGTCCTGTACAATACATCATAACATCCAACTCTTATAGATAATCTTTTCTACAAATCTACAAGTATATGCTTACCCTTTCAACATTTTCAATAAAGCTCCATCAGACAAGTGCAACACATCTTGTATTCTTTCATATGCTGGATGTATGCCTTTATCTAAAAGATCACTGAAGACACTATAATTTCGGGGCAAATCGAGGATAGACACCCATATTAAGCTTCTATACTTATTTGGGTATTCATTAAACTCTCGAAGAATCTCATACCACTTGGTCTTTTCTAAAAGTTCCTGGAAGATGAAATTAAATTCTCAAGTAGTACAACAAAAGCGGTCAGTCACATCCAGATGCTTGTAAAGTTGACCTAAAAAAAAATTTCTTAAATGTGAAATAAAACCAGTGGCAAGAAAGTTGAAGAAGAGGAACAGCTAAGTGGTAATAGATCAGATGGAATGAATGAAAAGTAAAAGGTGGGAGCAAAGCAACTCTGGACTGATGAAATACAACAAACATAGGGCACACTATGAGGGGTGACCTTATTACCAAAATATAAAAGACATGAAACACAAAATCACATGATAAACCTCCCTTAATACATTCAATGCTAATAAGGGGGTAAAAGTTTTCATGGCAGGAACTTATACATATATAATAAATTATATATATATATATATATATATATATATATATATATATATATATATATATATATATATATATATATATATAAGTGGCTAATACCCCTAGCCAACCCCCTACCCAGTGTCTGGGTAGGGTTGCCACCTCACACCAAGAGTAACTGGCTACCTTCCAGCTTTACCGAAAGAATATCCATAATACATAACTCCCGGTTTGTTAGTTGGGGGAACAACTCAGTGATGTCAGGTGTATGAGGACAGAGGGGAATTTGTAAAGAATAGGCCAAACTATTCAGTGTGTGTGAAGGCAAAGGGAAAGTGAGCCCCAACCAGAGAGAAGGATCCAATGTAGTACTGTCTGGTCAGTCAAAGGACTCCATAACTCTCTAGCGGTAGTATCTTAACGGGTGGTAGTGGCTTCATGATGCTAGATAAAAAATGCAGTAAGTAATGATAAAATTCTGGACATGTGAAAATGAAATACATACTCGTAACTCCTTGAATTTTTCTCTTTTCTTCAGTTTCTCCTCTTCTTGTCCTTTGTCAGATTTTTTGTTTTCAACAACTTGGAATCTGACCTCATGAACCAAATCTTGCATTTTGTCACAAGAGGTTTTTGGGAATAAAGCTCTTGTTGGATAGAGCTTTGTGGTGCTGTTTGCATAGGTTACTACCAGGAAACTTCCATCCTCACTAAAATTTGCTGAAACTAGAAAATATAAATTTCAATAAATTCTCTTAACAGAAGTGAACGTCATGAAGTCTTTATAAGAAATAAATGACAAGATCATGAAGTTTAACATAATGAAAGAAAAGCTGTAAAGGTAGTAGATACTTCAAATTCTTCTAGATCTCCCTATGGATGGCACTGCTTTTCTCTTTTATTCTTCATTCAGATGCCTTTGGCCTCTTCCCACATATCTCTTCAACCTCTGACTTTACCTCACTAAAAATTTAACTATTCTTTAAAAAGCAAATCGTTTGGGAAATTGTACGAGTCTAGAAATGTTAAGTTTGTGGCATTCTCAAACCATATCATAAAAAGGCATTTCCCTTTACAGGGTTAACTATGTAATGTATTCTCTTAAAAAGGCAGTTCCTATTACACGGTCAACAATGTAATGTACTCTATTCTCTTCTATCTAGCGCACTTTTGACTAAAAATTCCATTAATTTGCAAATTAAAGGTGATCTGAAAAAACAATGAAATAAATTTCCACTAAATGTATAGAAAAATATCTTACCAATGTTGAATCTTTGGGCTCGTAATGTCTTCAGTTTTGTCGATGTAGTGAAATCAATTATGGTAAGTACCCCTGTAGAATTAAGTACAGCTATAACCTGAAAATTAAATAAATTACCGAAACATGATATTTTAATTATAAAATAAATTTTTGAATATACTTACCCGGTGAATATATAATAGCTGCTGCTCCAGCGGCTCGACAGAAAAACACACAAAAACTCGCGAGCGATCGCTATGAAGGTTGCGGGTGTGCCCACCAGCGCCAACTATCGGCCAGATACCGCATATGCATGTAAACAAGCCTCAATTCTTCTCGTCCCGCTGCGTCTCTATTGGGGAGGAAGGGAGGGCCTTTAATTTATATATTCACCGGGTAAGTATATTCAAAAATTTATTTTATAATTAAAATATCATTTTTAAATATCTAACTTAGCCGGTGAATATATAATAGCTGATTCACACCCAAGGTGGTGGGTAGAGACCAGAGTTAATTAAGTTTACAGCGTATATGCTTAGAGTTTTTGACAGTTATAACAAAACCCAAATATATAGGTACCTGGTAAGGAAGTTGACTTAGACGATTACTCTGCCTTGTAAGTCTGTCTTCCTCACGAAGCCCAGCGATCCTCTTAGGATGCTGAAAGACTCCCAGGAGCTGAAGTATCAAGGGCTGCAACCCATACAACAGGACCTCATCAAACCCCTAATCTGGGCGCTCTCAAGAAATGACTTTGACCACCCGCCAAATCAACCAGGATGCGAAAGGCTTCTTAGCCTTCCGTACAACTCAAAAAACAATATTAAAAACATTTCAAGAGACAGATTAAAAAAGGATATTGGAATTAGGGTAATGTAGTGGTAGAACCCTCACCCACTACTGCACTCGCTGCAACGAATGGACCCAGTGTGTAGCAGTCCTCGTAAAGAGTCTGGACATCTTTTAAGTAAAATGACGCGAACACTGACTTGCTTCTCCAAAAAGTCGCGTCCATAATACTTTGCAGAGATCTATTTTGCTTGAAGGCCACGGAGGTTGCTATAGCTCTTACTTCGTGCGTCTTAACCTTAAGCAAACATCGGTCTTTCTCATTCAAGTGAGAATGAGCTTCTCGTATTAAAAATCTGATAAAATATGACAAAGCATTCTTTGACATAGGCAATGATGGTTTCTTAACTGAGCACCATAATGCCTCAGATCTACCTCGTAAGGACTTAGTACGGGCTAAGTAGAACTTAAGAGCTCTAACAGGACATAACACTCTTTCCAGTTCGTTGCCTACGATCTCTGATAAGCAAGGAATATCAAAAGATTTAGGCCAAGGACGAGAAGGCAGTTCATTTTTGGCCAGGAAACCAAGTTGAAGCGAACAAGTGGCTTTTTCTGTAGAAAAGCCGATGTTCTTACTGAAGGCATGAAGTTCACTGACCCTTTTAGCCGAAGCCAAGCACACTAGGAAAAGTGTCTTGAGGGTGAGATCCTTCAGGGAGGCTGAATGTAATGGCTCAAACCTGTCTGACATGAGGAACCTTAGGACCACGTCTAAGTTCCATCCAGGAGTTGCCAAACGACGTTCCTTAGAGGTCTCGAAAGACTTAAGGAGATCTTGGAGATCTTTATTGTTGGAAAGATCTAAGCCTTTATGACGAAAGACCGAAGCCAACATGCTCCTGTAGCCCTTAATCGTGGGAGCTGAGAGGGAGCGAACATTTCTCAGATGTAAAAGAAAATCTGCGATTTGGGCTACAGAGGTACTGGACGAGGACACAGATGCTGACTTGCACCAGTCTCGAAAGACTTCCCACTTCGACTGGTATACTCTAATGGTAGAAGCTCTCCTCGCTCTTGCAATCGCACTGGCTGCCTCCTTCGAAAAGCCTCGAGCTCTTGAGAGTCTCTCGATAGTCTGAAGGCAGTCAGACGAAGCGCGGGGAGGCTTTGATGGACATTCTTTACGTGGGGCTGACGTAATAGATCTACCCTTAGAGGAAGACTTCTTGGAAAGTCTACCAGCCATCGAAGTACCTCGGTGAACCACTCTCTCGCGGGCCAGAGGGGAGCAACCAACGTCAACCTTGTCCCTTCGTGAGAGGCGAACTTCTGCAGTACCTTGTTGACAATCTTGAATGGTGGGAATGCATATAAGTCCAGATGAGACCAATCTAGGAGAAATGCGTCTATGTGTATTGCTTCTGGGTCTGGGACTGGAGAGCAATAGATTGGAAGCCTCTTGGTCATCGAGGTGGCAAAGAGGTCTATGGTGGGTTGACCCCAGGTCGCCCAAAGACTCTTGCACACGTCCTTGTGGAGGGTCCATTCCGTGGGAATTACCTGACCCCTCCGACTGAGACAGTCTGCCAAGACGTTCAAGTCGCCCTGGATAAATCTCGTTACCAGGGAGATGCCTCGATTTCTTGACCAAATGAGCAGGTCCCTTGCGATCTCGTACAGCGTGAGGGAGTGTGTGCCTCCTTGCTTGGAGATGTACGCCAAAGCTGTGGTATTGTCGGAGTTGACCTCTACCACTTTGTTTCGAAGGAGACTTTCGAATTTCATCAAGGCCAAGTGGACTGCCAAAAGCTCCTTGCCGTTGATGTGCATGCTCCTCTGACTTGAGGTCCACAGACCTGAGCATTCCCGACCGTCCAGGGTTGCACCCCAACCCAAATCCGACGCGTCTGAGAACAACACGTGGTTTGGGTTCTGAACTGCTAGGGATAGACCCTCTCTCAGACTGATATTGCTGTTCCACCATTTCAGGCATGCCTTTACTGGTTCGGAGACCGGGATTGAGACCGTCTTTAACGTCTTGTCCTTGTTCCAGTGAAAGGCTAGATGGAACTGGAGAGGCCGAAGGTGCAGTCTTCCTAGCGAGACAAACTGCTCCAGGGATGATAGAGTTCCTACGAGACTCATCCAATTTCTGACTGAGCACCGTTCTCTCTTCAGCATTAGTTGGACTTTGAGCAGGGCTTGATCTATTCGGGTGGCAGACGGAAAAGCCTGAAAAACTGGACTGCGAATCTCCATCCCTAAATATAGAATAGTTTGGGATGGAATCAGCTGGGACTTTTCTAGGTTGACCAAAAGTCCCAATTCCTTGGTCAGATCCAACGTCCAATGAAGATCCTGCAGACAGCGATGACTGGACGAAGCTCTGAGAAGCCAGTCGTCCAAGTACAGGGAGGCTCGGATTCCCGATAAATGGAGGAATTTTGCCACATTCCTCATGAGCCTCGTAAACACGAGAGGAGCAGGACTGAGGCCAAAGCACAGGGCCCGAAACTGGTATACCACATTCCTGAAAACAAACCTCAGAAACGGTTGGGAATCTGGGTGTATAGGAATGTGGAAGTACGCATCTCGTAGGTCGAGAGAGACCATCCAGTCTCCCTTTCTGACCGCTGCTAAGACTGACTTCGTGGTCTCCATAGTGAACTTTGTTTTTGTAACAAAAACGTTGAGCGCACTGACGTCTAGCACCGGTCTCCAACCTCCTGTCTTCTTTGGGACTAGGAAGAGACGGTTGTAAAACCCCGGTGATTGAAGGTCCGAGACTTTCACCACCGCTCCCTTCTCTAGCAACAGAGACACTTCTTGGTTTAGGGCTTGTCTCTTTGACTCCTCTCGGTACCTGGGAGAGAGGTCTATGGGAGTTGTCACTAGAGGAGGTTTGCGTACAAACGGAATTTTGTACCCCTCTCTGAGCAACCGAACAGACTGTTGATCTGCGGCCCTCTTCTCCCAGGCCTGCCAGAAGCTCTTCAATCTGGCTCCTACCGCTGTCTGAGGCTGTGGGCAGTCAGACTCTGCCACGTGAGGACTTGGCTCCTCTCTTCTTACCTCTCTTTCCCTCGGCACGAGTACTTCCCCTGCTGGGAGCTCTGCCACGAAAGGGCGGGATAAATCTGGATGCCGGAGTCTCGATCCTGGGTCTTACAGCAAAGGATGTAGAAGGAGTCCCTTTGCGAGCAGAGGACGCCATCAAGTCATGGGTGTCCTTCTGCACAAGCGAAGAAGCTATGTCCTTAACCAATTGTTGCGGAAACAAAGACGTTGATAAGGGAGCAAAGAGCAGTTCTGATCTCTGACAGGGAGTAACTCCTGCCGAAAGAAAAGAGCAAAGGGAATCTCGCTTCTTTAAGACTCCCGATGTAAAAGTGGAGGCGAGCTCATTGGAACCATCGCGGATGGCTTTATCCATACATGACATGATAAGTAAGGAAACATCTCTGTCAGCAGACGAGATTTTCCTACTTAAAGCTCCTAATGACCAGTCAAGGAAGTTGAAAACTTCAAAGGCCCTGTATACGCCTTTCAGCAGATGGTCAAGGTCCGAGGAGGACCAACTAATCTTCGAGCGTCTCATGGCTAGGCGGCGGGGAGAGTCTACGAGGCTTGAGAAGTCACCCTGGGCAGAGGCAGGGACTCCCAAGCCGAGAACTTCTCCCGTGGCATACCAGACGCTCGATCTAGACGAGAGCTTTGAAGGAGGGAAGGCAAAGGCCGTCTTCCCCAAACTCCTCCTGGTATCCAACCAGTCGCCTAAAAGTCGTAAAGCCCTTTTGGAAGAGCGAGAAAGCACTAGCTTAGTAAAGGCTGGCATGTTAGCAGGTAAGCCTAGAGCAAACTCAGACGGTGGCGAACGAGGAGCAACGGTAACAAAGTGATCGGGAAAAAGCTCCTTGAAAATTAACATGACTTTCTTAAAGTCCATCGAAGGAGGAACCGTTCTAGGTTCGTCTACATCCGAAGGATGATCATCATGATGAGGGTCAGCAACGTCCTCATCTGAAGGATCTTCGTCTGACAACTGCTGAGTAACAAGCAAAGGGGTTGGCAATGCTTGACACGCAGAGTCCACACGCACTGGTGCATCAGTAGCAGTCCAGGACGCTACGTCATGTAACTGCTTAACAGCCTGACTGTCAACAACAACAGGAGCGGGAGGACGCTCGACGTCAACTCGAGACTGCTTCGACTGCCTAGACTGAGCAGTCAAAACAACTCTTGACTGCGGTGTTTGACGCTCAGCGTCAAAACAAGTCAACTCCGCTGGTTGGCGAACGTCCTGAACGTCAACAAGAGCATTAGGAAGCGGCTGAACGTCCATATGCGGCTGAAAGTCAACACGGGACTGCATCGAGTGAGGCTCTACAAAGCGTGACTGACGTGACTTAGTAACGCCAACGTCAACAGGACGAGCAAAGGCTTGTTTCGGCAGCCGAAGGCCAGGATCTCGATTAGCTAAGCGGCGAGGATCATCGTGAACCTTTTCAGCAGAATAGTCTTCCATAAGGGAGGCGAGCTTGATCTGCATGTCTTGCAGTACAACCCATTTAGGATCAACGGGAATGGGTGCGGTAAAAGACGAGGGTAACGTCTGAGACTGCACAACCTTGCCTACACCAAGACTCTCGGAGCCTGTGTAACGTTTCTGCTTAGGCGGCGAGCAGTCTTCCGATGACTGCAAAGGGTCAGAGCTGTCCCAATGGCTACAACCAGGACGCTGGACCTGTCCTGAAGGGACCGACTTTCACTTCAAGGGCCTTGAAACCTTGCTCCACGGTTTCTTATGCGAAAAGCCTTCGGATGACGAGGAGAAAATGGTCTCTCTCGTCTTATGGTAGGGGCGGTCTTGATGAGACACGCCTGTTACCATAGAGGGAACGTCTGTTCGCTGATCAAGGCCTCTCGAACCCATAAGTCGTACGACATTACTTCTCCCCTGGGCTTGGGAGCTTGCAAGAGGTCTCGGACTAGGCGAACAACAGGCACGAACAGACGAACCCTCGGTCGCAACACTGAAAACACTTTGCGCACTAATCACTTTCCCACGATTTTCCACTGTGGCACTCTGACACTTTAGCTCTTTAACGTCAGCCATGAGTTGATTACGATCTGTAGCTAACGATTCAACTCTTTCACCCAAAGCATGAATGGCACGTAACATATCCCGCATTGATGGTTCCTGAGTGCTAGTAGAGGGTTCAGGCACAACTACTACAGGGGAAGGATTAGGTTCAGGGGCATGAGGAGAGGAAAAATCTACTGATCTAGAGGAACTCCTCCTCACCCTATCTCTCTCTAGCTTACGAGAATACTTGTCATATTCGAGCCAATCGAATTCCGAAAGGCCCACGCATTCCTCACACCGATCTCCTAATTGACAGGTTTTACCCCGACAATTAGAACACACAGTATGTGGGTCGAGAGAGGCCTTTGGAAGACGCCTATTGCAATCCCTAGCATTACACTTACGAAATCTAGGAATTTGAGATGGGTCCGCCATTTTGAAATAGTCAAAGAAAGTCCAAAAAACAATCCAAAGTCATCAACAATTAAATCTGTCCAAAAAAGAGTTCAAGAGTTTAAGTTGAGGATAAAACACCTGCACTGCGAAAGCTCAAACCAAAATGAAGTACTTCACCAAGTCTGTTGAAAAACTCCAGGTTATACAGCGAGTAATGATACGTCTTGTCGTTAAGGCCGACAGAGAAGAATTGAGGCTTGTTTACATGCATATGCGGTATCTGGCCGATAGTTGGCGCTGGTGGGCACACCCGCAACCTTCATAGCGATCGCTCGCGAGTTTTTGTGTGTTTTTCTGTCGAGCCGCTGGAGCAGCAGCTATTATATATTCACCGGCTAAGTTGAATATTTAAAAAGTTATGTACATGACAATTATATAAAAGAAACTTTTTCTGTTCTTAAAGTACCCCTGTTGAATTAAGTATAGCTATAACTTGAAAATAAAACAAATTAATGAAACAGTTATGTAGATAAAAGATTAAGGAAAAGAAATTTTCTGTTCTTAAATCTCAAAAAAGCAAGCAGTTACTAATCCCATAAAAAATTGATTTATCAAAGTAACTAGTCACTGCATTAAAACAACGGCCACTCTAACTTATTAGTCAGACAACAATGCTGCATTTCATCGGAAGTTCAATGGCCAAGCGAGGTAGTGCTTTTTCTTCATACTCTCTTGCTCTTGATGAGAGTTATGACACCGCAGACACTGTACAACTGGCTGCGTATATTAGGGGTGTTGACAATGACTATAATATTAAAGAGGAAATGGCTTCACTACAAAGCATGAAGGGCACCACAACAGGATAAAATATTTTTAATGAATTGGATAAAGTATTGGCAAGGTTTGGACTGGACAACACTAATTTAGTTTCCATCACAACAGATGCTGCACCTGTGATGTCTGGTCAGAAAAATGGGGTTGTTGGATTACTGAAGACTAGAATGGGGTCTCAAAATATTGACTCAGGTTCACTTTTTGTCCTGCATTGTATCATACATCAGAAAACTTTATGTGTAAAGACAATAAATTTTCTGCATGTGACTAATATTCTTGTAAAAGCTGTCAATTTCATTAGGTCAAGAGGTTTAAATCACCATGAGTTTCAGCAGTTAATGGTAGACATTGATGCAGAGTACAGTGATTTGAAGTATTTTTATTTAGGTAAGGTGGCTAAGCAAAGCAGGAAAGTTGAAGAGAGCATTTGATCTTTTGGAAGAAATTGAGCTGTTCTTAGATATGAAAGGTAATGCTATCCATGAATTGAGAGATAAAGAATGGAGATGTGATTTAGCATTTTTAGTAGATATAACTGATCATCTTAGTGCACTGAATATTAGACCCCAAAGAAAAGATCAACTAGTAATTGAGATGTTCTCACTTATCAAAGGCTTCCAGATAAAATTGCGTCTGTGTCAGAAAGCATAACACAGCCCACTTTCCAACACTGAAAAACCATGACACTAGCAACTTTCAGTATCAGAAGTATGGTGACAAGTTGGCTGCCTTACGAGAGGAATTATCAGAGAGATTTGGTGACCTCAAGAAACATTCACAAGCCATTGAAGTCTTTGCTTCTCCTTTTTCTGTGGATGCGACAGCAATTCCAAAGGACATGCAAATAGAAATAATTGAACTACAGCGTAATGATGAACTAAGAAGAAAGTTTGATGATAATTCAGTATACCAGATTTAAAAGAAGCATGTATCAGTAACAGAGTATCCAAAACTCTCTCCTCATGCGAGGAAAATGATGGCAGTGTTTGGTAGCACATGTGCATGTGAGCAACTTTTTTTCAAAAATGAATCTGGTCAAAAACAAGTATAGATCTTCACTTACTGATGAACGTTTAGAAAATACCCTGCGTGTAGCCACATCATCCATACAGCTTGATATTGATGAATTGGTGTCACAAATGGAACATCAACCATCTCACTAGGGTAGCCATTCATTTGCTCATTAATGGTTAGAAAAATGTCTGTTTGATAATTCTCATGTTAATCATCCCAGTTAACTAATAATATGTAATTATGTATGTTTGTACATTATAATAATTAGGTACGGTAGCCTTTCATTTGCTCAATTATACTAAGGAAAATACTTTTGTTTCAGAAAATTCTTATTTTTGTGATCCCACTATAAATAAAATCAATGACAAGCTAATCATCTATCTTCATCAGTATAATCTCACATAATATAGTAAGATTATGTGGCCCTCCATACCAACAGAGTTATGACTAGTGGCCCTTTGGGAAAAAGGTTGTACATCCCAGCTGTAAAACTTTACCTTAACACAATACTGTACTGTAACCTTACTGTGTCTAGTAAGTAGTGTACATGTGTTTACATGTACTGCACACTATGCATATGATTACAAAGTGTTGTAGAAACCAAATTAAAACAATATTAGACAGTATTTACTGTGTAAATCATCAGCTCGGGCACCCGCTCGTGGCAAGGGGGAGTGACTTTTTAGGTTAGGATTTAGCACAACATAGTGCAGCATTTGTTCCCGAAAATTCTCTTTTCGTGCCTATGTCTGTAACCTAACTATTGCGAAGGAGGGCTGACTGTATCATAATGCTACCATTTCAAGTCTCCTTTGGATAACATAGCATCCCTTTATAAACTTGAGTTTTCATTTCTTTATGACATCTGTAAATATGTTTCCCTTGACACAAGTTTTACCTCAGCCAAGGAGGTTATAAAATCAAGTTGGTTTATTTATTTGTCTGTGAGTGTGCCTGTAGACTGGATTATTTATTTATTTGTTTGTCTGTGTGTCCGAGGACAGGATTATGTCAAAACTACTTGATGGATTTTGATGAAATTTTCACTGAAGATAGGCTTTAGGTAATGGACGATACCATTAAATTCTGGGGATGATACGGATCCGGATTTGCATTTTTCGCCATTTCAAAGATAACATTAAAACAAACGGACAGATTTTTTTCTGAAATTTTCACCAGAGATAGATCTTTGGCTACGGATGACTCCATTAACTTTTAGAGATGATCTGGTACCGGATCCGGATTCTAGATCCAGATTTGTATTTTTCACAATTTTAAAGATTACGTCAAAACAAATTAACACATTGGATTTTCACTAAATTTTAACAATATGTTATTTTCATTAGTAAAATAAATTTTTGAATATACTTACCCGATGATCATGTAGCTGTCAACTCTGTTGCCCGACAGAAATCTACGGTCGGGATACGCCAGCGATCGCTATACAGGTGGGGGTGTACACAACAGCGCCATCTGTGAGCAGGTACTCAAGTACTTCTTGTCAACAAGAACTCAATTTTCTCCTCGGTCCACTGGTTCTCTATGGGGAGGAAGGGCGGGTCCTTAAATTCATGATCATCGGGTAAGTATATTCAAAAATTTATTTTACTAATGAAAATAACATTTTTCAATATTAATCTTACCCGATGATCATGTAGCTGATTCACACCCAGGGTGGTGGGTGGAGACCAGCATACATGTTAACAAAGAAGCTAAGTATCCCGTATTTCATTTTATTAGTTATTCAAAAATAACATAAAATAAATAAGTACCTGGTAAGGAAGACGACTTGAACCATTACTCTGCCTTTATTAAGTACGTCTTCCTTACTGAGCGTAGCGGTCCTCTTAGGATGCTGAACGACTCTTAGGTGCTGAAGTATAAAGGGCTGCAACTCATACTAAAGGACCTCATCACAACCTCTAACCTCGGCGCTTCTCAAGAAAGAATTGACCACCCGCCAAATCAACAAGGATGCGGAAGGCTTCTTAGCCGACCGTACAACCCATAAAAAGTATTCAAGAGAAAGGTTAAAAAGGTTATGGGATTATGGGAATGTAGTGGCTGAGCCCTCACCTACTACTGCACTCGCTGCTACGAATGGTCCCAGGGTGTAGCAGTTCTCGTAAAGAGACTGGACATCTTTGAGATAGAATGATGCGAACACTGACTTGCTTCTCCAATAGGTTGCATCCATAACACTCTGCAGAGAACGGTTCTGTTTGAAGGCCACTGAAGTAGCCACAGCTCTCACTTCATGTGTCCTTACCTTCAGCAAAGCAAGGTCTTCTTCCTTCAGATGAGAATGTGCGTCCCTAATCAGAAGCCTGATGTAGTAAGAAACTGAGTTCTTAGACATTGGAAGAGAAGGCTTCTTGATAGCACACCATAAGGCTTCCGATTGTCCTCGTAAAGGTTTTGACCTTTTTAGATAGTACCTAAGAGCTCTAACTGGGCAAAGTACTCTCTCCAGTTCGTTCCCCACCAAGTTGGACAGGCTTGGGATCTCGAACGACTTAGGCCAAGGACGTGAAGGAAGCTCGTTTTTAGCAAAAAACCGAGCTGCAAGGAACATGTAGCCGTTTCAGATGTGAAAACTATGTTCCTGCTGAAGGCGTGGATCTCACTTACTCTTTTAGCTGTTGCCAAGCACACGAGGAAAAGAGTTTTTAATGTGAGGTCCTTAAAAGAGGCTGATTGGAGAGGTTCAAATCTTGATGACATAAGGAACCTTAGGACCACGTCTAGATTCCAGCCTGGAGTGGACAACCGACGTTCCATTGAGGTCTCAAAAGACCTAAGGAGGTCCTGTAGATCTTTGTAGGTGGAAAGATCCAAGCCTCTGTGGCGGAAAACCGCTGCCAACATACTTCTGTAACCCTTGATCGTAGGAGCTGAAAGGGATCTTACGTTCCTTAGATGTAACAGGAAGTCAGCAATCTGGGTTACAGTGGTACTGGTTGAGGAAACTGCATTGGCCTTGCACCAGCTTCGGAAGACTTCCCATTTAGACTGATAGACTCTGAGAGTAGATGTCCTCCTTGCTCTGGCAATCGCTCTGGCTGCCTCCTTCGAAAAGCCTCTAGCTCTTGAGAGTCTTTCGATAGTCTGAAGGCAGTCAGACGAAGAGCGTGGAGGTTTGGGTGTACCTTCTTTACGTGAGGTTGACGTAGAAGGTCCACTCTTAGAGGAAGAGTCCTGGGAATGTCGACCAGCCATTGCCGTACCTCTGTGAACCATTCTCTCGCGGGCCAGAGGGGAGCAACCAACGTCAGCCGTGTCCCTTTGTGAGAGGCGAACTTCTGAAGTACCCTGTTGACAATCTTGAACGGCGGGAATGCATACAGGTCGAGATGGGACCAATCCAGCAGAAAAGCATCCATGTGAACTGCTACTGGGTCTGGAATCGGAGAACAATACAACGGGAGCCTCTAGGTCATCGAGGTAGCGAACAGATCTATGGTTGGCTGACCCCACAGGGCCCAAAGTCTGCTGCAAACATTCTTGTGAAGGGTCCACTCTGTGGGGATGACCTGACCCTTCCGGCTGAGGCGATCTGCCATGACATTCATATCGCCCTGAATGAACCTCGTTACCAGCGTGAGCTTTCGATCTTTTGACCAGATGAGGAGGTCCCTTGCGATCTAGAACAACTTCCTCGAATGAGTCCCTCCCTGCTTGGAGATGTAAGCCAAGGCTGTGGTGTTGTCGGAGTCCACCTCCACCACCTTGTTTAGCTGGAGGGACTTGAAGTTTATCAAGGCCAGATGAACCGCCAACAACTCCTTGCAATTGATGTGAAGTGTCCTTTGCTCCTGATTCCATGTTCCCGAGCATTCCTGTCCGTCCAATGTCGCACCCCAGCCCGTGTCTGATGCGTCCGAGAAGAGACGGCGGTCGGGGTTCTGAACAGCCAAAGGTAGACCTTCCTTGAGAAGAAAGCTGTTCTTCCACCACGTTAGAGTAGACCTCATCTCTTCGGAAACAGGAACTGAGACCGTCTCTAGCGTCATGTCCTTTATCCAGTGAGCAGCTAGATGATACTGAAGGGGGCGGAGGTGGAGTCTCCCTAACTCGATGAACAGGGCCAGCGATGAAAGTGTCCCTGTTAGACTCATCCACTGCCTGACTGAGCATCGGTTCCTTCTCAGCATGCTCTGGATGCATTCTAGGGCTTGGTTGATCCTTGGGGCCGACGGAAAAGCCCGAAAAGCTCGACTCTGAATCTCCATACCCAGGTAGACAATGGTCTGGGATGGGACGAGCTGGGACTTCTCTAAATTGACCAGGAGGCCCAGTTCCTTGGTCAGATCCATAGTCCATCTGAGATTCTCCAGACAGCGACGACTTGTGGGAGCTCTTAAAAGCCAGTCGTCTGACGGAGCCGGACACAAGATCATGGTACTGCTGCACAGTCTGTGAACTGTCAACCATGGGGAAGCGAGGAAGTACAGCGACAACCCGAAACTGTCTAGACTGTCTGGGTAGTACAGACAACTCCTTATCGGGTTGCTGAGGTTGCCGCACTGCGTCACAACAAGTCACCTCTGCTGGTTGTTGAACGTCTTACCCAGTGACACACTGACTCCGTAAAAAAAAAAAAAATCCTCTATCAAGGACTAAGCTTGGACTGCATGCCTTGCAACAAAGCTCAAGGTCTATGGGAGCAGGTGTGGCAACAGACGGGGTTAGCAGCTTAAGGCTCCTCTCCAAATGACAGAGTCCTCAAGGGAATATCAGAAGGAGGGAGAACAGCACTTTCTCATCTACAGGAACCATATCCGAGAAAAGCTAAGTTCTCTCAGTGAGGGTTTCACTGGTGCAAAAGCAGCAGACCAGAAGACAACGTTATGAAACTGCTTGACAGTCTGTGAACTGTCAAAAACTGAACTGTCAACCACAACAGGAGCGTGAGGACATACAGCACTGGTGTATAAGTAGCAGACCAGAAGGCAACGTCATGTAACTGCATGACAGTTTGTGAGTTGGCAACAACCAAAGATGTGTGGGGAAGCCTCAACTCCTGCCTGACTAGTTTGCTGCTGGCGAGTGGCGGTAACCACAGTGTGTTGCGGAGGCTGACACACCGTGTCAAAACACGGCAGCTTGTGGTAGCTCCCGCACGGCAACGGAGTGCTCTGTGTGTGGGAGTCATCATACATCTGGCAGGGTTGACTGTGCATGGGTGAGGCTGCGGTGGGTTGAGGAGCATGCGGTATGGTATGCAGAGCATGCTGTAAGGTATGCAGAGCATGCTGTAAGGTATGCAGAGCATGTTGTAAGGTATGCAGAGCATGCTGTAAGGTATGCAGAGCATGCTGTAAGGTATGCAGAGCATGCTGTAAGGTATGCAGAGCATGCTGTATGCAGAGCATGCTGTAAAGTATGCAGAGCATGCTGTAAGGTATGCAGAGCATGCTGTAAGGTATGCAGAGCATGCTGTAAGGTATGCAGAGCATGCTGTAAGGTATGCAGAGCATGCTGTAAGGTATGCAGAGCATGCTGTATGCAGAGCATGCTGTAAGGTATGCAGAGCATGCTGTAAGGTATGCTGCATGGGCTGCGGAGAATGCCGCATAGTGCTGGAACCCGGCAGCTCTACAGAACCTTCCCACTGCTGATGCGGTAGCTCACGCATGTTAGCAGATGGTGCAGTAAGAACATGCGTCTGGCAGGGTGGACTGCGCATCGGTGGTGGAGCTCTCACAGGTGGAGGGTGGGAGCAGGCAGCCGCAGTATCTGCTGAGCGCACAACCTCGGCGGGTTGTAGGTTAACAGGCTGCATTGTCAACCTTCCAGCATGATACTCCTGTATGAAGGAGCAAGCTGAGACTGTATAGTCTGCAGCATGGACCACTAGGGTCTATGAAAGACAACAACAAACGGAGCTACTGTCCGTTGTGACTGAGGGTCTAAAACAGCTGGTGCGGCAACAGACGGAGTTACTGCCTGTTGCGGTACCACCTAGCCTCTCTTAGGAGGTGTGCAGTTGTCGTACTGCAGCGAGTCCGAACTGACCCAGTGGCTACACCTAGGCCGTTGGACTTGCGCGGAAGGGACCGACTTGCGCTTAAAAGCTGCAAGATTTGATCCATGGTTTCTGCGAGAAACCTCTTCCGCAGACGAGGAATAAATGGGCTCTCTCGTCTTTGTGTGGGTGGGGTGATCACGTCGGCAACGTGTGTAGATACACCCGAAACCACGGAGGGAAACGTCTGTTCGTTGATCAAGGCCTGAGGAACCCATAAGTCCTTCGACATTACTTCTCCCCTGGGCTTGGGAGCTTGTAAGAGGTATCGGACTAGGTGAACAACTGGCACGAACAGACGAACCCTCGAACGCAACACTGTAACACTTTGCGCATATCACTTTATCACTTTTGATTTTCTGTTTGCACTTATTTCAGTGAACTCGAAACATTAAGTGGTTTGTACCTGAAACACGCAATCCTATCCTTCATTAAAAGGTAGGCTAGTAATTGCGAAAACAGTATTACAATGTAACAGAAAAACATAATGAAAGATAAAGAATTCAGTGGCTGGAAAAGAGACTAAACACTAGATCCAATAAACTACGTTTAAAATCTCTCACCGCATAAAGCCTGGGAACAAGAATAAAACTCTAGAAACGTTTTACCTTCTTCCCCTATATCGACTAGGGAGAAGAGCAAAAAACGAGAACAACGTTACCCGCTTGAACGAAACGTTTATCCTCCTCTCTCTCCCTCCGTCTCTATCTCTCTCTCTCTCTCTCTCTCTCTCTTGACTTAGAACCTGAGAGATGAGCCCAATTATATATATCGTTAAAACATATTATTTGTTAAAGGAAAAAAAACTGAAAGGTTTCCCAAATAAAAAGTTCCTTTATTAGAATTACAACCATTTAAGCTAAGAAAGAATGAACGAAACGCTAGAATCGGTTTACTCTTACTGCAACGTGAAACCGTGAATTACTCTCTCTCTATCGTAACGATAGAGCGCAAGTTGAACGTTCTGAACGTCAACAACTGCGGAGACTAAACTAAACGTTAGTTCAACTTTGAAAAAGTACGAGACTATCAAAGAAATTCTTTCAAAAACATTAAAATTAAAATAGCATAAATTCTTAAAAGTGAAAGAGAGTCTATACTCTCTTCGACACCAACACTTCCGTCTAAGGGAAGGGTCGGCCATTTAAAAGTGAAAGAGAGTCCATACTCTCTTCGTCACCATAATTAAATCAAATTAATTCCAAAAGCTTGCTAAGCTAATGATAAAGCTTCCTGAATAGCGAAGGCTAAACTCTAGAGCAAATACATCACCAAATCGTGAACAATAACTCCAGAATCAACAGCGTATCCAAGTAGGTCTAGCCGGAGGCACGACAGAGGAAAAATTGAGTTCTTGTTGACAAGAAGTACTTGAGTACCTGCTCACAGATGGCGCTGTTGTGTACACCCCCACCTGTATAGCGATCGCTGGCGTATCCCGACCGTAGATTTCTGTCGGGCAACAGAGTTGACAGCTACATGATTATCGGGTAAGATTAATATTGAAAAAGATAGATATTATGCATCGGAAGAAACCATGAAATTTTGGAGGTGATACGGATCAATATCATGACTCTGGATCAACATTACACTTTTCACCATCTACTGTACAGTTAGTATATGAAAACTTGGAGGCAATGTCCATAGACTTTAGTTAAATGTTGACAATATTAATTGGCGGAGGTCTGAAATCCTTTATTGTTCTTGTTATAAATAATCTTAATTCCTCATATGTATGTCAAACTGATCCTCTGCAAATCTAAGAGAACCATTCTGTAGATGAGTAAACCCTTTCTAAAACTTTTCTAACCAAAGAAGAATAGCTGAACTATCACTTTATGAAGCTAAACCTTGAAGTTCTTCCTTTGACTTGAAACTATCCTAGTCAAAATTCATGAACAAATTAATAATCTCTCTTAATATATATCAGTCCTGTTATCACACAACTTACATCTGTCTGACATATCCCTGCCTTTCCTCCCAAAAAGGTTATACGGTACGTGAGACTACACCTAGGGTAAAAATTGAATGCTTCCTCCCTCTCATTGTAAGAGTCAACCTGTAATTTATCAAGATGTCTATTTGATACTAATTTTTATAACCAATCTGCAATGTTAAAAGAAAACCATTATATCTGTGAGATCTTCTGAAAGAAACAGAGAACCTATAGAAAAGTAACACTATTTCTTACATTAACCTAATCCGTTCTGATAACTGCAAGAAATTAAAAATTAAAATGCCTGACTACTTTCTCAAAGATGAAGAAAATAAGTTGCACCAAGATACAGTACTTGATAATACTAGCTTATCACTTACAATCTAAATTTCCACAGCCTACATAGGTAATTTCTTCTACCTGAAACCATAATTCCAACAATTTATCCATGCTGAATCTTGATATTGAACAAGAGATGGTTGGAGGCCAGAAGCACTCTGCAGACCTTCTTACCAAGGAACATACCCACTAAAATTGTATGAGTCTTCCCTAAGCCAGATATAGAGGGAAAAACTTTCCATATCAAAAGATGAGAATTACAGTCATAGACATAAGCTCTAATAATCCTGTTGGCATTACGGCTTAAAGCTCTCTCGAGGGAAATCTTAATGGCCTCCCAACATTACAAAATGAATCTTTTGGAAGGGAACTAGAAACCAGTGGCTTATAACCATAGCCTTCTCTGGATTACCACAAACGTAAATTAAGCCTTCTTTTATGTTTTTAACTTTTAGCTGATCATAAAACATGCTTCCAGACGAGGACTGAGGCCAAGATTCACTAAGTGAAAAATTGTTCATGGCACAAGACAGAATGCAAATCATGACCACCCAAAACAAATTCCTCACCACAACAGCACAACTAATGCCGACATGAAAACTATATCAATAATCTGATCACATGTTTTCAAAAAGCATTTAGCTTACCTGTCATTAGTCAGTTACACAATACCTGATTGCATTAGAAGTTTAAATACTGTGCAATGTGAATCTGAAATGTATTTTCATATTAATCAGAATTACTATTTTCATACCATGGGATAATTATTATCAAGGGATAATGAACATCTAGAAGTAATAATCTGGAACTAAACTCAATTAGATAGCTGCCCACCCTTAAATACTGATAAATATATGAATCATCATTTGAAGTTAGAAATCTCAATCTAATCATATCTATCTTTTAAAACTGCAAAAGTCCAAAAAGTTTAGAGAATTCAATAAAATATTTATCAGTGAAGAAGCGTGGGTAGTGGTAGGGGTGGGGAGAGGGTAGTCGTAGTAGCGGGCAGTAGTTGGATGTAGAACGGCACCTCGCAGTATCAGGGGATATTGAGGAAGGAGAGGACTAATAGGTAATGGACCTCTGGTAGTGGTTCTAACACGCCCCAGTTACTGTACCGACACTCTATTAGAGTGAGCGAGCTGGGTTTATTCCTGGCATTCCATGTAACTTTTTTCTCTGGTATATTTAGCAATATTTATACCTCAGAAATGGTGCTATAAGAAGCATTTCACGGAGTGACACAGGTCGAGCCCAGAAAAAATATCTATCAGTAATTTCTTTGCTGATTGGGACAAGGTCAGGCAATAGAACTTAATTCAGGACTAGATTGGCAAGGATCTGTCTTGTATAAGACAAGGCCTTTACATCAAATTAGATTTGAATTACCTCCTCTACTTACAATATGGGATAACAATTAGATTCTTACCCTGAATGAATGATGTATCTTAGGAAAATAATATGTTCTGCTTACATATATGTACAGGAACTAATAGGTACAGTATTTGATTAATATACTCATCTATGCAAGTAAGGTTCGAGTTTCCGATAGTAGAATGGTTTCTATCATCTTCCTTGAGCTCTCCTTGGACCAGTTCTTGGTCCTCATAAGGCGTCTCACTGATCCCAACCAGAGATCCAGCCACAAAGTAGCCTGCATGGCATACTTCGCCACCTTCTCCTGGTTTAGGATCTACAATGCCGAGAACAAGACTTATAGACTAGAGAGGCTTTCGAGGGAGATTCTCTTAGTCAGTTCCTCTAACGAGTGATGTAGAGGCTCGTTGAAGACCTCGTAGTACTTCCTCAGCTGCACAAATAGCAACGGAAGAAGTTTCAATGATGAACCTGCTCGGAGAGAGTTGGAGGAAATGGTGATCAGTAAGAATGCCCTCCAATGGGCATTCGTCACATCCTTAGACCACGACAAGGCTGCACTGGTCTTGGGGAGCTGAGTCCTGTAGACATGGTCAAGGACCGTGTCTTTTCCCTCCTAAGGAACCATCATAGGGTTAGATAACCCATCAATAGCCATTATGGAGGCCAAGACCTGCAAGAAGGAATGGTCTGACTCCTGCTCAGCCTCCGATAACCTTGGACTAGCAGCTTTAGGTAGATGGTGGTTGTTCTCAAGGTCATCCACCCACGAGATATCATCCTAGGGAGGGTCGAAGTCGTGCCTAGCATGATGGGCGTTGCTTGCTGACGGCCCTGCAGGGTTTGGAGATGGTCTCTTTGGAACTTCTGAAGGTCTAGAAGCTCTTGCTGAAGATTTGGGTTGCGTCTTATCATCCTTCAGCTCCTTCTGAGGAGGAAAGAAAACCTTCAGGGTAGGAGGTCACTGGAAGATCTTCCCTTTGATTCTCACCTGCTGAGGAAGAGACATCTTCCCGTAAGGATTTGGAGGCTAGTCGAAGCTCTTGTGGAACCACGTTGATAGGAGAGGGGGCAGAAAGCACCTGCTTCTCTGAGAAGAAGAGACTTTTGGCTAGCTGGAAGAGGGTGCCACCCTACTAGGGGAGGAGTGGGCACAGCAATGCTGAGCCTCCGCTTAGACGTTCGTACTGGTGTAAACTTGATCCTAGGAAAGTCCAGCTGTTAAGATACTCCTTGCTTCCTCTTCAGGGGAGAGGTGGAAGAAGCCAGGGGTTCTCGAGGAGGAGGAACCGTGGATTTTCGCCTTGAGTCCACTGATGGAGAGGATGACTTTTCCAGGGGAATCCTGGGTATTCTGAGGAAGAATGGGAGGAACTCCTCCTACAAAGGCCTGATGGACAGCTCTAACTAGAGCATTGAGCCATGGTTCTTGTTCAAAAGCTGCGCTGACTAAAAGACCCCAGAGAGGATCGAAGCGCAAGGTTTCTGAAAGGGAGGAACATTCCTACCTGGATCAATCAACGGCCAGGTTAAAGAAAAGGATGATTGCATCTTTGTAGGTTCCACCTTACAAGGGAAAGGAGTATGTTGGTTTGCTGGTTCCTTGGGTTCTTTGAACATGGGGTCTTCCCAAAGGGGAGACTGTCAGGAGTCGTCCTTCCTGTGTGATGTTCTCCTATGAGTATGCGATGGTCAGTGCTTGCAGGCCAGAAAGTGAGAGGATGAACTTTTACGAGGCGTGGGCGAACAGTGAGATGGTGAATGCTGATGCCCTGGAGAGCGGCGAGAAGCTCGCAAAGGAGAGTGCCTGGATGACTGTTTCCTCTTTGGTGAATAGCGGCGATCCCTTGAACGATGACGTTCTGGTGAACAACTGTCAGGACTCGTCCTTCCCGTGTGATGTTCTCCTATGAGTATGCGATGGTCAGTGCTTGCAGGCCAGAAAGTGAGAGGATGAACTTCTACGAGGCGTGGGCGAACAGTGAGATGGTGAATGCTGATGCCCTGGAGAGCGGCGAGAAGCTCGCAAAGGAGAGTGCCTGGATGACTGTTTCCTCTTTGGTGAATAGCGGCGATCCCTTGAACGATGACGTTCTGGTGAACAATGTCGTTCGGGTGAACGATGGCTAGTTGTAACTGGCGAATGTTGTTGTTCTGGTGAATGATGGTAAGCTGGCAAACATAGTCGTTCTGGTGAACAATGGCGTGGTGAGTTGGCGAACAATGGCCGGTTGGCGACCACTTAGGAACTGGCGAGCGGTGAGGCACAGGAGTCACAAGAAGCTGGTGAACGGCAAGTAGCAGGCAAACGTCGAGAGGGTGGCGAATGGCGAGTAGAAGGAGAATGCTAGTTCATTGCCGATCGTTTAGACTCAGGAGATCAATGAGTTGTCGGCGCATGACGAGCAGCTAGCAATTGACGGCGAGCTGGCAAACGGCGAATTGTTGGCGATAGGTGAGAAGCCAGAGAATGGAGGACAGCCAGTGGTTGACGAGTCACAGGTGCGTGACAAGAGGCTGACGGACTGCGGGCACTTGGAGAATCACGAGGTGATGGAGCTTGACAAGCAAGGGGAAAAACTGACGATTCAAAGGTAGCTGGTGAACTACGAACAGCTGTTCGGTGGCGAGAGGTCAGAGAGCAATGTTGGAAGGGCAAACGCCGCAAGGCTGGCGAACGGCGGTTCCGCAGAGAGCCCGATAAAGCAGGCAAGATGTTGTCGGCGAGGCTGACGATCTCTAGAGAAAGATGCACCCGAAGTGATGAGGGCGAGCGGCAAGGGATGATCCTCTGAAGGGGATCGTCTAGCGGACGAATGAGGAGAGCCGAAGAGACATCTCTTTGCTCAAAACGAAGGAGTGACTGAGGTGACGAGGACTATGAACTCTACAGGCTCGCTGATGACGATGATCCTCGACGGGGGTGAACTGCTCACCAGGAAGCTCGCTAGAAGATCTCCGGATGGGTGTCTCTAGGGGGGATCTCACCCGCGAGCGAGAGAGATGACCACCCGCAGGAAAGATTTTCCTCGGACTTTGCTCCAGCCCACCAAAAAACCCGGCTCGGCAACGGGGAAACTCAGTCTTCAGCAATGGTGGAAGAGGCGGGGTGGGAATCATTGACAAACATTGCAGACAGCAGCTCAGGATCGCAAAAGCCGACACTTGGCAGGGCCAAGGGATCAACTTCGGAGGAAGGCGATGACTGCTTCTTTTCAGTGCTAAGCTGAACGAGCTGGAAAAGCGCCTTCTTTGAAGGGGGGCCGGTCAAGCCAAGGGATAGCCACACCTGAAACACATCAGAGAAAGAGCAGGTCTCCCTTGGGGAGAGGGGCGGGGCCACTTCCCTAGGGGACGCAGCATTGTCCCTTAAGGACTGAGGTTGACCTGGTGTTAAACGGTCTACGGCTCTGTTTGATGGTTCTCTGGAGGAAACCGATCGAATAAGAGCTTTAGTTTGCGGGATGGAAGAAGCAGCTTAGGTTTTCTTTGACTTTGCTAAAGACTCAGATGGAAAAGAATTCTTTTAAGCCTTCTTCTTCTGCCGGCGCCCAAACTTCTCCCACTGGGAGGCAGACCACTCCTGGCATTCAGGGCAAGTGCTGTTCTGTCACACCGCCGCCCTCTGCATACAGGACATAACTGATGCAGGTTCGTATCAACGGACGACATAAAGGCCCTGGTTAAGTCGATGATCAAACTGTCGGTGTAAATCTTAATCAAAAGGTATAATGGCAGCATGATGTCTTAAACTAATAAATTTAGTTTTTAGGGTGGGTAAATCAATTCTTGTAAATACTGTATGTAATTCTCACTTACAGTACTCCATTCCATACTACAACAGTTAAGGCTTATGAGCATTAATAGGTCTAGATTTACCAAGCTGAAATAAATTTCATAGGAGCTTTGCTCTGGTTATAGAGCCACTGAAATAATTTAATATTTGTAGGTTGTTATAATCACTCCAATAAGTATATCAAAATTTTTAAAACAAGAACTTTAAAATAAAACTTCAAGCAACTTAAGATTTTCTCAGATTACAATTTAAAGTTTACAGAAAGTTAAAAAAAAGTCATCACAAACCTGAAAATGCTGCGGATGAATGACAGGTAAAAAAGTGACTCGGAAGACATCTGTACAGGAGGTAGGTAACTGTACCACCTGAGCAACTGAACGATTTATGAGAGAGTATGTGACAAGAAGATGACTCTTTCCTCCGCCAACAAGCCACTCTCCTCCACTACCCATAATTTAAGAAAATTAGAATGAAACTTGCAAGAGAAATATTTCAAAATATTGTACAGTACACCATTATTTCATTTTTGGTTATGAGAAAAATATTACAGTATAGCCATGGCACATACAGATTTTTTATTTTGGCAAAGCAAGGCCCAGACTTGATTCAGAAATTATCATGAGACAGAATTGTCTTGAAAATAGACTTTTAATATAGAAGAATTAAAATAATAACTTACCTTGAAAGAGCATAAGCAGTAAAATCTAGCTGTAATCCTTCAGGTGGATGAATTGTAATCTGTTGAGACCTGTTTTGACTTGGCCAAATGAGAATTCCGCCTGTTACAAAGCTGACAACTAGTTCATCACGCTGCCAAACATGACCAGCCTGTGGAATTCAATCATTTTGGTGACTACTCTTCGTAAGCTGCAACATCAAATGCCATTCATTTTGAAATGAACATGAGTAACAACATAGGCTTATCAAAATTTTGTCCATAAATAAAAATCAAATGAATCTAAAATCAACATAAGATAATCTTAAAACATGTGAAAGTAAAAGGTATATTTCATTTTAAATATAGACGTATTCTTCCTTGAAATATAAAGGAGGGTGGTTTGACGAAGGAACACAATTTTTGGGAAGTGCTGTGTGATTTTCAACAACTTTCCTAAAAAGACTAGAACAGGGAATCCAATATGACATGTTATACCAAAGAAATATTGAATTCCCTCCCTTGGGTCAGGGAATCAATGTCACCCACTGAAAAGCATTACTAATACTGAACACAATGCTTACCAGGGTGATTATTGACAACTTTCTTGTCCAAACAAAATAATGTTTCAATTATGTCCCACTTCCCTTCAGAAGTCTGTTGAGGCAGGAGGGTCTTAGAAACAGCAGCGTATCTCCTCAAAAATAGGTTTTTCCTTCATTGAAACCCCTTTTATTGGGGTTAGGCTGCAGGTTGGTTCCTTAGGATTAATACCAGAGCATACTTCTGCTTGTGAGCTATTGGGTTCTTTGACATGCTAAACTACTACATTGGATCCCTCTCTCTGGTTATGGCTCACTTTTCTTTTGCCTACAGATTCACTGAATAGTTTGGCCTATTCTTTACGCATTAAACTATCCTCATACACCTGAAAACACTGGGATTACTAAACAATCCTTCTTCACTCGTGGGGTTAACTACTGCACTGTAATTGTCCAGTGATTACTTTCCTCTTGGTAAGGGTAGAAAAGACTCTTAAGCTACAGTAAACAGGTCTTTTAGAAGGACACTTCAAAATTAAACCATTATTCTCTAGTCTTGGGTAGTGCCATAGCCTCTGTAGCATGGTCTTCCGGTGTCTTGGAGTAGAGTTCTCTTGCTTGAGGGTAGTCTATTCTATCTTCTTTTGCTATCCCTTGATTGTGAAGTTTTTATAATCTATGTATTAAAGACTATTTCAATGTTATTGTTCTTATATTTTATTTCAATTGTTCTTACTTCTGTTTTAGTCATTTATTTTCTTTGTTTTCTTTCCTCAGTGGGCTATTTTTCATTGTTGGAGCCCTTGGGCTTATAGCAACCTGCTTTTCTAACTACGATTTAGCTTAGCTAGTATTATCATTATTACTAGCTAAGCTACAACCCTTGTTGAAAAAGCAGGATGCCATAAGCCCAGGGGCTCCAACAGGGAAAATAGCCCAGTGAGGTAAAGAAATAAGAAAAAAAATTACATATTTTAAGAGCAGTAATATTTAAATAAACATTTCCTATATAAACTATAAAAACTTCAATAAAAAAGTGGAAGAAAAATAAGATAAAATAGTGTGTCCGAGTGTACCTTCAAGAATGAGAACTCTAACCCAATACAGTGAAAGACCATGGTACAGAGATAATGGCTAAAGAGTCTCTTCTACCCTTACCTCGAGGAAATTGGCCACTCAACCATTACAGTGCAATAGTTAACCCCTTGAGAGAAGAAGAATTGTTTGGTAATAATAATAATAATAATAATAATAATAATAATAATAAGATAGACTTTTGCACCACAAGGGTCAAGTCACATATAACCATATGAATGGTCACATGTGGAAGGAAAAGAGAGTGAACGCAATCACCTCTTTGAGACAAAATCCCTGAAGAAGGCACACTAGATGACCATCAGGACACCTCTTTTATGAGACCCAGGTTGAGGATCTCTCTCTTTAACCCAATTTCCCCCATAGGTGCCATGATCAAGCTGATCACCAAGCATGCATGTTGAGCAGCTTGGATTTACTTGAGGTAGTGTCCTATGAATATGTTATACCCAGATTAACAAGTAAAGTTCTCGATATCCTGAAATTGCATACCTGTATTAGCAAAAAATAGTTTTAATCATCCTCGCCTGATATACTTCACCTGTGGAAGCTCGATTTAATTGACATTTACCAGTAAAATTACCGTAAAATCTATAAAAGAATTTTCTCCTTACATTGCCATCAATAAAGATACCGTATGCTCTTAGTTAAGTAATGTAACATTCTAGAAGTAAGTGGTAAGAAGTCCAGAACTGACATGCCAGAGTATCTTTGTCCTTTCAGCTTTGAAGTTGAAATTATCCGTATCCTCTTGATACCATGAGTCAGTGGGGAGAAGGGTGGACATGTACTGTACAAATACCTTACCCATATTAATGATGCATATGTTCCATACCATATCTGTTGCAATATGTATTTAAGTACAGTACAGTATGTATGTACTGTACAGTATACTGTATATACACAATATATATAAATAAGTCATCAAGATCTAGTTGTATGTATGCCTAGCTAATTCTATTTAACCAAAATGCCAAACCATTGTTCTTATAAAGGCACACTATGAAAATCAATTGTCACGACTAATCTAGGCTATGCTCAGTCCCTTACCAAAAAGCTCCCACTTTTCATAATGCTATATAATTTGTATGCAATTTAATAAAAAAAAAATTAATAGCAAGCTAATATAACCAATTCATTGCTAAGGTGCCCGTGAATGGCTGTGATACACTGCTATCCATTCATTACCAAAACAAAGTAAGTTATTGAATTATTTACGTAATTAATGTTATGTGACATGTTTATACAGTCACTACTATTCAGCAGTGACTGTATAAACATGTCACATAACATTAATTACGTAAATAATTCAATTGAAACCTAATTAATTGTACTCGACTTTTAAGTAAAATACAGTATTTGAAAATTTTAACTAGAAGTGCAAACAAGACATCCATCTTCTTCAATGACTAAAAGAAAGATGGTTGCTGGGTTAGAAACCAATGCTTGGATAGGCATTGCCTTTAGTATTAGTAAAGGTTCTCAGTTGGTGATGTGTTTTCAGATAGCAGACTAATTTAACATTGGAGGTGCTATCACTGGCTCAATAGAGCCTGAAATAATGAGTTTTCTTTATACACACTGAGTCCTTAACTTGAACATTGATACATTGGTACAAGGTCAGGGAGGACCATATTTACTTTACATATCATATCCTATTGGATTCCTTATTCTAGCCTATACAGAACAGTCAAGTCCTTGGGACCAACACTGCTGTCTAACAGCCAACCCCCGGGACAAAAAAGATTATCTACTGTAATACAATACCATACTTACCCATTTCACCGGAACTATTTCCTCTAGTCGTAACCTGCTAGTTAGATTAAGTGAAGGCCAAGACCAAAGGAGAACTTCATCTGAATTATAGGAGACAACAAGAGGTGAGCGGGCTCCTGAGTGAATTCCCTCTACAGGAAATGTATGCCCTTCCATTTGCATGACACTTCCATCATCTAGAAAGTAAAAAGCAACGGAGATAGTAAGAGGCATACTTCCCTTTTATTATGGGTTGTAATGAAATATTAAAAAAAGATAAACATTTACACCATTACAGGATATAAATCTAATAGTAGTACAGTAGTCCATTATGGCCAATTACAGTATTTGTAAGATGTACATTACAGTATATGTACTACATCATATTTACAGAGATGGGCGTATCACTTGTTTGGGGGCATTGCTTCATTTTCATTTCCAAAAAATTACATCTAATTCTTTCTTGTGCCAATGCATCGCTGGCATATACAGCAATCTTAACTGATTAATCTAATTTGTGAAACATCATATTTAATATATATATATATACATATATATATATATATATATATATATATATATATATATATATATATATATATATATAAATATATACATATATATATATATATATATATATATGACAAATTCGTAGATAATTTGTATTTTCCCTAACTATAAAAACATTAGCTATTTAAAGTGGGTAATTACTTTCGGCGTAGCTGAAAGGACGAGCCATTAAAATTTAACGAGGGTTTACTACCCCACCGCTAGTTAGCGGGGGGGGGGGGGTAGGGAGGGTGGTTAGCTATTCTCCCCCCTCACACACCTGTGTTATAAGCTCACTTTGCTTAGAGGTAACATTTCATGGCGGCAGGACTGGCGGGAAAGTTTGATTAAATAGCTAAGGTTTGTATAGTTAGGAAAAATACAAATTTTCCACGAATTTGTCATTTGTTCCGTAACTGGAATACAAACCACGCTATTTAAAGTGGGTGACTTAACCTTTAGGAAGGGTGGAATAAGTCCCAGCCATACTGGCTTTTGGCTTTGCCCGGGGACTCATTTTCTGAGTGTGTCAGCACTCAACAATAAAGAGTCCCTGCACCTCGCTCGCACCTTGCTATGCAAGGGCTACGGCCTACGTAAGCTGTGTGTAAAGGAAAAAAGTGTGACTCGTCCTAGGAAGTTGACCTGAAGTTCTTTAGATGGAAACTTTAGGCTAGGACTTGGGGCAGAGATTTGGGCACAGAGGAAGCAGAAGCCTGCGATTTCTTCAATTTTGAGGAAGACCCCGAAAACGAAGATTCGCGTTTAGGCTTCTTATTCTCACGCACAAATCTCTCCCACTGGGAGGCAGGCCACTCCCTACACTCGGAACAGGTGTTGTCCTGCAAAAACTGTGTTCCCCGGAAAGCCGGGCATAAAGGGTGTGGGTCCGTCTCCATGGACGACATGAAGGTGCCACAGTGGCAGCCTTCAACCCCTGGACATGTCCGCATAGCGGGACAATAACCATACACACACCAATACACACAAAAGAAAAAGAAAAAGTAATAAAGTCAAGGCAGTTTGTTAAATGGGAGAGAGAGACGGCACGTCTGCACTCTACCGAGCCAAAAGAAAAAGTGGTTACTCAACCGAAAGGTGTGAGTGAGCGGGGTAGCTAGTCTACCCCAACCCCCTCCCGCTAACTAGCGGATGGGGTAATTATCCCTCACTAAAATTGTCTTGGCAGGTTTTCAGCGTTGCCGAAAGTAATACCCTATAAATAGCGAAGGTTTGTATCTGTGTCGGAACAACTATAAATTGAAAAATCTACTCTAAGCCCAATATAGTATTTAATTCATAGAAGATACATTGAATTTATAGCCTACACATGCCTATAAAATACCAAAAAAAAAAATTAAATTACTGTACTTACTGACATCAATTCTGTATAGACTACTAGACTCTGTTGCTATAAAGAGAAAATTTTCCTGGTAAGGATGAAATGCCAGTGTTGTGCATGGTTCTACAGTTCTCTTCAGTAAGTAATACCTGTAACAAGCATTTCAAACATTTGAAAGAGCAATAAAAGGAGTTCTGAAAATAAAACAATGTTAATAGTAATATTAATCATTCAAATTCTTACTGTACTGTACCTGATAGAAAGGTCTGAAAAAACAAACACGTTGATAAAATTCATTATCTAAATACCTGTACTGTACGTGGTAGTAGATCATGCTTTTATTATTCACGATTAAATTTTTTTAAACTATGTCAAATTTGGAATTAATTTGTATTTTTCCTAACCATACAAACCTGAAGCTCTTTACTATGAAGATATATTTTGATGACAGCTAAAGCTAGCCAAAAACCTTTTAGCAAGGTGTAACTACTCACTGCTAGTTAGCATGGAAGGGGGGAGGAGTAGCAGAGAGTGGGACCAACCACCCAGATCACACATGCAGTAGCCAAAACAAGCCACTTTGCAATTGCAGACAGGACTTTCGGGGGAGTAGGTGATGGTGGGTCAGTATGTGCAAGGAGCTCCAGGTTTATATGGTTAGGAAAAATAATAATTATTTCCAAATTCAACACTTGTTCTGCCACTAATACAAAGCTTTCAGCTCTTTACTATAGAGACTAACGTTTAGGTAGGTGGGAGTCACATACCAACAGGCTGGTAATTGACCAGGGGAGCAAGTATGTACTTCATACGAGCTGTGAAGTGTGTACCGTGTCACCTGCTTTCAAAATTGTGAGAGCTGACGGCTTGAGCAATTTGTGTGAAGGTGTGATTACTAAGCTCTCATGACTCGACCAGGTAAGCATTACCTTGGAGCTAAGCTCCACACTTGCACTAGATGTTGCCCGACTCCTAATTCACCAGGAGGTCAGGGAAATAATGAAAACATATTACATGTACTGTATCAGGTTACGCAAGAGACAATGGTATCCACCTGCAGTCATACGAGGACAGCTTGCAGAGTTCTTTGGATGCTAAAACCCCCAAAGAGGGAGGAAGAAAGACGAAGAGGCCAGTTACTTGCACATTCATTCTAGCCTTACAACCAGGTGACATCTGCCCTCAACCAAATGCTACTTGTTCTACAAGGGTGCCGAGTGTTCATGACCATGTTTAGTGCAGCCACCACAGAACATATCGAGAAGATATGTAGGTTCCTGTGGGTTATGTCTTGCAAGTACAGTAGTGGGTTGTGAACGTTGTTTGACGGTTTCACACACTCACTAGTAAAACCTACGTCAGAGAAGTTTATCAAACGGATTTTGAAGCGAAGCGAAAAATCACAAATTTTAAGTAATTTGTATTTTTCCTAACAGTACTTACCTCGAACTACTTTCTTAGGAGTATCTGGGATCTCCTCCCATCCGACCAGAGTTTTGTGTAGTTTACCCTACTCACGTTTTCTGTGAGGGTTAACCTCAGGCGGAGTGATACGCGCCCTGAGGCTAACCCCGGGTCAGGGAGCATGCTTGCTTAGGTCTCGACCTTCAGTAAGTTCTTGGTAGCTTAGATTCTTAAGAGGTCCAGTAAGGCACTCGGGGAAGGAAGGGTGGGCCATTACCCGAAAGTAGTTCGAGGTAAGTACTGTTAGGAAAAATATAAATTACTTAAAATTTGTGATTTGTTCCAACACGGAGTACTTAAACTACTTTCTTAGGAGACTTACACGAGGTGGGAGTGGCCTTCTAGACCTAGAGACCAAGCTAAGCATAATCAGGGGAACCTAGATAGGAGGCTAGGTTCTGTTGCCATTCAGGAAACACGGAAAATAGGGAAAACTACACAAAAAGCTCATCTTAGTGTCTAAGTAACTCACCTCTGCAAGAATTCCTAGGAGACATGTCCTTCCGATGATCGAGTGTCTTGAAACAGGCTCAGGGGGACTACCCGAGTCCATCTTCGAGCGGAAATAGGGGAAGGAAGAACAGGGGGGGGTTAAGGAACGAACCTGTGTCTCTTGGTCTTACCAACCGCGGTTGTTTCTGGGGCTACGCCGTTAAATCGTTTGGAGCGCGGAGATGACGGTTCCTATTGAGAATCCGTCCAGGGACTTCCTCGAATAGTCCTTTAGGTAATGAGCCGTGAAGGTCGACTGGTTAGCCCAGGTGCCTGCTCTCAGGATCTGGCCCACTGCCATATTCTTCTCAAATGCTAACGAGGTACTTAGACCCCTAATGTCGTGGGGCCTGGGCTTGCCCGGCAGAGGAATTCCCGCACTACTGTAGGCTCTGATAATCACCTGCCGCAGCCAGAAGGAGATAGTGTTCTTTGAGACTGGCTTCTTCACTGGGCCTGTGGAGACGAAAAGACTCTTGATACCAGGCCGAAATCTAGCCGTCCTCTCTAGCTATTTCCTTATTGCCCTGACAGGGCACAGCCTTAAGTCCTTCGGGCTGTCCGAGCGAGGGATTGCTGGTACTGAGAAGCCCTCAAACCTGGGATCCCACACGGCTGGATTCTGGGTCTTGGCTACAAAGGATGGTACAAACTTGAAGGAAGACTCTCGCCAACTCTTCGAGTGCGAGACCTCGTAGGACAGTCCATGAATCTCCCCTACCCTTTTTGCTGAGGCCAACGCCAACAGAAAAACAGTCTTGAGGGTGAGATCCTTGTCCACGATGTCTTTAAGGGGCTCAAACAGGGGTTTTGATAACATCTTCAGGACCCTGGCCACATCCCACTGTGGCACCCTAACGGCTTGAGGGGGCATGCCTGCTCGAAACTCTTGACGAGCATCGAGATATGCCTAGAGGCTCCCAGGTCAATGCCCTTCAGGAGGAAAACTTGGCCTAACGCTGCACGGACTCCCTTGATGGCCAGAATAGACATGTTGACCACGTCCCTGAGATAGAGCAAGAAGTCCGCAACCTCCGGAATGGAGGCCTTCAGTGGCTTGATGTTCCTGGAGGAGCACCACTTAGTGAAAGTGGCCCACATTGCTTGGTAGACCGCTGCCGATGAACGTCTCGGATACCCTGACATCCTTGCTGCTGTTCCCGACGAATAGCCTTCTTTCCTCAGGAGACGCTCGATAACCTTCACGCGTGAAGGCGGAGGGACCGAGGGTTCTCGTGGAACCTTTGAAAGTGGGGCTGCCGGAGAAGGTCTGGCCTGTCTGGGAGGGGCCAAGGTGGAAGACACGCTAGTTCCTTTAAATCCACGAACCATTCTCTCTCCGGCCACCAGGCCGCTACCAAAGACATCTTCAGGTTGTGGGCCCTCCTTACGCTGTTGAGCACCTGCCTGAGCATCACGAAAGGAGGGAAGGCGTAAACGTCGAGATTGTCCCAAGGGTGCTGGAAGGCGTCCTCTAACGCCGCTCTTGGGTCTGGCACAGGAGAACAAAACACGTTGGAGCTGTGCATTCAGTCTTGTTGCACAGAGGTCCATCACTGGCGACTTCAATTTTTGGATGATGACTTTGGCCACTTCTGGGTGTAGGGACCACTCGGCTCCTACTACTTGTCCCATCCTGCTGAGGCCGTCGGCCAGGACGTTCCTTTGTCCCGGAATGAACATTACCGAGATTCTGATCTGCTCCACCTCGGCCCATTCCAGAAGTTCCAATATGAGGTCGCACAACTCCTTCGATTTTAGTCCTCCCTGCTTCTTTATGTAGGCCACCACCGTGGGGTTGTCGCACATCAGTGCCACGGTGTTCCCCCGGAGTAGATTGACGAACTCTAGGCACGCCCTTCGAACTGCCCTCATTTCTAGGACGTTTATGTGCTGAGCCTTCTCTTCGTACGTCCAGCTGCCTCTTGTTGATCTTCCGAGGAGGTGGGCACCCCACCCACCATTGGATGCCTCCGTGAACAGGAGCATCTCGGGAGGGTCGGCTGCGAAGGGCATTCTCTTGAGTGTGTTCGATCTGCTGCGCCACCACTCCAGGACTTCGTTCGTTTCCGGGAGAACAGGAATCACCTTGTGGGGGGAGTCTCTCTGGTTCCAGAGCTCCTTCAGATTCCACTGGACCCCCCTGAGCTTGAGCCTCCCCTGGGGACCAGTTTCTCCAATGATACGAGATGGCCTATCAATCTCTGCCAGTCCTTCGCTCTCCTGGGCTGGTCCGACAGGAAGGGGCGGGGGATCTGGTCCAAGTTGTCTAGTCTCTCTGCGGAAGGGAAGGCTCTCGCCACCGGGAGTCCAGGACCATTCCGAGGTAGGTCATCCTGGTGGAGGGTATCAATTGAGACTTCTCCAGGTTGATGATGATGCCCAGGACATTGCAGAACCGCAGTAGCTTCGCGCCTTGCTCCCTCAGTACTTTCCCTAAGGCTGAAATTAACAACCAGTCGTCCAGGTACCGAATCAGGCGGATGCCCTGTTCGTGTGCCGATACTAAGACTGTTGTAAAGACCCTCGTGAAGACTTGAGGAGCTGTGGACAGCCCGAAGCAGAGGGTCTTGAACTGCAATGCTTGGGCACCCCATTTCACCCTTAGGTACTTCCTGCTGGAGGGGTGGACTGGGATTCGGAAGTATGCGTCCTTGAGGTCTATGGACATCATGAAGTCCCCTTCCCTCAAGGATGCCAGGACCGACTTCGGGGTGTCCATCTTGAAGTCGGTGTTGCACACAAACTTGTTGAGGGCTGAGAGGTCTATGACCGGCCTCCAACCTCCAGTTGCCTTCTCCACCAGGAAGAGTCTGCTGTAGAGCCCCGGGCCTGGCTCCTGGACTGGTTCTATCGCTCCCTTCGCCAGCATCGCCGAGACTTCCTCTTGCAGAGCTGTCCGCACCGTGGTCTTTCCATGCTTGCCAAAATGTCTGAGGCAACCCCCCACCTGAGGCTTGGGCAGGAGTAGGGGGCCTCTCTCCCTATCTCCTTCTGGAGGAGCGGCCTGAACGCCCTCTCCTGGCTGCCGCGTAAGAAGGTCTAAAGGAGGACTGAGCTGACGTTGTTCCCCTACGGGAGGGGTGCGATGGTTGTGACCAAGTTGTCACTGGGGCGTCTCTCCTGGGCTGGCTAGGCGCGGCCCGAGGAGGGGGAGGAACATCGGAAGTGGTCCTTCTGTGGATAGGTCTTCTCACCGACTGGGGTCTGGGATCACCCACGTCATTTCGTTTTCTGACCCTTTCCATTATTTCTTCCGCTGCCTTCAGGGGGAAAAGGGAATCGTCCCAGAGGGGCAAACTTCTCAAGGATCTCGCTTCCCTATCTGGGATACATCTGGTTATGTTGTTAAGGACTGTGTCCCTCCTCCACAGGACACAGTTGGCAGCTTGCCCTAAAGACTGGTAGGAAAGGAATTTTAAGGCCTTACCTCCCGAGCTAATCAGCTCCTTCAGTAAGGCCTGATTTTCCGGGACCGTGAGGTCATAGGAGGACTGGACGCCTACAAGGGCGGAAGCCCACCAGTCCAGCCAGGAAGACGCGTTGACCAGATCTTTGGCTATCTCCTCCATCATCGTTGCCTCCGACTGCGAGAAACAGACCGGGGCCGTCGAGGCCCTATCTTCAGGTGCTCCTTGGCCTAAAACCTTGAGCGCTGGTTCAACCTTACAGGCACCTGGCCGCTGTCCCTCTGGAAGGTAGAATTTGCTCTGCGACCTCAGGCCTTGGAGCAGCTTGGAGGAACTCTGGGTCTTGGGAGCCTCAGCATGGTTGGCCACGATTTTGTTGACGTGGGCTCTACCCAGCCTAACATCTCTGGCCACCGGGAGTGCTAGAGACGGTCTTTGCTGGACGGGGGCCTCTACCAGTCTATTGAGGCTAGAGCGCCAGGCTTCTTCGGAGAAGGGTTCGGGCTCTTCTATCCTGTGATGGCTCCTGATGAGCCCTATCACTCTCCTGTATGCTGAGACCTCCGGTCTTGAGCCCTCCATGTTATCCTCCATGTCCTCTGTAGGGTGATCTGCTGCTCGGGACGGAGCCCCTCCGACGGGGGCCTCTGTATATGGCTCTGGACGAAGGACGGGCAATGCCGTAGCGGCAGGGGCCTCCGTCCTAGGTCTATCCTTCGTCGTGGAGGACTAGGCTTGCGTGGGCTTGCCTGACGGGGGGAGCCGTTTCTCCTTCTGACGTTGAAGAGTCACCTTGGAGGACGGGACGCGGTTGCCAGACCGAAGGGGCGACTCTCTCCGCTGGGCGGATTGAGCCGGAACCTTCGCGGCCTTATGTCTGTCCGATGGGGCCGGAAACGACGTGTCCCTCCGTTGGTCGAACCTGCTGCTGGATGTGAATCTCTCCGGAGTTCTGGATCTAGGGCGCCAACCTGAAGAACTCGGAACTGCTGAGAGCTCGACGAGCTTGCTACGCGGGATAACTACCCATTCTTCTCCAGGAGATCTACTTCTCCTAAACTTTCTTCTGGGGGACCTGGAGCGTCTACCCCTGTGGCGAGACCTGAAGCGTGAGCAGGAACGAGAGTGTCTCCTCTGGGACCTCTCACGTCGTCTTGGGGACTTCTTTCAGGCCTCGCTCTCCGTGGAACAGGAACCCGCTACGGCTGAAGAGTCTGACGACGCGTCGTAACTCGTCGGCGGGGAGGGTGCGCGAAGAGCCGCTGAAGGTATAACTCGACGATCGGCGGAAGACGGGGGCTGCAAGAAGACGTCTGGTAAGGTAGTCGACGGCGCTGGAGGGGAGCGTGGCCGTTCTTCATTGGGGAACCAGGTTCCGAAGCCTTCCTCCATTCTCAACTGGGACCTGCAGGGCGTCCTAGGAGGTACCCACCCGAGGGAGTCTGATGGTGGTGAGTCGTCCTTCCCGACGGCGCCCCGGGCTGCAGAGGTACCTGAAAAGCACGTCCAAGAGGCGGGAGAAGAGGCAGGAACATTTTTACCCCACATAGGGTCATCTGATGAGACGTGCCCCGCAAGCACCAGGGCTCCGTCTTCTGAACACACACCTGTCCCTCCCTCAGGCCCCTCACTTGCCTGGAATGATGCCACTACCCCACTATCCTGCAATACAGACTCCTGGGGAAGGGCCGCCGGCTTCTTCCCCGCAAAGGACTTACCTCGTCCCCTACCCTGGGTAGGGGAAAGTGGTAGGGAGGCTCGATCTGACGACACTCCTGGAGACGCAAGGGGAGAAGAGATGCTCGCCTTCTTAGGTGACCTCTTGGACGCCTTCTTCTTCTTAGTGCCGAAGCGCACCCACTGCACTTCGTTCCCCGACTCGCACTCCGGGCACGTGGCCGTAGGGGAACACACTCTGCCCCTACACAACGAACACAAGGAGTGCGGGTCCACCTCCGGTTTCGACAGGAAAGCACCACACGACTTTCCGGCCATAGGCCCAGGACAACGGCGGGGATGCTCCATGTCGCACTAGTAACACACCCCAAGACACAGGAACGCAAAGGGAAGGAACAAGGGAAGCACAAAGGTACCACGTGGGACCGTGGAGACACAAAGGGAAAGGCACAAGGATACCACGTGGGGACCACGCGAGACACAAAGAGTCGCACTGGGATTAAGGAGAGCGTCGAGATGTTATCGCGACGCGACCAGAGAACTTACTGGAGGTCGAGACCTAAGCAAGCATGCTCCCTGACCCAGGGTTAGCCTCAGGGCGCATATCACTCCACCTGAGGTTAACCCTCACAGAAAACGGGAGTAGGGTAAACTACACAAAACTCTGGTCGGATGGGAGGAGATCCCAGATACTCCTAAGAAAGTAGTTCGAGGTAAGTACTCAGTGTTGGAACAAATCTATTTTTGGGCGAGATGGCCATGTCGTCCTGTTGGAAGGTTCCTTTAGGCAGCTTTCTAAGGGATATTTGGCTACAGCGATATTCCCAGAGAATTGACCACAGGTCTCCAGAATTCCAACTCCTGGCGCGAATGTCCTTAAAATTTCTCTTAAGGATATCGCACAATATCAGGGGACGTATATCTTGATACAACACATGGCAATCTTCACCCCGAATAGCGTTTTCGTTTCGAGGGGGAAGAGTGGTGAAACTGAAGGGGAGCTGTTATCAAGGTTACCCTTCTTCCTGTACTATTACAAGGCTCCAAGATGCTGCTCATTCCTTGTAGCATTGAGCATGGTGCTACAGATATAGTAGTTTCGGGAGGGATCTTGCCCAAGCCTTTTCTATGGAAAAGGAGGGCGGGTCCATCAGGACAACATGGCCATCTCACCCAAAAATAGATTTTTCGCTTCGCTTCAAAATACGTTTTTTGGGCTCAAGCCATGTCGTCCTGATGGAAGTTTACCAGAGAATTACTAGTACTGTATCTGTGGATTTGTATAAGTGCCTTGACCTTGGGACAATTTTTATATGGTCATACAGACCATTGAGAAATATGACGATACCATTATACGTCATTACCACTAATCATGGAACAATGTTAGGGCTTCCATGCTAGACAGTAAAAAAAAAGAAAAAAAAAAAAAAAAAAAAAAAAAGTGAAGGTAAAAGTCAAGGTTTGTATATTGTAGGACCAAATATAAGTATCAACCAGAACTATTTGTTTCATTTATTCCAATAATATAAGGTTTACTTAGGAAATTAAGTAAAGAACTTTGGCTACCTTTATTGTGCTATTTGCAGGGCGAAATAAGACGCAATTACACTTTTTTAGTCATTTATTTAGGCCAAATGAGTAAACGGGATAAAAAGTGTAAATGTAGAATAGAATTATACATGCAACAATTACAGATAAAGTTTTTCTACCTGAAAGGGAAGAAACGGTTAATGCCACTATAAAAATTGAAAATTTGAAAAATTTATCAATATAATTTCAGTAAATGTTGGATACTATCAACACTGTATGATGTACACATGGCACAAGTGTCATCTGTATAATTCTTCACCTGAAAATTTGAACAGTCCTAGTGTCACCATGGTGACACTCATATAAAAGATATTGCACTGGAGGTGTCAACACCTTTTCACCCAAATTGATAGTCCCCATCAATTCACTGTTCATCGCAGCACTAGACAACAGGTTTTACTACACTACCTGCCGCCACCACGTAATGCTTCAGTTCGTGCACTTGCTTCGCATAATGTTTGTAGAACACCCAGGATGACTTCCATCCAGCATATGAGTGAAGATGCTCGAAGTCCATATACTGAAAAAAGTTCAGTGAGGAAGCAATTTTTCTTGGATCAGGACCAGCGGGTGTACTGTCAGGATCTGTTCTGCGAATGAAGTAGGTGAGCTTGCCCTCAGTTATTTTAGGGATAAGTTCGATCCCGAGGTTACTCCTTTGAAGAGCTGTCCTCCCCTGAAGTCTGAAGTTCTTTGAAGATAGACCTTTAGACATTCTACTGGACACAGAGAGATATCTTCCTTCAGAGGGCAGATTCTCCAGGGACCCCATCTCTTAGTGGGTAGCTCATTCTTGGCGAGAAAGGTAGGATCAGGGAAGAGCTCATTGTTCAAGGTTGAAGCATAGTGTAGGACCTTGTCCAAGGACCATGAAATGGGCTTCGGAGGTGCTGCAGGTCTAAGTCTAGCGTATGCTTTTGGGATCTTGTTACAGATTTCGTTCGTCAGGTCCACTTGGAATGCGTATGAAGAGGTCTAGTCAAGGCTGACTTACACGTAATCATGTTGGCAGCTAGGCCTTGTTCATGAAGGTGGATGAAGAAGGACAGGCAGAAGTCTATCGAGACTTCTTTCGGCTTTTTTGCTTTGACAAAAGCAACCCACTTTTTCCAAGACAATTCGTATTGTCTTCTAGTTGACTTTGACTTGTATTCTTCTAGGAAGTCTATACTGCCTTTTGAGATCCCAAATCTTTTCTTAACCGCTAAGGTGAGAAAATCATGAGATGAAGGTTTTGGGTTCTCTGTGATGAAGTGAAGATAGTCAACTTCTGAACCAGTTGAGATAGAGCTGGGTTTGGTAGAGGGACCAGCCTCAGCTTCAGTTCCATTACCAGAGGGAACCAGTTGCTCTTGGGCCACTTGGGGATTACTAGGGCTGCTGTTCCCTTGAAGGATCTCACCTTGTTGAGGACCTTCAGTAGGAGATTGGTTGGATGGAACAGGTAAATCCTGGTCCATTCGTTCCAGTCGAGGGACATGGCATCCGTCGCCTCCGCCAGAGGGGCCTCGTATGGGGCTACATATCGATGTAGTTTTTTGTTGTCGCTCGTCGCGAAGAGGTCGATCTGCAGTTCCGGGACTTGTTCCAAGATGAAGGAGAATGAGTCTGCGTCTAGGGACCATTCTGACTATCAGCTTTAGCCTGGATAGAGCGTCCGCCGTTACATTGCGGAACCCTTGTAGGTGAACTGCTGATAAGTGCCATCTCTTCTTTTTCGATAAAGGAAAGATGGCTAACATTACATGGTTGATGTGGGGCGATCTCGAGCCTTGTCAGTTCAGACATCTCACTATCACTTCGCTGTCCAATACCAGCCTGATGTGGGCTGATCTACAAGGGGAAAGTTTTTTCAATGACAAGAGGACTGCCATGGCCTCCAGAATATTGATGTGAAAGGTCTTGAACAGGGATGACCAAGTCCCTTGGGCTTTCCTTTGGTGGGAGTGACCTCCCCATCCTTCCGTCGAGGCATCCGTGTGGATGATTACTGATGGTGGTGGTGGTTGCAAGGGCACGGTCCTCGTTAGGCTCTTGACCTTCGACCATGGCTTGAGAAGTGATCGCAGTAAGGTCGGTATCGGTCTTTGTAGATCTCTTCGAGCGTTTGATGCCTATCTTCTCCCGACTGCTGACGCATCTTTCAGTTGTGCTATTAGCACTGGGTTTGTTATTGCTGCAAACTGGAGACAGCCCAGTACTCTTTCCTGTTGGCGTCTTGAAATCCTGTCGGATTTCAGTAGTCTCTTGACAGACCCAGCAATCTCTCTCCTCTTCCCTGGGGGAATGGAGAGGCAGTGTGACTTCAAGTTCCAATGGATTCTTAGCCATTGAAACTCCTGAGCTGGAGAGAGTTGAGACTTCCTGAAGTTGATCTTGAATCCCAGATGTTCCAGGAACTGGATCACCTTCTTGGATGCTTGCAGACAAGCCATCCTGGATGCTGCTCACACCAGCCAGTCGTCCAGGTATGCTGCTACCTGAACGCCTTCTAGGCGGAGTTGTTGAATGACTGCGTCTGCAAGTTTCGTGAAGATCCTTGGGGCTATGTTTAGTCCGAAGGGCATGGCTCTGAAGACATACTTTTTCTTCCTCCTTGGTAGGAGGAGAGGGGGCAGTTGGCTGGGAGATGCCAGTAAGCATCTGCCAGGTCTATTGAAACTGTGTACGCCCCTCTTAGTAACAGGGTCCTTATGTGCTGAAGGGTTAACATCCCGAACTTGCTGTTCTCGATGAACTTGTTGAGTGGCAACAAGACCAGAATGACTCTGAGTTTGTCCGAGTCCTTTTTGGGAACACAAAAACAGCCTTCCCTGGAATTTGATGGACTTTGCTCTCCTTATAACCTGTTTGCTCAAGAGTTCTAAGGTATATTCTTCCAATGAGGGGGTGGAGTGTTGGAAGAATTGAGGAAATGATGGTGGAAGCTTGTTCCATCTCCATCCTAGTCCATTCTTGATTAGGCTGTGTGCCCAAAGATCGAAGGTCCAACGATCCTGAAAGTGTTGGAGCCTCCCTCCTACCTGAAGCATCTCATTGCTTCGATTGTCCGGAGGGTTTACCTCCCTGACCGCGTCCTCCCCTACCTCGTGAGGAGTGTCTTGAGGAGCCCCGTCGGGAGCCTTTACCTTTCGTATGAAAGGTAGTGGTTTGCCTCTCAAACCCAGGGTTGAATGCTGGTGACTGGGCAATCAGCTGCTGAGGCACCACTTGGAATGTGGTCTGTGGTTGAGCAACCACTTGGGGCACAGCGGTCATGTTGACTGTAGGATGTTGCTGGGCAGGCCGAGAGGGTAGTCTAAGCTTCTTGGTCTTCCTTTTAGGTTGGGGACCCGCATCCGGGGAAGACTTCCTTTTAGATGAAATGCCCCACTTCTGGAGAAGGTTTCTTTTCTCCGTGGCAGCATTATCAACTACCTCCTTGACCACTTCATTTGGGAAGAGGTCTTTACCCCAGATGTTGGAAGATATCAGCTTCCTGGGTTCGTGTTTTACTGTTGCTGCAGCAAACACGAACTCTCTACAGGCTCTCCTAGCCTTTATAAAGGCGTACAGGTCCTTTACTAAGGTGGCCATATGCATTTTGGCCAGGACCATGAGCATGTCTGTGGTGCTTTTTAGGCCTACACACATCTCTATGCAGTTCTGTAGGGATAAGGATGCCACAAGTCTCTCCTTCGTCTCTTGCTCCCTGCGCAAGAGAAAGTCTGACAGTTTCAGGAGATTTTCGCTGAACTGTCATCCCGCGATATCTGCATCCAACTTCCCTACTCAAAAGGTTAGGTGGACTTCCTTCCATTCATTATCTTCCATGGGCAGGGCTAACGACAGAGGCCTACACTTCTCAAGTGCAGGGCATGGTTTGCCTGCCTCCACTGCCTTGGCAACAGCTTTAAAAGCCTTTGACATAAAGGGGAAGGCTATTGTAGCAGGAGCAAGAAAGGTAGGGTGTTTCTTGCTCAAGGCAGACACTTTCGAGTTTGTGTAACCCACCTTTTTCAGGCTGCTCGACAAGAGAGCCTGTGCCTTGTCGTGGTCGAAAACCATGACCTCCTTCGGTTCCGTCTCCTCTTTTGACGCTCGCTCCTGCTTCAGTCGAATGAAGCAGTCAGGGTAAGCATTAAAGCTTGACCAGAACTGGATGTTATCTAAGGGGACGGCTCCCATCTTCTCAGAGATGTAGAGCTTGCCGTTGGTAATCGGCATAAAATCTGCGTACCTCCGGGGATTCGTCTCGGAGCAGGGTGGGAGGTCTTGGACTCTGAGTCGCTTGAATGACCCTCGGGAGGCGGTGATTCGAGCTTCATGGAGCTCTTTCTCGAGCCTCGCTTACCTTGCTTGCGAATATTCTCCATTAAGGCTGTCATATGAGCCAAAATTGCCTGGCTCATGTTGTCCAATGGAGGGGTAGAAGCAGATGTAGAGGGTGTCGGCTCCAGAGCCGGCATAGACAGAAGGGACTCCGACTCGACTTCTTCTTCTTCTTCTCCAGGAGGTAGAGTAGACTCCTCCTCGGGATCATCCTTAAGTAGATCCTTTTCAGAGTCCGTGGCTTCAGACATCCTTTCTTCTTCGTGGATGTCCATGCTTTGCAATGCCTAACTGACATCCGTCTCGATGGCAATCTGGACGCAGGGAGGTCCGGGTCGTGTTTGGGGCACAACAGCTTCACTACCTACCTTCGGGAACAGCAAGCTACGCATCCTGTCATTAGGTAGGTACGGTCCCGGAGAGTTCTTCTGGAACCCTCGTACCCATTTGCGCAGCTTTTCTCGTGCTGCATCCCTCGACTCCGTTGACTTGGGGTCGTCGAAACACCAATGCCAGGCAGATGTTGCAGTCTTGGGGTCCCAGTACCGCAGGGTTTCGGTAGTAATGGTGCAGGCGACATGAGACCTGCACGCTTTGTGACCACAGAAGTTCCTACTCCTGTGGTTACAGAAAATCACCTCGCACTTCATTTGGGGTTCCTCCTGTAAAGAAAGGAAAATTAAATGAGTATGCAGTTGTTTATCACACATAATAAACAGGTTACAGTATGCAAAATACTAATATTCTAACCATTAAAGCTTAGGATAGTAAGCTAGAAAGGAAATAGGAAAGACATAATTGTGCCTCCTGTCCAGCCAATTGCTGTGACCTCCCCCAATATTAAAGTTTTTAGTTTCCTTATCAAGGCAAACTCAAAAGAGAAGGGTTCTAACCTCTAGGGATAGAATAAGTGTATACTAACACTGACCCTTCTTAAATTATCTAATATTGTGGGGTAAGTTATCAACTGATTATTTATCAGTGTATTGAAATAATTCTTTTTTTCAATATGGAATTGGTCTCAACAATAGACTGTGCAAGGACACACAAGTTATGTTGGAAAATAACCACTGTATAATATATACTATAGTTTTCTGTCTGCAGTATATACTGCAAATATACTGGCTACTGTATAATCATACACTGCAGTTCAGCCGGCACGTTGCCTGCTAGGCTAGCACCTGGCGGAACCGGTGGTTAGTACCTGGTGGTATCAGTCCAGCTGGCATGCTGCCCGCTGGGTTAGTACCTGGCGGCACTAGCCGACAGAGAGAGAGAAAGCACGGAGTGAAGGGCTGCCTTATTAAAATGTATGTTTATAATAAATAAGGGTGTAGGTATATAACCTTACTGCCTTCCTCCAGAATGAGGGTTGAAATGGAAGGGGAGAATGCATCATTCAGGCTTCCATCCAGCCACAAGATCCGTTGTTGGTCGCTGCCGGTTTCAAGGATGTGGATGGCAGTCCAAGGGAGGACTGAAGAACACTCAACAGCAGAGGAGTCTCCCACCGGCAGCCGTCATAGCCGGCACAACCTTTCCCGGAGCCTTGCGTCCATAGGGGAAAGACAGAGAGGCTATAAGCCGCCTATGTAGGAGCCCGGCCAGCACTGCGATCTACCCGGCAAGCGGGGAGATTGTAGGACGACGGCCACAGGATTGCGATACCTAGGCCACCGCTAAAGGACAGAGAGAGGCAGGGAAAGGGTCCTGTATTAAGTGTTAGGAGAAGGCGGCAGTATTGCCGCCACTTCCACACAAGGGTGAAAATTTATTTCAGTATCGGTGCCATCCTAGACGGCAGAAGAATATCTATTCTTCAGCCTAGGGTCTGCCAAAACAGGACTAGTCTTCTAGACCGCAGGGGAGAAGGTGGCGGCATTATACTACCACTTCAAGTGCGGCCTAGGAAGGCTTAGCCTCCTATGCTGACAGCTCTAAGCCGGCAGGGGAGTGACTACTCACCCTGCAGCTCGGCCGCCGGCAAAAAGACTGAATACTCTAAGGTCCTGTCAAAAACCCAAGCCGAGATACTTGCCGGCAAGGGTGGGAGACAAAAAACACTAGCCAAGTCAAGCCGGAGTGACTACTCTATGGCGAGACCAAGATAGGGTTGTCGCCTATGGCGGCACTCAGAGGGAAGGAGGGATTACCCTAAAATCTCCACAGAAATGAGTATCGAGTTATATAAATAATTCTAGGAGATATACTATCTCCTGTTGAATTGATAAAACGATACACGAGGGTAAACAGGGATAATGTGTGAAAGTTTACTAAAGCGCCTAGGCTAGGTAGCCTAGCGCAGGCGAGATCTCGGTTACCTAAATCGCCGAAACTCTAACGTATACGATCGACATAAGGAAGAGGAAATTTGTATGCATAACCATATCTTCAGTAGTACAATTGTGCCTAAATAGCTTTCATACTTTATTAATGCTATTTAAGCCGGGAGTGTCGTTCTGCTGACTAAATAACACATGCATGACGAACGACAGCGCCCACATGGCGCCTCCGGTGACTGGCCAAGCTCCATAAACACATTAAATTAAACTAATTTCACTGTGAAGCAGGAGCTAAAATTATACACTGTAAAGATTGAATACTCAGCTTTCCAGAGGCAGAAGAAGCTAGAGAATGCATAATGAATCTTCTCGAGAACGTTAGATAACAGGGAAAACCACCGTGCGAAATCGCTACCAAAGAAGGAATGGGCGCCATCTTGGAGCCTTGTAATAGTACGGGAGGAAGGGTAATCTTGATAACGGCTCCCCTTCAGTTTCGCCACTCTTCCCTCTCGAAACAAAAACACTATTCGGGGTGAAGATTGCCATGTGTCGTATCAAGATATACGTCCCGATATTGTGTGATATCCTTAAGAGAAATTTTAAGGATACTCGCGCCAGGAGTTAGAATTCTGGAGATGTGTGGTCAATTCTCTGGGATTATCACTGTAGCCAAATATCCCTCAGAAAGCTACCTGAAGGAACCTTCCATCAGGACGACATGGCTTGAGCCCAAAAAGGATAATGGTAGACAGAGACGGAACGTCTGCTATCTACTGAGCCAATATAAAAAGTGGTTTGATTTGGATACTGCGTGTGTGAGCGGGGTGATTGGTCCTACCACCCACCTAACTACTGTAGCATTTGGTAGTTACACCTCCCTAAAAATCCATTAGCTATTTTCAGATTTTGCTGAAATATATCTCCATAGTAAAGAGCTGAAAGATTTGTATTTGGTGTTGGACCAATAAAAAATTTATGATCTATTCCTATATCGATTCAAACTATCGTCCTTTAAGAGGAACGACTCCCGACATCTACCTGGAATTTTGGAAATTCAGATTACACGTATTGCATTTTTGGTTAGAACTACTGTATAATACTTCCTGTTATGCAAGCATATCTGGTCCTCTACGCAACTCTTTCCTGACCTGGTTACCAGTATATTTACTTTTTCTTCTAGAATTTCAGGGAATGATATTTATATTAGTCTCTTATTTAGTAACACTACCATTTTCTAAGATTTCCTAAAGAACAGATTATCCATTTTCTTATTTTCTGTATGATATCGTAAATCAATGTTTGCAGCACGTCTAGGTAAACTTCATTGTATTTCTTTGTCTGCTTTTTTATGTATTTACAATTTTTATGTTATGGTTATCCTAAAAAATACATAAGTATCAGACAATAACTAAATGCAGTATGTTTAAAGTTAAAAATTTTCCTAGAATATACAGATGAGAATACATTTTAGTAGCCACAACTTTCCTGTTTATTATTATTAAAAGGAGATTAACCAGCACAATGAATACATCTTGCTTGTGTGAGCATTTGGTACATGCAGCATTTATATTTCTGGATTTGAGGGAAGGGGCTCACTACTTGATAAATAACGCTCATTATGCTGATTATGTCCTTATGATCATAAGGTTTGAGGAAAATTAACGCTAAAAGCCAATACTTATACATACAGTACTAAAGTTTATTTAATCAACCATTACAAAAAAAAAAAACTGATGCCCGATTTCTCAAAACATTAAAATCTATGGAAAAATTATATTTTCATAATAAAATAAATTTTTGAACATACTTACTCGCTGGTTATATAAGAATAGCTATAGTTCCTTGGACGCTCCGCAGAAATTCAAAATCTTGTGGCAATCGCAGATATGCTAGGTTTACGCCCTGGCGGTAGACAGGCCGAACTATTCCAATCACTTCAGACCTTCCATGCCCCTTGGTCTCTAGAGGGGAGGAGGGTGGGATTATAACTTAACCGGACAAAAAACTCTCCTCAACTCTTCACAAACCATATTCAAGAGAATAGTGATCCCGAAAGATATAAGCCATGGATGAGAAGGACGTTTGTTTATGACCAAGAATCCAAGTTGCAAGGCGCATATGGGTTATCCGTTTCTGAAGTCCATATTCTTGCTAAAAGAGTGAACTTCAGTGACTCTCAACTGTTGCCAGACTTACTCAGAAAAGTCTCCAAAGTCAGATCTTAAAAAAGAAACCGAGTGTAAAGGCTCGAATCTGTCACTACCGTGGAATTCCAGAAACAACCTCTAAATTCCAGGCTGGCAAATCTAGCTGATGCTTCTTAGTCATCTCAAACAATCTGAGAAGATCTATAAGGTCTTTATTCGATAGATCCAATCGCCTGCGTCTGAAGGCAGCTGCCCGCATACTCCTGTACCCCTTGATGGTCGAGGAGGAAAAAATGTGTTTTCTTCTAAGGTCTAAGAAGAAATAGGCCACTTGTGTTTTAGAGTTACTAAATGAAGAGACTGCTTTAGCTCTACACCACTCCATATAACCTCCTATTTGGGCTGCAAAACCTTGAGGTAAAAGTCCTTTGTACAAGCGATAGCCTCAGCTGCCTCCTTCGAACAACCCTGTAGATCTTAGGGGTTTTCCGAAATACTGGAGGCAGCCAGACCTAAAGCTTGATGGCTTAAAATAAGACGTTCGCGATCCTGACACGGGGAAACGGTCTGATGGCATGCTTCCAGCATGCACCCAGCATGGGCCCAGCATGAGTCCAGTATGGTTCCAGCATGCTGCATATGCTCAACATGCCGCGAGAGAGAGTCAAGATCTATACTGCCTCCCAAAACGCGTCCAGATTGATCGCAAGAAACCGATATTGAAGCTAGGCTTGTTGAAAAGAAGCATCAACAATGTGAACCTCATGCTGTGAGGTTAGGACCTGATCGTGTGTAACCAGCGAGTGTTCAACATACTTTAAACCTAAAGCTTAATGCGAGGAAGGGTTAGCTGCGTGGCCAGAGAGACGTGAAGGAGAGACAATAATCTGTCTATACTGCTGTGAGAAAAAGACTTGACTGTATGCGTCTAGCATGCGACCAGAATGCCGATGTGTTTGCATTGCCGTAAGGTGTCAGTATGCAGTATGCGTTCACCTTGCCGTGTGGATACGGCGCTCTGTCTATATCCCACCTGTTGCAAATCTACAGTGTGCCGCGAGGAGGCGACAGCATCGCGTCCGGTCAGTGGCGCAAAGAAGCAACTGTTAGTCTATCATGATGCGGGAAAAAACCTGACTGACCTTATCCAGCATATGTCTAGGCTGACACATGCGTCTAGGTTGCTTGGGATTTCAGATTGATCAGTTTGCCAAGAGCTGTCCGCTTGTAGCATGCGTCCGCATGAGTGGTAGTCGCGTGTCCCGCAGACCGCGAAGGTGAGACAACTTGTTGAAAGGATCAACTTTGACTGTCAGAGTCAAGCATATGACCAGACTGGCGTCTGCGTCTGCCGTAAGGGAAAGACCAGATGGCCACATGCATCTGCTCTAACGCTTCCCGTAACACGCGCTGATCTCTGTGAGGAAGCGTTGCTGAGCATCGGAGAACTACGCTGTCTGATACTATCGGAAGACCGTTTTCTTGGTCTATGGTTGTCCTTAGATTCTTTTAGGAGAAATTTTTCCCCCCGAGAATCGTAAACGCCAAAAAGAGATAAAATTGACCTCTTTTAGCTCAGACCAAACCTACACTCGCGGGGCACCGTGTGCGCCAACTCAAGCGTGAGTGATGGCTGTGAGAGATCATCAACCGTAGTCCCGTGAGCGACCTGGGAAAGTCCTTATGACATTTCCAGCGCGCATTGTGCGCGACCTGAACGTATCTAATGCTGCGAGATATCATCAACAGTAGTTGCTAGTCCCCAGAGGAAAGTACTAGACATTCCCCAATCTGGGGGAGAAGAAGAAGTGTGAACAGAAGTAAACTGAGCACCTTTTCCCTCAATGAACTACGCGTCTTACACGATTTTTGGTGCTGACACGTCGCCTTCTTTCGGAAAGAAAACCTCCGGCGAACATCAGTTACTGCAGGAGGAAACATACGACTCCTGAAAGGTCTTGAAGGCATTGATTGGTGACTACCAAGTCTAGGTTTTGCGTCCTTCGACGAGGACAAACTCTTTCTTCCCTGAAAGTGCGTAAGATTCCAGAGGAAGCTAGGATTGTATGCAACTTGTCTGACTTCCGCTTCTCTTGTGTAAGAAAACACGCTCGATTGCTTCCAGCTTAAGCATCGTGACACGCCTGCTGCGAGGGCAAGTCCTGTTCGCGTGCGTTCATGGTGAGTAACTTCCTAGTCTAGTAGAAAGGGAAAATGTAAAACGCCATCCTCGTCAGGGAACTGCGTCCTATTACACAGAAAAATGTCACAAGATCCGTGATACCATAGCGATGACGAACTGATCGTTTCAAGACATTCAAAATTCGCTCTTCTCAAGAGACTACGTCACATGGTTGTGACGTCATAGTTCTTCAATCGTAGGCAAAGAAAACAGCTTTACTTCGTCATTCCAAAGCGGAGAGGGAACGTCTTGGACTACATCAACAGGATCGCTCGGTGGAACATACGTTTAGCGCTCAAGGTCCGCGATATACCTCAGCCTTCCGACATTCCTTCTCCCAGGGGATGGGAAGTAGGGGAGAGGTGTCGGGCTAGGAGTAAGACGGACACGAACAAACATCCTCCAGTGCACTGTGCTATGTTTACGAGTCACTGAACAATAGCGTTTTTAACCATAATACATTAAATCATAAAAGATCTGCACGTGGTGGGAGATATACTCTTATGCTCTATTCTCATAAAGGCCTTAATGCACTTCCTGCTGTTGTAGCTGCAGGTGCTGCTGCACCAACCTATACAATTAGGTTCATTACTGGATTAAGGACGCATTATTGCACTGACCATGAGCACTGTCTCTTTACATTGTTACTCTTCTGAGAATGATTTAATGTTAATTTATTTATTTTCTTATCTCCTTACTGAGCCATCTTTCCCTATAGGAGCCCTTTGGGTTAAAGCATCTTGCTTTCTCAACTAGGGTTGTAGCCTGGCTAGTAATAATAATAAAATAAATAGACACCTTCAACGCAACTAGGGAAACTCTGAAATCGGAACAAGGAGCAGCAGGTATAAAATAAGAGGGAAACCCTTCAGAAAAACTCTCATGAGTTTCTGAAAGTCACTCCCTTCCTCCTACGAGACTCTATCCTAGGAAGAGTAAGTCTTGATTCCTAGGAGTCCACTCCTTAGGATTCTGAATTCTGACCTCAATACTTAGAGGTTTTAATTCTAGCTCTCCCAACCAAGAATTAGCCAAGCAGGCCTTGGTCCGAGAATATAACTTCTTTCTAGTTAAAATTTATTTCTTAATATAGCGCCTGGCGCAACAATGTCCCAACGCTAGACGGTCATGGTCATGTAGACATCAAAGTCTATTGTCATAGGTAACGAAGCGTCTGCACTGACGCTGACGCTCCGCTGACGCACCACTCCGCTCTGCTGTCTGTCATGTCGCTTGGTAGCATGCTGTGCTGCCTGGCGATCGTCGGCGCGCCTCGATAGTCTGACACTAGGCGCTATGAGCGGTCGGTTGGCATTGAGAAGCAGGTACTCAAAGCGCTGCATCCACCTTCTTCCACCGTTGAACATTGCGGCTGGTAGGCCGCCTGTGCGAGAATGAGTCATCACCGGAATAGGCAGGTTGCCCGTGAGACCGCGTCAAAACCGGAATCGTGACACCCAACCGCACTGCCAACAGCAGACTGATAAGACTGCATAAACGAAGATAGTTGCTGTTTCATGTCTAACAGCAAAGACCAATTAGGATCAATCTTAGGCAACACGTATGCAGCATTTTCAAACACGAACCCGCCTTCTTCGTCGATTCCATAGCACTCCCCACTGTCGGGAGACGAACACCCATCTGGTGGAAGCGGCTGCACTACATCCGCGCCACATGAATCGTAAAACACGCAGAATGATTCTAATTTTGTTTTCAGCTTCGTGCCTGAAGCGCGTCCTCGCTCAATGTTATAAAACACTATCACCTCGCTTTATCTATAGCAAGGGTGAGCGTTCTGGGGATCGACAGAAAACGCTCGAGGAGACTTCCGTTCGGGTCTTAGAAGACTGTAACCCCAGGCTACGCCTCTCGATTCCTTTCGCCGTTCGACTTAACTTCTCCCCTGGGTCCGGGAACTTGAAAGAGGTCTAAGGCTAGGCTAACGACAGGTCCGAACAGAAGCACCCGCCAATGAATTGAATAAATTTCACTGCACTAATTTAGCACTGAAAATTTGCATTTTACTCTTTGGTAAAAATGATATCTTCACAACTATTTCAAACCAAAGTATACGCACTCTCAAACAAAATGACCCCCGTAGAGAGAGACTTACTATTCTGTCAATGGTTTGAATGGTAATGCAAAAGTCACTGAATCCCATATAAATGCAACAAAATATCAAATATAAAATATTACCTTAATAGATATAAGAAAAGAATATCTCTATAAATCAAAACAAACCCTTAAATTAAGGGGTTCCAATAAAAGGCGAATTATCACCCGTAACCATTGGAACATCTACAATTAATATACGAACAATTTTAGCATTCCAAAAACCAACAAGTAAACAACGATACACAAAATCGTGAGCTACATTGATTGTAAAGAATACCACATCGTATATACATTAATTGAACTGTAACTTCCTTTAATCTTTGACTAAAGAAAAATACTGAAAGGACCAATCAATTGCAAAATAAAATGTCCCTTTTATATAGTACAACTTAAAAACTTGAGTTTGTATAAAGAATGTACTATTCATAAAAATCGTAACAAAGAGAAATCGTAATATCGTAACGATAGACTGACAACTGCGTAACATAAATAAACTGAACGCAAGTTACTCTTTGAAGACAGATCGAAGATTATCCAAAGAAAACCTATTAAAAGGACAAAATTTTCTTAAAATAACAAAATCCTTTAACTTAATTTATAACTTAATTAAACCTCATAAGAAAGTATTCACTTATTATTCTTTGTAAAAAGGCAAGTCAGACTTTTCGCCTACGTCATAAGGCTGTGACGTCATCAATGGACGAGATGTTAACATCCAACCATTATGCTTTCGTTAGGTTTAAAATAGGTTGAAAAATTTCTAATACTACCTTTTAGGTTATAAACACGTGATCACAGATCAAACAAACAAATAAGCGAATGCCAGAACCCGTAAATTAGGTATACTGTACATCACCAAAATACTTCCAAAATCCAGGTTAATCACGAGTGAATTCCAATACATCTTGCTTGCAAGAACACAGGGAAGGTATGAAGTGATTGGAATAGTTCGGCCTGTCTACCGCCAGGGCGTTAGTGTACACCTGGCATATCTGCGATTGCCACAAGATTTTTAATTTCTACGGAGCGTCCAAGGGACTATAGTTATTCTTATATAACCAGCGGGTAAGTTTTATGTTTAAAAAATGTTATTTTCCTTAGTAAAATAAATTTTTGAATATACTTACCCGATGATCATATAGCTGCATCCCTGCTGCCCGACAGAAAAAACCTACGGGCGGAATACGCCAGCGATCGCTATACAGGTGGGGGTGTACATCAACAGCGCCATCTGTCAAGTAGGTACTCAAGTACTCGATGTCAACAAAGAACCAATTTTCTCCTCTGTCCACTGGGTCTCTATTGGGGAGGAAGGGTGGGTCCTTTAATTTATGATCATCGGGTAAGTATATTCAAAAATTTATTTTACTAAGGAAAATAACATTTTTCAATATTAAACTTACCCGATGATCATATAGCTGATTCACACCCAGGGGGGTGGGTAGAGACCAGCATTACATGTTGACATTATTATGAGCTAAGTATTCCGTATTTCATTTTAGCAGTTATTCAAAATAACAAGCATAAAATAAATAAGTACCTGGTAAGGAAGACGACTTGAACAATTACTCTGCCTTTTTAAGTACGTCTTCCTTACTGAGCCTCGCGATCCTCATAGGATGCTGAGCGACTCCTAGGAGCTGAAGTATGAAGGGTTGCAACCCATACTAAAGGGCCTCATCAAAACCTCTAATCTAGGCGCTTCTCAAGAAATTATTTTGACCACCCGCCAAATCAAGTAGGATGCGAAAGGCTTCTTAGCCTTCCGGACAACCCAAAAATATTTCAAGAGAAAGATTAAAAAGGTTCTGGAATTAGGGAATTGTAGTGGTGGAGCCCCCACCACTACTGCACTCGTTGCTACGAATGGTCCCAGAGTGTAGCAGTTCTCGTAAAGAGACTGGACATTCTTAAGATAAAAGACGCGAACACTGATTTGCTTTTCCAATAGGTTGCGTCGAATATACTTTGCAGAGATCTATTTTGTTTAAAGGCCACGGAAGTTGTGACAGCTCTAATTTCGTGTGTCCTTACCTTCAGCCAAGCTTGGTCTTCCTCATTCAGAAGGGAATGAGCTTCTCGTATTAACAGTCTGATAAAATAGGATAAAGAATTCTCTGCATAGGCAAAGATGGATTCTTAACTGAACACCATAAAGCTTCAGACGGGCCTCGTAAAGGTTTTTTAAAATAGAACTTAAGAGCTCTTACAGGACATAATACTCTTTCTAGTTCATTTCCAACCATACGAAAAGTTTGGAATATCGAACGATATTGGTCAAGGCCGAGAAGGCAGCTCGTGTTTGGCTAGAAAAAACCAAGTTGTAGAACATGTAGCCGTTTCGGAAGAGAATCCGATGTTCTTGCTGAAGGCATGAATCTCACTGACTCTTTTAGCTGAGGTTAAGCATATCAGGAAAAGAGTCTTAAAGGTGAGATCTTTCAGGGAGGCTGATTGAAGTGGTTCGAACCTGTCTGACATAAGGAATCTTAGAACCACGTTTAAATTCCAACCAGGTGTAACCAAACGACGCTCCTTCGTGGTCTCAAAAGACTTAAGGAGGTCCTGTAGATCTTTATTGTTGGAAAGATCTAAGCCTCTGTGACGGAAGACTGATGCCAACATGCTTCTGTAACCCTTGATAGTGGGAGCTGAAAGAGATCGTTCTTTCCTCAGGTATAAGAGGAAGTCAGCTATTTGAGTTACAGAGGTACTGGTCGAGGATACGGATACTGACTTGCACCAGTTTCGGAAGATTTCCCACTTCGATTGGTAGACTCTAAGGGTGGATGTTCTCCTTGCTCTAGCAATCGCTCTGGTTGCCTCCTTCGAAAAACCTCTAGTTCTCGAGAGTCTTTCGATATTCTGAAGGCAGTCAGACGAAGAGCGTGGAGGCCTTGGAGTACCTTCTTTACGCGTGGCAGACGTAGCAGGTCCACCCTTAGGGGAAGTGTTCTGGGAACGTCTACTAGCCATCGAAGTACCTCGGTGAGTTATTCTCTCGCGGGCCAGAGGGAAGCAACTAGCGTCAACTTTGTCCCTTCGTGAGAGGCGAACTTCTGCAGTACCTTGTTGACAATCTAGAACGGAGGGAATGCATATAGATCTAGATGTGACCAATCTAGTAGATAGGCATCTATATGAACTACTGCTGGGTCCGGGATAGGTGAGCAAAGTATTGGGAGCCTCTTGGTCAACGAGGTTGCGAAGAGATCTATGGTTGGCTGGCCCCAGTTGGCCCAAAGTCTCTTGCATACATCCTTGTGGAGGGTCCAAAATGTTGGAATTATTTGTCCCTTCCTACTGAGACAAACTGCTATGACATTCAAGTTGCCTTGGATGAACCTCGTTACTAATGAAAAGTCTAGACCTGTTGAACAGGAGAGGAGGTCTCTTGCGAACTCGTACCATGTCAGAGAGTAGGTCCCTCCTTGCTTGGAGATGTACGTCAAAGCAGGGTGTTGACCGTGTTCACCTCCACCACTTTGCCTTGAAGGAGAGACCTGAAGCTTTTCCAGGTCAGACGTACTGTCAGAAGCTTCTTGCAGTTGAAATGCATTGTCCTTTGACTCGAGTTCCATAATCCCGAGCATTCCCTACCGCCTAATGTCGCACCCCACCCTACGTCCGATGCGTCCGAGAAGAGAACGTGGTTGGGAGTCTGAACAGTCAGGGGAAGACCCTTTCAAAGGTTGATAAAGTCCTTTCACCAAGTCAGACCAGACTTTATCTTTCCGGAAACCGGGATCGAGACCGCTTCTAGCGTCTTGTCCTTTTCCAGTGAAAAGCTAGATGATACAGAAGAGGACGGAGGTGTAGTCTTCCAAGTGACACAAATTGAACCACGGATGACAGTGTCCTAACCAGACTCATCCACAGCCTGACAGGGCAGTGTTCCTTCTTCAGCATCTTCTGGATGGATAGCAGGGCTGGGGGTTGATCGTCTTGTTCAGCAATGTCCTCATCAGAGGGTTCCTCATCCGAAACTGATGAGGAAACGGCAACGGAGTGGGCAACGTCTGACTCGCTGAATCCGGTCGCACTGGTGGATGCGTGACGGAGCCGGACACAAGATCATGGTACTGCTGCACAGTCTGTGAACTGTCAACCATGGGGACGCGAGGAAGTACAGCGTCAACCCGAAACTGTCTAGACTGTCTGGGTTGTGCAGTCAACCCCCTACCGGGTTGCTGAGGTTGCCGCACTGCGTCACAACAAGTCACCTCTGCTGGTTGTTGAACGTCTTCCTAGTGACACACTGAACGTCCACAACCACCTCCGAGAGTCGCTTAACGTCAACGTGCGACTGGCAACCCACACTGGGTCGCACCGGTGGAGGAACCATCTCAACTGGCGGACGTGAGTAGGATACCTCAGCGTCAACAGGGCGTACAACCAACCGGTAGGAAGGTTGTTGGCTAGAAGGTTCTTCTCCGTAAAAAATCCTCTATCAAGGACACAAGCTTGGACTGCATGTCTTGCAACAAAGCCCATTAGGGTCTATGGGAGCAGGTGTGGCAACAGACGGGGTTAGCGACTGAAGCGGAACCATTTACCATCCCTGGAAGCATTGTTATGCTTTAATTAAAGTCCATAGGAGGCTAAGCAGCTTAAGGCTCCTCTCCAAATGACAGAGTCCTCAAAGGAATATCAGAAGGAGGGAGAACAGCACTTTCTCATCTACAGGAACCATGTCCGAGAAAAGCTAGGTTATCTCAGTGAGGGTCTCACTGGTGCATAAGCAGAAGACCAGAAGGCAACGTTATGTAACTGCTTGACAGTCTGTGAACTGTCAAAAACTGAACTGTCAACCACAACAGGTGCGTGAGGACATACAGCACTGGTGCATTATTAGCAGACCAGAAGGCAACGTCATGAAACTGCTTGACAGTCTGTGAGCTGGCAACAACCAAAGCTGTGTGGGGAAGCCTGAACTCCTGACTGACTAGTCTGCTGCGGGCGAGTGGCGGTAACCACAGTGGGTTGCGGAGGCTGACACACCGTGTCAAAACACTGCAGCTTGTGGTAGCTCACGCACGGCAACGGAGTGCTCCGTGTGTCTGTGGGAGTCAGCATGCGTCTCGCAGGGTCGACTGCGCATGGGTGGAGGAGCTCTCACAACAAGAGTGTGGGAGCAGGCAGCCATGCTGGGCGCACAACCGTGGCAGGCTGTAGGCGAACGGGTGCATCGTCAACCTTCTCCGCAGTCGGAGTGTGGGAGCAGGCAACCACCAAAGCGGAGTGGTGGTGCGTGGTGGGGACTGCCGTGGGTTGCGGAAACTAACGCATCGCGTCAAAACACGGCAGCTTGACTCCACCTTCCCACTGCTGATGCGGTAGCTCACGCATGTTAACGGAGGGAGCCGCACGTCGGCTAACGTTAACATGCGTCTGGCAGGGTCGATTGCGCATCGGAGGTGGAGCTCTCCGCAGCCGGAGTGTGGGAGCAGGCAGCCTCAGCGTGAGCTGGGCGCACAACCGTGGCAGGTTGTAGGCTAACGAGAGCAGTGTAAACCTTCTCCGCACGAAACTCCTGCATAACCGCAGCTAACTGAGTCTGCATAGACTGCAGTAAAGACCACTTAGGGTCTACAAAAAAACGGCAACAAACGGAGCTACTGTCCGTTGTGACTGAGGGTCTAAAACAGCTGGTGCGGCAACAGACGGAGTTACTGCCTGTTGCGGTACCACCTTGCCTCTCTTGGGAGGTGTGCAGTCGTCGGATGACTGCAGCGAGTCCGAACTGACCCAGTGGCTACACCTAGGCCGTTGGACTTGCGCGGAAGGGACCGACGTGCACTTAAAAGCTGCAAGATTTGGTCCATGGTTTCTACGAGAAACCTCTTCCGCAGACGAGGAATAAATGGGCTCTCTCGTCTTTGTGTGGGTGGGGCGATCTCACGTCGGCAACGTGTGTAGATACGCCCGAAACCACGGAGGGAAAAACGTCTGTTCGTCGATCAAGGCCTGTGGAACCCATAAGTCGTTCGACATTACTTCTCCCCTGGGCTTGGGAGCTTGTAAGAGGTCCCGGACTAGGTGAACAACTGGCACGGACAGACGAACCCTCGGACGCAACACTGTAACACTTTGCGCATATCACTTTATCAGTATTGATTTTCTGTTTGCACTTATTTCACTGAAATCGAAACTTTAACTGATTTCTACCTGAAACACGCAATCCTATCCTTCATTAAAAGGTAGTAATTGCGAAAACAGTTTTACAATGCAACAGAAAAACATAAATAAAGATAAAGAATTCAGTGGCTGGAAAAGAGACTAAACACTAGATCAAATAAACTACGTTTACAATCTCTCACCGCATAAAGCCTGGGAACAAGAATAAAACTCTAGAAACGTTTCACCTTCTTCCCCTACAGCGACTAGGGAGAAGAGTAAAAAAAAAAAAAAACGAGAACAACGTTACCCGCTTGAACGAAACGTTTATTCTCCTCTCTCTCCCTCCGTCTCTATCTCTCTCTCTCTTCTCTCTTGACTTAGCACCTGAGAGAAGAGCCCAAATAACGGATTTTGAGCGAAGCGAAAAATCTATTTTTGGGTAAGATGGCCATGTCGTCCTGATGGAAGTTCCTTAAAGGCAGCTTCCTAGGGTATATTACAACTACGGCGATATTCCCAGAGAATTTACCTTAAGGTACCCAGAATTCTAACTCCTGGAGCGAGTATCCCTAAAAAAGACCTTAGGGATATCGTAAATATCAGTGGACGTATTCTTGACACGCCTCATAGCAATCTATACCCCGAATAGAGTTAACACTTCGTAGGGGTCAAATGGCAAGAAAACGAAAACGAGAAAGAAAAGGGGAGAGCCGTTCGTAAGGCCCTCTCTTCTCCCGTTTCGTAAGCGTGCCCTGCGCCGATTCTGGCGCCATCTGCATTCCTTGTAGCGAAACACGAGGTGCTACAGATACTGTATGTAGGGAGGGGTCCTACGGCCCTTTCATAGAAAGGGAAGGGCGGGTCCATCAGGACGACATGGCCATCTTACCCAAAAATAGATTTTTCGCTTCGCTCAAAATCCGTTTTTTGGGCTCAAGCCATGTCGTCCTGATGGAAGTATACCAGAGCATTACTGTATCTGTGGATTCTCAAAATGTGCCGTACTCCTCAGAAGTATTTCCCCCAGTCGACGCGACCTAGAGACCTAAGATGTTACCGTCATACATCTTTTCAACTAATCATAAACCATGATAGAGCTTCCTACCCCCAACAGGGAAGAGTCTTACTAGACTCTGGGAAAGTCTCGAAGAGTACATATATCTAAGTATGAACCCCAGGCAAGCGAGTATAGTGGTCTCACCCCATACTGGGTAAAGCGAAGTTCGAAAAGAATCACTGTGTCAATATGAAATATCGACCAGTCCTCCGCTCAAAACACGTATTGGACAAAGGTTCATATCCGCTTAGGAGGAAACTCGTAAATCCGCCACCAACCCTTTATGGGATGGAGTCCTCCAGCTAAGGGGAAGCATAAACCAATGCAATATTAGCTTGCATAAGGGAACATTCTATTAGAATTATCCCCGGGTAAATATACATAGAATGAATGCTCACAGGTGAAGGAGACGCAAGGTTCTCAAGAACCAGTTTATTGACAGACAATAAACAAACAGGTTAACCACACTCATATATATATATATATATATATATATATATATATCTATATATAAGAGGAGGATAACTAAAACTTTAAGCATAAGTATGATAGTAAACAGCAACTTGTTTGTCTGAAAGAAAAAACATTGGAGCCACTTTTAAGATACCAAAGTATCAAGTCAAAAGTCTGTTTTACTAATCAGTCACATTAGCGTTAGAAACGCTCGGCACGCATGTTTGCACTTATGCTGGGTTCACCTTTGAAAGTGGAACAGTCAACGTGGGTCACCCAGTACCCTCACATAGTTTGTAGTACAACATGTGACTACATACTCACCCTGGAATTAATTGTCCCAATTAAGCTACTGTTCCTCGCAGAGTTAAACAGCAGGGTTAACGACGCAACCCACTGCCACCACAGAACCTCTTAGTTGCTGCACTTGCTTCGCATAGTGACGAAAGAACACTGGAAGACTTCCAGCCAGTGTACGAACGAAGATGTCCAAAATCCCTACAACTAAAGAAGTTTAAGGATGAAGCAACTTTCCTCGGATCATGACCTGTGGGTGAACAGTCAGGATCCGCTCTGCGAATAAGATATGTGATTTTCGCCCTGAGTTATTTCAGTAATAGATTTTGATCCTGACGTTTCTCCCCTGGCCAGATGGCCATCCTTGAAGTCTGAAGTTCTACGAAGATAGACCTTTAGGCATTCTACTGGACATAGAGATGCATCTTCTTTCAGAGGGCAGATTCTTCAGGGACCCCACCTGATGGTGGGTAACTCGTTCTTGGTGAGAAACGTAGGATCCGGAAATAGGTTCAGTTCACCCATCCAGGAACTGAACATGACCTTCCTCTCTCGAGAGGGGTATGATCTCACTAACCCTGGCCCCGGACGCGAGTGCAAAAAGGAGGATAACTTATGGGTCAAATCCTTTAACGCACACTCCTTATTGTTCAACAGTGAAGCAACATGAAGAACTTTTCTAAAGACCATGAATTGGGCTTTGGAGGTGCTAAAGGTCTGAGCCTAGCGCAGGCTTTCGGAACTTTTATAAAAGATCTCGTTAGCGAGGTCGACCTGGAAGGCATATAGAATGGGTCTTGTGAAAGCAGGCCTACATGATAAAATCGTGTTAGTTACCGATCCATAACCAAGGAGATGGATGAAGAAAGACAAGCAGAAGTCCGTCGTGATCTCCTGCGGAATCTTCGTCTGACAAGGGCTACCCATTCTCTCCAAGATGACTCATATTGCCTTATAAAAGGTTTGCACTTATAATCCTCTAGGAAGTCCATGCTGGCTTTCGAAATCCCGAAGCACTTTCTCACCTGTTAAGGAAAGAAATCATGAGCTGCTGGGTCCGGGTTTTCTGTGATGAAGCGCAGACAATTGACTTCTGGACTCACTGGGTCAGAACTGGATCTGGTAGTGGTCGAAACTCCAATCGTAGTTCCAATGCCAGAGGGAACCCCACACTGTTCGGTCATTTGTGGGCCGCTACTCCCTTAAATGATCTCAGTTTGTTGAGGACCCTCAACAGAAGGTTGTAAGGAGGGGACAGATAAATCCTGAACCATCTGCTCCAGTCGAGGGACATCGCGTCCACTGCTTCCGCCAAGGGGTCCTCGTACGGGGACACATACAGGGGCAACTTCTTGTTGTCTTTCGTCGCAAAGAGGTCTAGCCGCAGTTCTGGGACTTGACTCAGAATGAAGGAGAATGGTCCTGCGTCTAGGGACCATTCCGACTCTATCGGTGTGAACCTGGATAGAGCGTCCGCTGTCACATTGCGGACTCCTTAAAGGTGAACTGCTGACAGGTACCATTTCTTCTTCCCCCAAATCGGAAGATGGCCAACATCACCTGGTTGAGAGGTGGCGACCTTGATCCTTGTCGATTCAAGCATCTCACAACTCCCCCGCTGTCCAGCACCAACCTAATGTGGATCGAGCGATGCGGGGAGACTTTCTTTAAGGAAAGAAGCACTGTCATAGTCTCTCGAAAATGACTGTGAGGGGTCTTGAATAGACTGGACCAAGACCTTTGGGCCTTTTTCTGATGAGAGTGAACTCCCTATCCCTCCTTCGAGGCGTCAGAGTGACTCGTCACCGACGGGGGAGGTGGATGAAGAAGAACCGACTTCCTAAGGAGTCTGGTTTGGGACCAAGGCCTGAGAAGAGTATTTCGACGAAGCGGAACTGGTCTTCTCAGATCTCTTCGCGCATCTGATGCATAACTACTCCAATCTCCGGTTGCATCCTTTAGCTGTGCTCTTAGCACCGGGTCTGTCACCGAAGTAAACTGGAGAGACCCCAGTACACTCTCCAGTTCGCATCTGATATCCATACGGAATCTCGAAGTCTCTTGACAGAACCAGCTATCTCCTTTCTTTTCTCCGCCATGACGGAGAAAACGGTGTGACATTAGGTCCCAGTGGATTCACACCCACCGGAACTTAGAGATGGAGGAAGTTGAGACTTTTCCTGTTGATCTTGAAGCCTAGATAATCTAGGAAATGGATCACATACAGGGAAGCTTGCAAGCATTCTGTCCTGGGTGCTGCCCACCCCAGCCAAAATCCAGGTAGGCTACCACCTGAATTCCCTTTAGGCGTAATTGACTGAGAACTACGTTCGCAAGCATCGTGAAAATCCTTGGGGCTATTTTAAGCCCGAGAGGCATGGCTTTGAAGATGTATAGTCTTCGTTGTAGCCTTAACCTTAGGTATGAGGGGAATCGACAATAGATTGGAACGTGCCGATAGGCGTCTGACAAAACTATGGAGGCGGTAAATGC